>NC_058523.1:238218274-238525581 GCF_904849725.1 Hordeum vulgare subsp. vulgare
ATAGTTCGGATATCAAACTGACTGCCAATGAGACAAAATTTGGTAGGCGGTCTACCTACACTATATTAACAGCCCACGCCAACTTACAACCCATTTCGAGAAAAATTTATACACATTTCCAAAAACAATTTTTGAACAATGTGGCGGGGGCGTGCGTGTGTGATTGGCCACAAAATGGTCAATGACAAGAACATAGAGAACTGGAGACTATGAACGGATGCAAGTTTTGAAAAATGGCAACAAAGGAGTTTCAGTGCAATGATAATGATTCGAACAATGTGATGACGAATGCAACAACCATATAAATCACACGACGAATCTCAAAATAATTGGAATGCGTCTGGAGCGTCGGTTCCAGGCTATTTAACTTGATCTCACCGAACGTGATCAAGCGGCTACAGATCTGTGACATGGATCTCAAGCCCACGGGGACATTCCAGGGGATCAACCCAAGAAGAAGACAACCAAAGGGAAAGATCACCCTGGCGGTGACGTTTGGTAGCTAGCTCAACTTCAGGACAGAGAAGGTTACCTTTGACATCACCAAGATACCGATGCCATACAATAGAATCCCAGGCTTCCCAGCTCTAGTAAAGTTCATGGAGGCATCCAACTACCCATACAATACCTTGAAAATACTAGGGCCCATGGGCATCATCACAGGCCATGCCGACAAGAAGAATGCAGTTCTTTGTGGAGACAAGCTCTTCCAAGATTCAGTGGTAGCATGTTCCCACAAGGCACCTACTCCTCCCGACAAAGCTCCTGAGGGGAATAAGGACAAGAGTTGTGGGAAGACTCCTGGCAAGAAACCCGAGAAGCACACCACAGAGTGCATCACATTCGATAAGGGCTTACTAGAGAGCTATGCTGTCGGGAACAAGAAAATCAAGGTGACCATCCCTAAGTAAAAGAAAGTGGCTGCAGGGGAAAACGGCGAGGGCGGCACATTCACCATAAGTGCCACCCTCGGCAGCAAATAGGAAAGCGCGCTCATCTCTTTCGTACGAGCGAATGTTGATGTTTTTGCATGGAAACCATCTGACATCCGTGGTGTCCCCAGGGAGGTGATTGAGAACCACCTTGCCGTCTCTCCTCACGCATGCCCCATCAAACAAAAGGTCAGGGAGCAAGCTTTGGAGCGGCAAGAGTTTATTGCCAAAGAAATCAAGAAATTAGAAGTAGCACGCTTGATACGAGGTGTGATCCATCCATGTGGCTAGGAAATCTAGTGGTAGGTGCAGAAGACAAACTCGAAGTGGAAGCTTTGTATCAACTTTACTGATATCAATAAAGCTTGTCGAGAAGACCCCTTTCCCTTGTGGTACATTGATCATAGTGAACTCCACTGTCGGGACGATTTGCTTTCCTTCCTTAATGCCTATTCTGGCTATCATCTGATTTTCTAGGCCAAGGAAGACGAAGAGAAACCCGCATTCATCATCCCATGTGGCACATACTACTTTAAGCATCTGCCTTTTGGGCTGAAGAGTATTGGTTCAACATGTGCAAGGGTCGTCTAGATTGGTTTTGAGCCACAACTCCAGATAAATGTAGAGGCATATATGGAAGGCATAACAGTCAAAACAAAGAACAAGGCCACACTGATCCAAGACTTACAAGAAACCTTTGCAAAGTTGCACAAAATCAACTTTAAGCGTCACCTTGAGAAGTGTGTGTTTGAAGTCCCATCCGACAAGCTCCTCGGGTTCTTTATGATGCAGCACGGGATTGAAGATAACCCCACCAAGATAGAAGTAATCGAGCAGTTGGAGGCACTGGAACGCGTCAAGGATGTACGACGCTTGGCAAGTTGCATTGCTACTCTCGCAGGTTTATTTCTAAGTCGGAAGAAAGTGCCCTGCCATTTTTCAAAATCTTGAAAATGGCAAGTTTGATGAAATGGACTCCAGAAGCGGAAGGAGCGGTGCAAGACTTGAAGAAATAGCTATCCTCGACACTGATACTGGTTGCGCCTAACTACAAGAATCATTGGTGCTATATTTAGCCGCAACGAAGTGGTTAGTGTTGCACTAGTGGTGGAGAGAGAAGTCGAGGATAAAGATGCGGAAACCGCCGAGATGGTAACCAGCAAGCTTGATTCAAACCCGGCAAGCTAAGGAGTCTCTAACACAAGTACATCGCAAGAAGAAAATCAATAGGTTGTGCAGAAGAAAAAGATGGTGCATGCACAATATAGTTTACGAGTTCCCTTTTATAGGGGGCTAGATCAAGATATTATGGAGTCCAAAAATTGCTTTTTGGTCTTCACATGGCCTCCCGGAAGCTGGGCCACTACTTCCAAGCACACCACATTACCGTCGCCGCTCGCTTTCCACTACAACGCATCTTGAGGAACCGAGAAGCCACTCGCAGGATTGTTAAGTGGGCATTGGAGCTGGCCAGCTTTGACGTGAGCTTTGAGAGGACGACAACCATTCAGAGCTGGGCCTTGGCAGAACTCATTGTAGAATAGACGCCAATGCAAGACAAAGAAATTCCAAGGAAGCATCACAGGAATGGATCATGTATTTTGATTGGGCCTTCTCGCTGCAAGGCGCCGGTTCGAGTGTGCTCCTCATCAAAACAATAGGAGAGCACGTCAAGTATCGGGTCTAGGTGCATTTTCCCCGGGAGGTGTCAACGAACAACACAACATAGTAAAAAGGATTACTTGCCGCCGTGCGGATAGCGGTCGACCTTGGCATTAGAAAGTTGCTAGTCTGGGGGATTCACAGCTCGAAGTACGTCAAGTAAACAAGGATTATCAGAGCCCTTTCATGGAAGCATATTTCAATGAAGTGAGGAAGTGAGAAGAGCACTTGATGGTCAACAAACAGAGGACATAACACGTGCAGAAATAGCATTGCTGATGACTTGTCAAAACAAGATGCTCAAAAGCTATCTATGGAACCAGGTACTTTCGTACTTTGACTGACTCAACCATTTGTCACACCATCAGCGTGGCAAGAAAATAAAAGAAAAATAGTTCTGGCGACTACTTCCCTGCACAGCTACCACCCGTTGCCCAAAAAGTTGCCAGAAACTATAAGACGCTTGCTGGAGAGCAGCGAGTTCCGACAGGCCCAATGGCCTTTGTCGTAGAAACTAGCGCCTCCACGGTGGAAGAGATGCCTTTCGTCCTTGTCATCGAGCCACAAGCTTCGACATGGGAGCAGCAAATTGTCGAGTACCTACAAACAGGGGAGCTTCCCAAGGAGCCAGAATGAGCTGAAAGAGTAGCCTAATAGTCGAGCATGTACCAATCTGTGGACAATACTCTGTATAAGAGAAGGCCAAATGGGGTGAAATCTAGGGAAGATGGACATCACCTCTTAGCATTGATACATGAAGGGATCTGTGGATCCCACATTTGGGTTATGTGCCCTTGTCGGAAAAGCATATCAGCAAGGCTTCAATTGGCCGACAACCCTTCAAGATGCCTTGGCGGTGGTCACTACTTGTGAAGAATGCTAGTTCCACACCAAGTAAATTCATCAACCGATACAAGCGCTTCAAACCATACCACACTCCTCGCATTTCTCAATCTGGGGCTCAACATCATCGACCCTTCCCTCATGCTCCCGGGGGCTTTGAATTCTTGTTTGTAGCGATCGATAAATTTACAAAGTGGATTGAGGTGGAGCCAGTGAGGATGGAGAAAACACAAGCAGCAACCAAGTTTTTCAGAGGAATTTCTTTGCCGTTTTCGTGGGCCTAACAGGATCATCACAAATAACGGACATAGTTCACCACCAACATCTTCATGCAGTATTGCCAAGATATCAGTGCCAAAAACTGCTTCGCGTTAGTTGCTTACCCTAGAAGCAACGACCAAGTAGAAAGGGCAAATTGATGTGGAGCATCCTACGGACATCACAATGACAAGAGTCCTTTTGGCAAATGACACATGTGACATCCACTTCAAATATATAAAGGTGAATCATCTCCTTTACACGTGTTCACTTGACCCCTTCATGGAAGGTAACTACTTGACACTCCTTTTTTGTGCATATATAGGTATTGTCGGAGCTTCCCACATGACGAGGAGGAGTGGAAGCGCCAAGGAACACCTACACAATCTGCTAGGGAAGCATGCAAGCGGCGACGGGGGAAGATGGGGCTGCACAAGCTACAACGTCGGACATCCAGCCAAGGGCCTCGACATCTGGCGCGTGGAGACCCGGTCAGCAATAAGGCAGGGTTGGAAGAGCTACAACAACTACACAACTGGCATCCGCCCGGAAACCTGGTACGAGGACGGTCGAAACCATCGCTCTCTGACTAGCTCCAGCCCATACATCAGGCGAGCCCGGACATCTCCCCGCAGCCCGGACATCGAACCCATCCTAAAGCACTAGGATTAGTTGGGAATTGCTCCTTCCACTACCTCTCCCATGGGGATGATGCCTCCATGGGAGAATGCCCCTTAGTGGATGTCAAGGCCCCTTCCGAAGGAAAATCCATCACGGATTTCATGACCTCATCTCCCTATGGGATTTGGGATGAACTTTACCAGGTATCCTTGTTTCACTTTGTTGTTCAGGTACCTTTGTGGATCTTGTGTGTGGTTGGTCTAGCGGATGTGCGATTGGACTTGTTCTTGAGTGTTCCCTCTTGTGATTTCTCCCCGTTCTTCCTCGTGTTCTTGAGGTTTCCACTTCCAATTCGTGAAAGATCGACACCTAGGGATTCCCTTCGTTTTCTAGCTTGACTTTGGTTTTTTATCCCAATTCGAAAACCCTTACCAAATATTTTGTGATTTGATGGTTCTTGTGAGATTTTGTTGATTTTGATCTACGGAATTAATGTTTGGCAAGTAGATATAACTTTCCCGCACGAAATCCACCTTTTTCGTTTTTCCCCATCAATTTTGATCCCCGACGTGGAAAATTTCCGCCCAAATCAAGTTCTCGAGCCCAAATCAAGATCTAGAATCGTCGCACCGGACATCCTAGCCCCAAGCCAAACATCAGGATCATGGAGCGGCAAAGCAGACGACTGTGGACACCCGGGCCTCGGAAATCTACTTTTCCCCCTAAACATCCGGCCCGTGTAGGTTTCAGCTTTTCGGTTTCATCGTTTTAGCCATAACCAATTCAGCGAGAGTTCAATTTTGAAGTTATTTAGCTCCTTGGATAGCTATTGATGTCCCCCAGCACACAAAATTAATTACAACACCATTTGAATCAATAGAAAAAATCATTCTGGTATATTTGCCTAGACCTCCACCGTAACTTCCGCCTAGCCTTCCCTCCATACTCTTTCGCCTCATTAACCCAATTTTGTTCGATATTTTGACTTGCGGTTTACGTTTCCGAAGGTGTTTTGGCTAATTAGGTAAGGTTCTACAGCAACAACGACACTACTCATCATCTCCTCGGCCTCGAAATCGACAACGCCCACTTCGTCTTTTGGCACCCAACCGTAAGCAAGGACGGTAACTTTGATGACACCCATTCTCCATTTCCTTGCCATTGCATTGATCGCTCCGATTCTATTGTGTACCTTACCTATTGAGAATAGAAAGTTGAGAATTGTTGGGCCACGTTACTTGTGCATCATAGTCATACTCTTATACCACATAGCTACTATTAGCGTGCAAATATCTTGTTATATACATTGTGCCATAAGTCACTCCCGTGCATAGCCATCATACTTGTCTCATATCTGGTTCAAGCATCAAGCATAGCCTATAAAAAGAGCAAAATAAAGAATACAAATCTTTTAAACAAAATAGGATATACAAAAGAGGTTATAGGCAATAGCAATAGCAATAGCATTGATCCATTTTGTATAGTACATACACTTGGGTAATACATACATAGCATACTTGTGTTTAAGGACGACACATTTACTCTCATAGGTTGGTCCACAAGCGCATATCAAGACCATTTGAGCAATCAAGAAATTGTCTCTCTAGTAATGAAGCAACACAATCTTTTTTTCATGGTCTCACATTTTGTACTTATTCCTTGGTTGCGCGGATCCCACTTATATATCTATGTCTGTGTTCCTACACTACTGGAATCCTAAAATTTGTCGCATGCCATGTCTTTTCCGTCCGTTGACACATGGCAAAGATCCTCTTTGCCATCAGCTGGCACAAAGCTGACGGCAAACAGAAGCCTGATGGCAAAGGTGTTGTTTGCCGTCAGCCTTGCCTTTGCCGTCCGCCAGCGGACGACAAAGACACCAAAGGGGGACGACAAAGGAGAGGCTGACGGCAAAGGGGGTGCCACCCCTAACGGCCGAAGCCCACCCACCCCAACCACCCCTTTGTCGTCCGCGAGCATGCCTTTCCAGACGGCAAAGGGGGCGCCGCCCTAGCGGCAGTCATCCCCACCCCCGCTCCCGTAACGACCCTGCCCCCCTCTCTCTCACACAAGCCCTGCCACCTCTCTCTCGCGCGTGCCCCCTGCCCACCCCAGAGCCGCTACTCCCCGCGTCACTGCTTCCCCGCGCTGCTGCTCCCCGCGCCCCTGTTCCCCGCTCCCCGCGCTGCCGCTCCCCGTTCCCGTGCTCCTCATGCCCCTCCTCCCCGCGCCCCTCCTCCCCACGCCCCTCCTCCCCGCGCCCCTCCTTCCCCATACCCCGCCTCCCCACGCCCTGCCCCCGCTTGACGCCCCTGCCGGCCCCGGCTCCACACTGGCCAGGCCCCCACCGCACCGGCACCCACTGCCCCGGCCGCCCAGTGCCCCTCAGGGTAAGTTTTTTTTTCTTTTTGGCTTTATTTCCTTTTTTCTTTTAAATTATATAGTTAATTTAGATAGTTAGTTTATTTTCTATTTTTTCTGTTAAATTGGATAGTTAGTTTTTTCTGTTTTTTCGTTAAATTAGATAGTTAGTTTATTAGGTAGAAAAAGTAGATAGAAAAGAAAAAAGTAGATAGAAAAAAAACTTAGAAGAAAACAAGAGAATAATAAACTAGAAGAAAAGAAGAAGAAGAAGAAGAAGAAGAAGAAGAGGAAGAAGAAGAAAGAGGAGAGGAGGAGAAAGAGAAAAGAAAGAAGAAGAAGAAGAAGAAGAGGAGGAGGAGGAGAAAAATGAAGAAGAAGTATAATAATAAGAAGATGATCGAGAAGAAGAAGAAGAAAAAAAGAGGAGAGAGGAGAAGAAGAAAGAAGAGGACCCCGACCCCCGACATCCGGCCCATGAACCCCGACGCCACCAACCCCGGACCCTCGACCCCCGACCCCCGACGC
Organism: Hordeum vulgare subsp. vulgare; assembly: GCF_904849725.1. Taxonomy (NCBI): domain Eukaryota; kingdom Viridiplantae; phylum Streptophyta; class Magnoliopsida; order Poales; family Poaceae; genus Hordeum; species Hordeum vulgare. Next base: position 238,225,480 of record NC_058523.1, read on the forward strand.
CACTGACACCCGACTCCCGACCCCCGATGCCCGACACCACTGACCCCCGACCCCCGACTCCACTAACCCCCGACCCCCGACGCCCGACGCCACTGACCCTCGACTCCCGACGCCACTGACCCTCGAACCCCGACCCCTGAAGCCCGACGCCACTGACCCTCGACTCCCAACGCCACTGACCCTCGACCCCCGACCCCGACCCCGACCCCCGACGCCACTAACCCTCGACCCCCGACCCCCGACCCCCTACCCCCGAATCCCGACGCCACTGACCCCCAACCCCCGACCCCCGACACCTCTTCGGCCTCTTGTTGACCGAAAAGACCCCAACCCCCGACGCCAGTGACCCTCGAGCCCCGACGACACTGACCCCTGACCACCGACACAACTAACCCCCGACCCCCGACCACCGACACAACGATGTTTGGTGCAGAATATGTCCCGAAACGCATCGCACGACCCTTCTAAAGTGGAGCCTTCTCCAGGGCAACCTTCTCTAGGTGAAACAAGCCACAGCCACCGTGCTTCACCGACGTGATGACGATAATGGTATGTTATTTCTAGTGTTTTGCTTAACAACCGCATAGTGGTCCAATATAGTTTATTATGTGTACTTAGCTCCAAAATGACATATTTAACCCAAGTTAGCTCCAAAACGACATATAGTTAGCTTACCTAAATGACATAATTAGCTTAGTTAGCTCCAAAATGACCTATTTAATAAAAAATGACCTATACTTAGCTAAGTTCTCTCCTAAATGACATAATAAGGCTTACATAGCTCCAAGATGACCTATTCCCCAAAAATGACCTATACTTAGCTAATTATCCTCCAAAATGACATAATTAGCTCCAAAAAGGCATAATTAGCTAATTTAGCTCGAAGAAGAGGACAAGAGGAGAAGAAAGAAGAAAAATGAAAAGAAGGAAGAAGAAGAAAAGAAGAAGAAGGAGAAGGAGAAGGAGGAGAAGAAGGAGAAGGAGCCCTCCTTTTTCTTCTCTCCTCCTTCTTCTCCTTCTTCTTCTCCTTCTTGTTCTCTTCTCCTTTTCTTCTTCTTCTCCTATTCCTTCTCATTCTCCTTCTCCTCCTCCTCCTCCTCCTCCTTCTTCTTTTTCTTCTCCTTCTTCTTCTCTTTTTGCTTCTTCTCTTTCTTATTCTACGTAGCTTATTTTCCCCAACAAAGACATACTTAGCTAATTATCCTCCAAAATGACATAATTAGCTTAGTTAGGTAAAAACATCATAAAAACCTTGGTTAGATCATTAAGATGACTAATTTAGCTCGAAAATGACATAATAAGCTCAAAATGTCTTAATAACCTTGGTTAGCTCATGAATATTATATATTTAGCTTGTTTTCCTCTAAAATGAAATAATTAGCCCATTTAGCTCCAAATAGACATACCTAGCTAACAATCGGCTATTAAATAGCCTAAAATTAGCTTAGTGCTACCTCTTGAGCTTGCGTTGGTTTTTCCCTTGAAGAGGAAAGGGTGATGCAGCATAGTAGCAGTAAGTATTTCCCTCAGTTTGAGAACCAAGGTATCAATCTAGTAGGAGTATCAAGGCAAGTCTCCAAAGTACGTGCGCAAAAACAACAAGCTTGCGCCCAACGCTATAAAGAGGTTGTCAATCCCTTCACGATTGATTGCAAGGTGAGATCTGAAGGCGGAAAGTGCAACAAAGTGAAAGTGTAGAGCTGAAAATATGATGTGAAGTAGACCCGGGGGCCATAGTGTTCACTAGAGGCTTCTCTCATGATAGCAAGTATTACGGTGGGTGAATGAATTTCTGTCGAGCAATTGATAGAATCGCGCAAAATCATGATGATATCTAAGGTAATGATCATACATATAGGCATCACGTCCGAGACAAGTAGATAGATACTGTCTCCATCTACTACTATTACTCCACACATTAACCGCTATCCGGCATGCATCTAGTGTATTGAGTTCATAACAAACAGATTAACGCCTTAAGCAAGATGACATGATGTAGAGGGATAAATTCATGCAATAGATATAAACCCCATCGTTTTACCCTTGATGGCCATAACACGATGCGTGCCTCGCTACCCCTTCTGTCACTGGGTGAGGACACCGCATGGTATGAACCCAAAACCAAGCACTTCTCCCATTGCAAGAATTATAGATCAAGTTGGCCAAACGAAACCCACAACTCGAAGAAAATTACAAGGATACGAAATCATGCATATAAGAGATCAGAGGAGACTCAAATAATATTCATAGATAATCTGATCCTAAATCCACAATTCATCGGATCTCGACAAACACACTGCAAAAGAAGATTACATCGGATAGTCCTTCATGAAGATCATGAAGAACTTTGTATTGAAGATCCAAGAGAGAGAACAAGCCATCTAGCTACTAGCTATGGACCCGAAGGTTTGTGGTGAACTACTCACGCATCATCGGAGAGGCAATGGTGTTGATGAAGAACCCCTCCGTGTCCCAATCCCCCCTCCGGCAGGGCACCAGAACGTGCCCCATATGGGATCTTGCGGAGACAGAAGCTTGCGGCGGCGGAAAAGTACTTTCGTGGCTCTCTTCCGTGGTTTCAGATTTTTAGGGATTTTATAGGCGGAAAAAGTAGGGCAAAGGAGCCATGGGGGGCCCACAAGCCTGGTAGGCGTGGCCCCCCAGGCCGTGGCTAGAGGGCTTGTGGCCTCCCACGGGATCCTTTGCCTTGGTTCTCAACTTCCCTGCATATCTTCTGATACGGAAAAAATTATTCCGAAGATTTTATTCCGTTTGGACTCCGTATAATATTTTTCTGTGACAAGGGTCAAAAACACAGAAAAAACAAGAACTGGCACTTGGCACTGAGTTAATAGATTAGTCCCAAAAAATATATAAAATGCATACAAAACATCCAAAGTTGAAAAGATAATAGCATGGAACCATAAAAAATTATAGATACGTTGGAGACGTATCAAGCATCCCCAAGCTTAACTCCTGCTTGTCCTCGAGTAGGGCAGTGATAAAGACCGAATTTTTGATGTGGAATGCTACCTAACATATTTGTCCATTGAAACTTCTTTCATGTGACATGAATGTTCACATCTCCAAGATTCAAAACAATAGTTTGCTATTGACATGAAAACAATAATACTTCAAGCAAACTAGAAAGGAAATCATGAACTTTCGAAATAACAAGGCCAAAGAAAGTTATCCCTACAAAATCATATAGTCTGGCTATGCTCTATTATCCCCACACAAAGAATTTAAATCATGCACAACCCCGGTATTGGCCAAGTAATTCTTTTCACACTCTTACTTTCTCAAACCTTTTTCAACTCTCGTGCAATATATGAGCGTGAGCCATGGATATAGCAGTATATGTGAAATAGAGTGTGGTAGAGTGATGTCCCACAAGCGTATGGGATCGCAGCAGTTTTCGAGGGTAGAGTATTCAACCCAAATTTGTTGGTTCGCACGACGGGAAGCGAAAGAATATTCTCAAGTATTAGCAGCTGAATGTGTCATATTCAACCACACCTAAAAGATTAGTGTCTGTAAGCAAAGTATCAGTAGCAAAGTAGTATGATAGCAACGGTGCCAGAAACGATCTGTTGACGGCAGACTATTCCTAACTGTTGTATCAATGGCACCAGCACGTTGACGGGGGATTATTCTTAAGAAGAATGCTTCCCCGGCTACGGCTCCAAAAAGTCTTGCAACAAGTAGCAGCGAAGTAGCATGGAACAACAATAGCAGCAGCAACAAAGTAACAAGTAACCACAGCAGCAAAGTGGCCCAATCCCTTTTGTAGCAAGGGACAAGCCTAGACAAAGTAACGTAGCGAGGACTAGTAGTAAAAGACTCGTAGGAAGTGGATCGGTGATGGATGAGTATGACGGATGTGATTCATCATGTAACAGCTATAACACGGAGAGATATGTAACTAGCCCCCGTTCATCAATCTAATGTAGGCATGTATTCCGTATGTAGTCATACGTGCTTAGGGAAAAGAACTTGCATGACATCTATTCCATCCCTCCCGTGGCAGCGGGGTCCTAATGGAAACTACAGGATATTAAGGTTCTCCTTTTAATAAAGAAACGGACCAACGCATTAACACGCGGTGAATACATGAACTCCTCATACTATGGTCATCTCCGGGAGTGCTTCCGGCTACTGTCACTCCGGGGTTGCCGGGTCATAACACATAGTAGGTGACTACAACTTGCAAGATAGGATCTAAAACACACATATATTGGCGACAACATAATAGGTTCAGATCTGAAATCATGGCACTCTGGCCCTAATGACAAGCATTAAGCATAGCCAAGTAGTAGCAACATCAATCTAGAACATAGTGCATACTAGGGACAATCCCCGTCAAGAACTTACTCGATTACATGATAGATCTCATCCAACTCATCACCGTCCAGCAAGCCTACGATGAGATTACTCACGAACGATGAAGAGCATCATGGAATTGTCGATGGAGAAAGGTTGATGATGACGATGGCGATGATTTCCACTCTCCTGAGCCCAAAACGGAATCCAGATCTGCCCTCCATATGAAGAACAGGATGTGGCGGCGCCTCCGTATCGCAAAACGCGATGAAACCTTCTCTCTGATTATTTTCCAGTTGAAACGGAAGATATAGAGCTGAGTTTGGGGGCGGTGGTGCCCCACAAGCCTGCACGGCGCGGCCATAGGGGGTGGCCGCGGCCTGTGGGCTTGTGGCCCACTGGCACGCCCCCTCCGGTGGATCTTTGCGCAAGTATTTTTCTTTTATTCCAGAAAATATCTTCGTAAATTTTAAGGACATTCCAAGAACTTTTATTTCTGCACAAAAACAACACCATGGCAATTCTGCTGAAAAAAGCGTAAGTCTGGGTTAGTTCCATTCAAATCATGCAAATTAGAGTCCAAAACAAGGGCAAAAGAGTTCAGAAAAGTAGATACGATGGAGACGTATCATAGAGGTTGTGAGGCAAAAAGGAGGAGATGGTCACATCGACTCGGCGTATCAAAGGGCTATGGAGATGCCCATCAATAGATATCAATGTGAATGAGTAGGGATTACCATGCAACGGATGCACTTAGAGCTATAAGTGTGTGAAAGCTCAAGCGGAAAACTAGTGGGTGTGTACCCAACTTGCTTGCTCACGAAGACCTAGGGCAATTTTAAGGAAGCCCATGATTGGAATATACAAGCCAGGTTATATAATGAAAAATCCCACTAGTATATGGAAGTGTCAAAATGAGAGACTCTCTATCAAGAGGAACATGGTGCTATTATGAAGCACAAGTGTGAAAAAAGATAGTAGCATTGTCCCTTCTCTCCTTTTCTCTCTTTTTTTGTGTGGGACAACTTTGGCCTCTTTTCATTTTTCCTCACATGGGACAATGCTCTAATAATGATGATCATCACAATTTTATTTACTCACAACTCAACACTTAGAGCAATGATGACTCTATAGGAAATGCCTGCACCAGTGTACCGGGATGTGCAACGATCTAGCTTAGCGTATGACATTGAAACATCTCCCTAGCTATCTTACGATCATGCAATGGCAATATGAAAGTGAAAACACAAGTCATGAGACGGAACAGTGGGAGTTGCATGGCAATATATCTCGGAATGCCTATGAAAATGCCATAATAGGTAGGTATGGTGGCTGTTTTGAGGAAGGTATATGGTGGGTTTGTGCACCAGCGAAAGTTGCGCGGTACTAGAGAGGCTAGCAGTGGTGGAAGGTGAAAGTGCATCTATACCATGGACTCACATTAGTCATGAAGAACTCATATACTTATTGCGAAAGTTTTATTAGTAATCGAAACAAAGTGCTAAACGCATACTCCTAGGGGAAGTGTTGGTAGGTGTTAACCATCACGCGATCCCAACCGCCACACAAAGGATGACAATCAATAAATCAATTATGATCCGACTTCCTAACATAGCGGTTCACCATACGTGCATGCTACGGGAACCACTAACTTCAACACAAGTATTTCTAGATTAACAACACCCTACTAACATAACTCTAATATTACCATATCCAAGTCTCAAAACTAATTGAGAGAAATCAAACTTCTCTTTACTAATCATTGCACATGAATATGGAAGTTTTTATTATATCCTCTTTGGATGCCTATCATCTTTAGGACTACTTCCATAGCACAAGCCAATTACCAAGTTACTCAGAGAGAGCACTCTCAAAAATATATAAGTGAAGATCGAGAGTTCTTATTTCTCCAAAATATGACACCACCGTACTCTAAAAAGATCTAAGTGAAGCACTAGAGCAAAGTTATCTAGCTCAAAAGATATAAGTGAAGCACATGCGAGCTAAATTGCCTAACTCAAAAGATATAAGTGAAGCTCAATGAGTATGCTAGGAAAATCACGATGAGTGCATATCTTTCTTAAAAAGTACTACCGCTGGCCATTGAAACTGCCATAACTTTTGCATACGAACTCTGAATCGAGCGAACTCAAGCTTGTTGCATTCAGGGAATGGAAGAACAAGGAGATCACAAAGAACTCCAAGATCAAGATCCAAGGGGTTCCCCTCATATAGAGGAGAAAGTGATTGGTGGAGATGTCGATCTAGATCTCCTTTCTCTTTTCCCTCAAGAACTAGGAAGAATCATCGGAGGGATTGAGAGTTGGCAAGCTCTAAGAAGGTCAACAATGTGGGAAGAACACGAGCTCAACAAATGGATTCGATCCAATGGGAAAGAAGACCCCCTTTATATAGTGGGGGAAAGAATCCAACCGTTACCCCCAATCACAACCCTAGGAGAGCGGTACTACCGCTGCTAGGAGCGGTACTAACACTACTAGGAGCGGTACTACCACACGGTAGGTTCACCAAGCACGATAGTAGAAAACTAGTACCGTAGCTACCACTGCTGAGGCAAAAAGATGCGCAAAAAGTATGATGGAGCGGTAGGAAAAAAATACTACCGCCCAGAGAGCGGTAGTAAAAAACTAGTTATGCTCCAAGAGCGGTACTACCACTAGCACCGGCAATACTACCACTGGCCATTGAAACTGCCATAACTTTTGCATACGAACTCTGAATCGAGCAAACTCAAGCTTGTTGGATTCAGGGAGAGGAAGAACAAGGAGCTCACAAAGAACTCCAAGATCAAGATCCAAGGGCTTCCCCTCACATGGAGGATAATGTGATTGGTGGAGATGTGGATCTAGATCTCCTCTCTTTTTTCCCTCAAGTACTAGCAAGAATCATTGCAGGGATTGAGAGTTAACAAGCACTACGAAGGTCAACAATGGCAGAAGAACACGAGCTCAACGGATAGGTTCGATCCAATGGGGAAAAAATACCCCCTTTATATAGTGGGGGAAAGAATCCAACTGTTACCCCCACTCACAGCCCGAGCAGAGCGGTACTACCACTGCTAGGAGCGGTACTACCGCACGGTAGGTTCACCAACACAGTAGTAAAAAAACTACTACCGCATCTACCAATTCTAAGGAAAAAGGTTGCGCAAAAAGTCCAACGGAGCGGTAGTAAAAAAACTACTACCGCCCAGAGAGCTGTAGTAAAAAACTACTACCGCTCCAAGAGGGGTACTACCACTAGCACTTGCGGTAGTACCGTTGGCCACTGAAACTTCCATAACTTTCCCATACGAATTCCGAATCAAGCAAACTCAAGCTTATTGGATTCGGGGAGACGAAGAACAAGGAGCTCACAAAGAACGCCAAGATCAAGATCCAAGGGGTTCCCCTCACATAGACGTGAAAGTGATTGGTGGAGATGTGGATCTAGATCTCCTCTCTCTTTTCCCTCTAGAACTAGCAAGAATCATTGGATGAACTGAGAGTTAGCAAGCTCTAAGAAGGTAAACAATGGGGGAAGAACACGAGCTCAACGAATTAATTCAATCCAATGGGGAAGAAAAGCCCGTTTATATAGTGGGAAAAAGAATCCAACCGTTACTACCACTCACAGCCCGAAGAGAGCGGTACTACCGCTGTTAGGAGTCGTACTACAGCATGGTAGGTTCACCAACCACGGTAGTAAAAAACTACTGCCGTACCTACCACTGCTGAGGCAAAAGAATGCGCAAAAATTCTAACGGAGCGGTAGTAAAAAACTACTACCGCCCACAGAGAGGTACTACCGCCCACAGAGTGGTAGTAAAATCCTACTACCGCACCAAGAGCGGTACTAACATTGGCACACGCGGTACTACCGCTGGCCACTGAAACTGCCATAACTTTCGCATACGAACTCCGAATCGAGAAAACTCAAGCTTGTAGGATTTAGGGAGAGGAAGAACAAGGAGCTCACAAAGAACTCCAAGATCAAGATCCAAGGGCTTCCCCTCGCATGGAGGATAATGTGATTGGTGGAGATGTGGATCTAGATCTCCTCTCTCGTTTCCCTCAAGAACTAGCAAGAATCATTGGATGGATTGAGAGTGAGCAAGCTCTAAGAAGTGCAACAATGGGGGAATAACACGAGATCAACGGATGGATTCGATCCAGTGGGAAGAAGACCCCCTTTATATAGTGGCGGAAAGAATCCAACTATTACCCCCACTCACAGCCCGAGCATAGCGGTACTACCGCTGATAGGAGCGGTAGTACCGCTGCTAGGAGTGGTACTACCGCACAATAGGTTCACCAACCACGGTAGTAAAAAACTACTATCGTACCTACCACTTCTGAAGCAAAAGGATGCGCAAAAAGTCCGACGGAGCGGTAGTAAAAAACTACTACCGCCCAAAGAGCGGTACTACCGCCCAGAGAGCGGTAGTAAAAAACTACTACCGTACCAAGAGCGGTACTACAACTAGCACATGGGATACTACCGCTAGCACTGAAACTACCATAACTTTTGCATGCGAACTCCGAATTGAGTAAACTAAAGCTTGTTGGATTCACGGAAAAGAAAAACAAGGAGCTCACAAAGAACTCCGAGATCAAGATCCAAGGGGTTCCCCTCACATAGAGGAGAAACTGATTAGTGGAGATGTGGATCTGGATCTCCTCTCCCTTTTCCATCAAGAACTAGCAAGAAACATTGGAGGGATTGAGAGTTAGCAAGCTCTAAGAAGGTCAACAATGGGGGAAGAACACGAGCTCAACGGATTGATTCGATCCAATGGGGAAGAAGACCCCCTTTATATAGTGGGGAAAAATCCAATCGTTACCCCCACTCACAACCCGAGCAGAGCGGTACTACCGCTGCTCGGAGTGGTACTACTGCGGGGTAGGTTCACCAACCACGGTAGTAAAGAACTACTACTATTCCTACCTCTGCTGAGGCAAAAGGATGCGCAAATAGTCCGACGGAGCAGTAGTAATAAAAACTACTACCGCCCAGAGAGCGATACTACCGCGGAGAGAGCGGTAGTAAAAAACTACTACCGCTCCAAGAGCGGTACTAGCACTGGCACGTGCGGTACTACCGCTCGCCGGTGAAACATCCACAACTTTCGCATACGAACTCCAAATAGAGCAAACTCAAGCTTGTTGGATTCAGGGAGAGGAAGAAAAAGGAGCTGACAAAGAACTGTTAGATCAATATCCAAGGGGTTCCCCTCACACAGAGGAGAAAGTGATTGATGGAGATGTGGATCTAGATATACCCTCTCTTTTCCCTCAAGAACTAAACAGAAACATTGGAGGGATTGAGAGTTAGCAAACTCTAAGAAGGTCAACAATGGGGGAAGAAAATGAGCTCAACGGATTGATTCGATCCAATGGGGAAGAAGAACTCCTTTGTATAGTGGGGAAAGAATCCAACCGTTACCCCCACACACAGCCCAAGCAAAGCGGTACTACCGCTGTTAGGAGTGGTACTACCGCTTCTAGGAGCGGTACTACCGCACGGTAGGCTCACCAACCATGGTAGTAAAAAAACTACTACTATACTGACCACTACTGAGGCAAAAGGATGCGCAAAAATTCCGACGGAGCAGAAGTAAAAAACTAGTACCGCCCAGAGAGCGGTAGTAAAAAACTACTACCGCTCCAAGAGCGGTACTACCACTCGCACGTGCGGTATTACCGCTGGCCACTGAGATTGCCATAACTTTCGCATACAAACTCCGAATTGAGCAAACTCAAGTTTGTTGGATCGAACAGTGACTAGATATCTTAAGAACCTGAAGTTATGAAAATACCAATGATATTGCGATTTGAGACCTCTATGAATGAAGAACCGGCAAAAACTTCCAACATGAAAAACATCATAGAAGATGCATACGGACTCCGTCTTTGATGAACTCGAGCTTGTCTTCAAGATGACCGTAAGCTCCAAAACTGAGAAACAGAAACACCAAACAAGATACAACATCTGATGTAAGGATGCATATGGTAGGAGTATCAAGGCAAGTCTCCAAAGTACGTGCGCAAAAACAACAAGCTTGCGCCCAACGCTATAAAGAGGTTGTCAATCCCTTCACGATTGATTGCAAGGTGAGATCTGAAGGCGGAAAGTGCAACAAAGTGAAAGTGTAGAGCTGAAAATATGATGTGAAGTAGACCCGGGGGCCATAGTGTTCACTAGAGGCTTCTCTCATGATAGCAAGTATTACGGTGGCTGAATGAATTTCTGTCGAGCAATTGATAGAATCGCGCAAAGTCATGATGATATCTAAGGTAATGATCATACATATAGGCATCACGTCCGAGACAAGTAGATAGATACTGTCTCCATCTACTACTATTACTCCACACATTAACCGCTATCCGGCATGCATCTAGTGTATTGAGTTCATAACAAACAGAGTAACGCCTTAAGCAAGATGACATGATGTAGAGGGATAAATTCATGCAATAGATATAAACCCCATCGTTTTACCCTTGATGGCCATAACACGATGCGTGCCTCGCTACCCCTTCTGTCACTGGGTGAGGACACCGCATGGTATGAACCCAAAACCAAGCACTTCTCCCATTGCAAGAATTATAGATCAAGTTGGCCAAACGAAACCCACAACTCGAAGAAAATTACAAGGATACGAAATCATGCATATAAGAGATCAGAGGAGACTCAAATAATATTCATAGATAATCTGATCCTAAATCCACAATTCATCGGATCTCGACAAACACACTGCAAAAGAAGATTACATCGGATAGTCCTTCATGAAGATCATGAAGAACTTTGTATTGAAGATCCAAGAGAGAGAACAAGCCATCTAGCTACTAGCTATGGACCCGAAGGTTTGTGGTGAACTACTCACGCATCATCGGAGAGGCAATGGTGTTGATGAAGAACCCCTCCGTGTCCCAATCCCCCCTCCGGCAGGGCACCAGAACGTGCCCCATATGGGATCTTGCGGAGACAGAAGCTTGCGGCGGCGGAAAAGTACTTTCGTGGCTCTCTTCCGTGGTTTCAGATTTTTAGGGATTTTATAGGCGGAAAAAGTAGGGCAAAGGAGCCATGGGGGGCCCACAAGCCTGGTAGGCGTGGCCCCCCAGGCCGTGGCTAGAGGGCTTGTGGCCTCCCACGGGATCCTTTGCCTTGGTTCTCAACTTCCCTGCATATCTTCTGATACGGAAAAAATTATTCCGAAGATTTTATTCCGTTTGGACTCCGTATAATATTTTTCTGTGACAAGGGTCAAAAACACAGAAAAAACAAGAACTGGCACTTGGCACTGAGTTAATAGATTAGTCCCAAAAAATATATAAAATGCATACAAAACATCCAAAGTTGAAAAGATAATAGCATGGAACCATAAAAAATTATAGATACGTTGGAGACGTATCAAGCATCCCCAAGCTTAACTCCTGCTTGTCCTCGAGTAGGGAAGTGATAAAGACCGAATTTTTGATGTGGAATGCTACCTAACATATTTGTCCATTGAAACTTCTTTCATGTGACATGAATGTTCACATCTCCAAGATTCAAAACAATAGTTTGCTATTGACATGAAAACAATAATACTTCAAGCAAACTAGAAAGGAAATCATGAACTTTCGAAATAACAAGGCCAAAGAAAGTTATCCCTACAAAATCATATAGTCTGGCTATGCTCTATTATCCCCACACAAAGAATTTAAATCATGCACAACCCCGGTATTGGCCAAGTAATTCTTTTCACACTCTTACTTTCTCAAACCTTTTTCAACTCTCGTGCAATATATGAGCGTGAGCCATGGATATAGCAGTATATGTGAAATAGAGTGTGGTAGAGTGATGTCCCACAAGCGTATGGGATCGCAGCAGTTTTCGAGGGTAGAGTATTCAACCCAAATTTGTTGGTTCGCACGACGGGAAGCGAAAGAATATTCTCAAGTATTAGCAGCTGAATGTGTCATATTCAACCACACCTAAAAGATTAGTGTCTGTAAGCAAAGTATCAGTAGCAAAGTAGTATGATAGCAACGGTGCCAGAAACGATCTGTTGACGGCAGACTATTCCTAACTGTTGTATCAATGGCACAAGCACGTTGACGGGGGATTATTCTTAAGAAGAATGCTTCCCCGGCTACGGCTCCAAAAAGTCTTGCAACAAGTAGCAGCGAAGTAGCATGGAACAACAATAGCAGCAGCAACAAAGTAACAAGTAACCACAGCAGCAAAGTGGCCCAATCCCTTTTGTAGCAAGGGACAAGCCTAGACAAAGTAACGTAGCGAGGACTAGTAGTAAAAGACTCGTAGGAAGTGGATCGGTGATGGATGAGTATGACGGATGTGATTCATCATGTAGCAGCTATAACACGGAGAGATATGTAACTAGCCCCCGTTCATCAATCTAATGTAGGCATGTATTCCGTATGTAGTCATACGTGCTTAGGGAAATGAACTTGCATGACATCTATTCCATCCCTCCCGTGGCAGCGGGGTCCTAATGGAAACTACAGGATATTAAGGTTCTCCTTTTAATAAAGAAACGGACCAACGCATTAACACGCGGTGAATACATGAACTCCTCATACTATGGTCATCTCCGGGAGTGGTTCCGGCTATTGTCACTCCGGGGTTGCCGGGTCATAACACATAGTAGGTGACTACAACTTGCAAGATAGGATCTAAAACACACATATATTGGCGACAACATAATAGGTTCAGATCTGAAATCATGGCACTCTGGCCCTAATGACAAGCATTAAGCATAGCCAAGTAGTAGCAACATCAATCTAGAACATAGTGCATACTAGGGACAATCCCCGTCAAGAACTTACTCGATTACATGATAGATCTCATCCAACTCATCACCGTCCAGCAAGCCTACGATGAGATTACTCACGAACGATGAAGAGCATCATGGAATTGTCGATGGAGAAAGGTTGATGATGACGATGGCGATGATTTCCACTCTCCTGAGCCCAAAACGGAATCCAGATCTGCCCTCCATATGAAGAACAGGATGTGGCGGCGCCTCCGTATCGCAAAACGCGATGAAACCTTCTCTCTGATTATTTTCCAGTTGAAACGGAAGATATAGAGCTGAGTTTGGGGGCGGTGGTGCCCCACAAGCCTGCACGGCGCGGCCATAGGGGGTGGCCGCGGCCTGTGGGCTTGTGGCCCACTGGCACGCCCCCTCCGGTGGATCTTTGCGCAAGTATTTTTCTTTTATTCCAGAAAATATCTTCGTAAATTTTAAGGACATTCCAAGAACTTTTATTTCTGCACAAAAACAACACCATGGCAATTCTGCTGAAAAAAGCGTAAGTCTGGGTTAGTTCCATTCAAATCATGCAAATTAGAGTCCAAAACAAGGGCAAAAGAGTTCAGAAAAGTAGATACGATGGAGACGTATCATAGAGGTTGTGAGGCAAAAAGGAGGAGATGGTCACATCGACTCGGCGTATCAAAGGGCTATGGAGATGCCCATCAATAGATATCAATGTGAATGAGTAGGGATTACCATGCAACGGATGCACTTAGAGCTATAAGTGTGTGAAAGCTCAAGCGGAAAACTAGTGGGTGTGTACCCAACTTGCTTGCTCACGAAGACCTAGGGCAATTTTAAGGAATCCCATGATTGGAATATACAAGCCAGGTTATATAATGAAAAATCCCACTAGTATATGGAAGTGTCAAAATGAGAGACTCTCTATCAAGAGGAACATGGTGCTATTATGAAGCACAAGTGTGAAAAAAGATAGTAGCATTGTCCCTTCTCTCCTTTTCTCTCTTTTTTTGTGTGGGGCAACTTTGGCCTCTTTTCATTTTTCCTCACATGGGACAATGCTCTAATAATGATGATCATCACAATTTTATTTACTCACAACTCAACACTTAGAGCAATGATGACTCTATAGGAAATGCCTGCACCAGTGTACCGGGATGTGCAACGATCTAGCTTAGCGTATGACATTGAAACATCTCCCTAGCTATCTTACGATCATGCAATGGCAATATGAAAGTGAAAACACAAGTCATGAGACGGAACAGTGGGAGTTGCATGGCAATATATCTCGGAATGCCTATGAAAATGCCATAATAGGTAGGTATGGTGGCTGTTTTGAGGAAGGTATATGGTGGGTTTGTGCACCAGCGAAAGTTGCGCGGTACTAGAGAGGCTAGCAGTGGTGGAAGGTGAAAGTGCATCTATACCATGGACTCACATTAGTCATGAAGAACTCATATACTTATTGCGAAAGTTTTATTAGTAATCGAAACAAAGTGCTAAACGCATACTCCTAGGGGAAGTGTTGGTAGGTGTTAACCATCGCGCGATCCCAACCGCCACACAAAGGATGACAATCAATAAATCAATTATGATCCGACTTCCTAACATAGCGGTTCACCATACGTGCATGCTACGGGAACCACTAACTTCAACACAAGTATTTCTAGATTAACAACACCCTACTAACATAACTCTAATATTACCATATCCAAGTCTCAAAACTAATTGAGAGAAATCAAACTTCTCTTTACTAATCATTGCACATGAATATGGAAGTTTTTATTATATCCTCTTTGGATGCCTATCATCTTTAGGACTACTTCCATAGCACAAGCCAATTACCAAGTTACTCAGAGAGAGCACTCTCAAAAAGATATAAGTGAAGATCGAGAGTTCTTATTTCTCCAAAATATGACACCACCGTACTCTAAAAGATCTAAGTGAAGCACTAGAGCAAAGTTATCTAGCTCAAAAGATATAAGTGAAGCACATGCGAGCTAAATTGCCTAACTCAAAAGATATAAGTGAAGCTCAATGAGTATGCTAGGAAAATCACGATGAGTGCATGTCTTTCTTAAAAAGTACTACCGCTGGCCATTGAAACTGCCATAACTTTTGCATACGAACTCTGAATCGAGCGAACTCAAGCTTGTTGCATTCAGGGAATGGAAGAACAAGGAGATCACAAAGAACTCCAAGATCAAGATCCAAGGGGTTCCCCTCATAGAGAGGAGAAAGTGATTGGTGGAGATGTCGATCTAGATCTCCTTTCTCTTTTCCCTCAAGAACTAGGAAGAATCATCGGAGGGATTGAGAGTTGGCAAGCTCTAAGAAGGTCAACAATGTGGGAAGAACACGAGCTCAACAAATGGATTCGATCCAATGGGAAAGAAGACCCCCTTTATATAGTGGGGGAAAGAATCCAACCTTTACCCCCAATCACAACCCTAGGAGAGCGGTACTACCGCTGCTAGGAGCGGTACTAACAATACTAGGAGCGGTACTACCACACGGTAGGTTCACCAAGCACGATAGTAGAAAACTAGTACTGTAGCTACCACTGCTGAGGCAAAAAGATGCGCAAAAAGTATGATGGAGCGGTAGGAAAAAAATACTACCGCCCAGAGAGCGGTAGTAAAAAACTAGTTATGCTCCAAGAGCGGTACTACCACTAGCACCGGCAATACTACCACTGGCCATTGAAACTGCCATAACTTTTGCATACGAACTCTGAATCGAGCAAACTCAAGCGGATTCAGGGAGAGGAAGAACAAGGAGCTCACAAAGAACTCCAAGATCAAGATCCAAGGGCTTCCCCTCACATGGAGGATAATGTGATTGGTGGAGATGTGGATCTAGATCTCCTCTCTTTTTTCCCTCAAGTACTAGCAAGAATCATTGCAGGGATTGAGAGTTAACAAGCACTACGAAGGTCAACAATGGCAGAAGAACACGAGCTCAACGGATAGGTTCGATCCAATGGGGAAAAATACCCCCTTTATATAGTGGGGGAAAGAATCCAACCGTTACCCCCACTCACAGCCCGAGCAGAGCGGTACTACCACTGCTAGGAGCGGTACTACCGCACGGTAGGTTCACCAACACAGTAGTAAAAAAACTACTACCGCATCTACCAATTCTAAGGAAAAAGGTTGCGCAAAAAGTCCAACGGAGCGGTAGTAAAAAAACTACTACCGCCCAGAGAGCTGTAGTAAAAAACTACTACCGCTCGAAGAGGGGTACTACCACTAGCACTTGCGGTAGTACCGTTGGCCACTGAAACTTCCATAACTTTCGCATACGAATTCCGAATCAAGCAAACTCAAGCTTATTGGATTCGGGGAGACGAAGAACAAGGAGCTCACAAAGAACGCCAAGATCAAGATCCAAGGGGTTCCCCTCACATAGACGTGAAAGTGATTGGTGGAGATGTGGATCTAGATCTCCTCTCTCTTTTCCCTCTAGAACTAGCAAGAATCATTGGATGAACTGAGAGTTAGCAAGCTCTAAGAAGGTAAACAATGGGGGAAGAACACGAGCTCAATGAATTAATTCAATCCAATGGGGAAGAAAAGCCCGTTTATATAGTGGGAAAAAGAATCCAACTGTTACTACCACTCACAGCCCGAAGAGAGCGGTACTACCGCTGTTAGGAGTCGTACTACAGCATGGTAGGTTCACCAACCACGGTAGTAAAAAACTACTGCCGTACCTACCACTGCTGAGGCAAAAGAATGTGCAAAAAGTCTGACGGAGCGGTAGTAAAAAACTACTACCGCCCACAGAGAGGTACTACCGCCCACAGAGTGGTAGTAAAATCCTACTACCGCACCAAGAGCGGTACTAACATTGGCACACGCGGTACTACCGCTGGCCACTGAAACTGCCATAACTTTCGCATACGAACTCCGAATCGAGAAAACTCAAGCTTGTAGGATTTAGGGAGAGGAAGAACAAGGAGCTCACAAAGAACTCCAAGATCAAGATCCAAGGGCTTCCCCTCGCATGGAGGATAATGTGATTGGTGGAGATGTGGATCTAGATCTCCTCTCTCCTTTCCCTCAAGAACTAGCAAGAATCATTGGATGGATTGAGAGTGAACAAGCTCTAAGAAGTGCAACAATGGGGGAATAACACGAGATCAACGGATGGATTCGATCCAGTGGGAAGAAGACCCCCTTTATATAGTGGCGGAAAGAATCCAACTGTTACCCCCACTCACAGCCCGAGCATAGCGGTACTACCGCTGATAGGAGCGGTAGTACCGCTACTAGGAGTGGTACTACCGCACAATAGGTTCACCAACCACGGTAGTAAAAAACTACTATCGTACCTACCACTTCTGAAGCAAAAGGATGCGCAAAAAGTCCGACGGAGCGGTAGTAAAAAACTACTACCGCCCAAAGAGCGGTACTACCGCCCAGAGAGCGGTAGTAAAAAACTACTACCGTACCAAGAGCGGTACTACCACTAGCACATGGGATACTACCGCTAGCACTGAAACTACCATAACTTTTGCATGCGAACTCCGAATTGAGTAAACTAAAGCTTGTTGGATTCACGGAAAAGAAAAACAAGGAGCTCACAAAGAACTCCGAGATCAAGATCCAAGGGGTTCCCCTCACATAGAGGAGAAACTGATTAGTGGAGATGTGGATCTGGATCTCCTCTCCCTTTTCCATCAAGAACTAGCAAGAAACATTGGAGGGATTGAGAGTTAGCAAGCTCTAAGAAGGTCAACAATGGGGGAAGAACACGAGCTCAACGGATTGATTCGATCCAATGGGGAAGAAGACCCCCTTTATATAGTGGGGAAAAATCCAATCGTTACCCCCACTCACAACCCGAGCAGAGTGGTACTACCGCTGCTCGGAGTGGTACTACTGCGGGGTAGGTTCACCAACCACGGTAGTAAAGAACTACTACTATTCCTACCTCTGCTGAGGCAAAAGGATGCGCAAAAAGTCCGACGGAGCAGTAGTAATAAAAACTACTACCGCCCAGAGAGCGATACTACCGCGGAGAGAGCGGTAGTAAAAAACTACTACCGCTCCAAGAGCGGTACTAGCACTGGCACGTGCGGTACTACCGCTCGCCGGTGAAACATCCACAACTTTCGCATACGAACTCCAAATAGAGCAAACTCAAGCTTGTTGGATTCAGGGAGAGGAAGAAAAAGGAGCTCACAAAGAACTGTTAGATCAATATCCAAGGGGTTCCCCTCACACAGAGGAGAAAGTGATTGATGGAGATGTGGATCTAGATATACCCTCTCTTTTCCCTCAAGAACTAAACAGAAACATTGGAGGGATTGAGAGTTAGCAAACTCTAAGAAGGTCAACAATGGGGGAAGAAAATGAGCTCAACGGATTGATTCGATCCAATGGGGAAGAAGAACTCCTTTGTATAGTGGGGAAAAGAATCCAACCGTTACCCCCACACACAGCCCAAGCAAAGCGGTACTACCGCTGTTAGGAGTGGTACTACCGCTTCTAGGAGCGGTACTACCGCACGGTAGGCTCACCAACCATGGTAGTAGAAAACTACTACTATACTTACCACTGCTGAAGAAAAAGGATGTGCATAAAGTCGAACAGAGCAGTAGTAAAAATCTACTACCGCCCTGAGAGCGGTACTATCACCCAGAGAGCGGTAGTAAAAAACTACTACCGCTCCAAGAGCGGTACTACCACTAGCACATGCGGTACTACCACTGGCCACTGAAACTGCCATAACTTTCGCATACAAACTCCGAATCGAGCAAACTCAAGCTTGTTGGATTCAGGGAGAGGAAGAACAAGGATCTCACAAAGAACTCCAAGATCAAGATCCAAGGCGTACCCCTCACATAGAGGAGAAAGTGATTGGTGGAGATGTGGATCTAGATCTCCTCTCTCATTTCCCTTAATAACTAGCAAGAAATATTTGAGGGATTGAGATTTAGCAAGCTCTAAGAAAGTCAACAATGGGGGAAGAACATGAGCTCGATGGGGAAGAAGGCCCCCTATATATAGTGGGGGAAAGAATCCAACCGTTACCCACACTCACACCCTGAGCAGAGCGGTACTACCGTTGCTAGGAGTGTTACAACCGCTGCTAGGAGTGGTACTACCGCATAGTAGGTTCGCCAACCATGGTAGTAAAACACAACTACAGGACATAGCACTTCTGAGCAAAAAGAATGCGCAAAAAGTCCGACGAAGCGGTAGTAAAAAACTACTATCGCCCAGAGAGCGGTACTACCGCCCAAAGAGCGCTAGTAAAAAACAACTACCCCTCCAAGAGCGATACTAACACTAGCACATGCGATAGTACCGCTAGCCACTAAAATTGCCATAACTTTCACATAGGAACTCTGAATCGAGCAAATTCAAGCTTGCTGGTTTCAGGGAGAGGATGAACAAGGAGCTCACAAAGAACTCCAATATCAAGATCCAAGGGTTTCCACTCAGATAGAGGAGAAAGTGATTGGTGGAGATGTGGATCTAGGTCTCTTCTCTCTTTTCCCTCAAGAACTAGCAAGAATCATTGGAGGGATTGAAAGTTAGCCAGCTCTAAGAACGTCAACAATGGGGGAATAACACGAGCTCAACGGATGGATTCGATCCAATGAGGAAGAATACCCCCTTTATATAGTGGGGGAAATAATCCAACTGTTACCGCCACTCATAGCCCGAGCAGAGCGGTACTACCGCTGCTAGGAGCGGTACTACCGCTGGTAGGAGCGGTGCTACCACACGGTAGGTTCACCAACCACGGTAGTAAAAAACTACTACCGTACCTACCACTGTTGAGGCAAAAGGATGCGCAAAAAGTAAGATGGGGCGCTAGTAAAAAACTACTACTGCCGAGAGAGCGGTGCTACCGCCCACAGAGCGGTAGTAAAAAAACTACTACCACTCCAAGAGCGGTACTACCACTTGCACATGCGGTACTACCACTGGCCACTGAAACTGCCATAACTTTGACATACGAACTCCGAATCGAGCGAGCTCAAGCTTGTTGGATGCAGGAAGAGGAAGAACAAGGAGCTCACAAAGAACTCCAAGGTCAAGATCCATGGGTTCTCCTCACATAGAGGAGAAGTGATTGGTGGAGATGTGGATCTAGATTTCCTCTCTCTTTTCCCTCAAGAACTAGCAAGAAGCATTGGCGGGATTGAGACTTAGCAAGTTCTAAGAAGGTCAACAATGGGGGAAAAACACAAGCTCAACAGATGGATTAGATCCAATGGGGAAGAAGATCCCATTTATATAATGGGGGAAGAAATCCAAACGTTACCCCCACTCACAGCCCGAGCAGAGTGGTACTACCGCTGCTAGGAGCGGTACTACTGCTGCTAGGAGCTGTACTACCGGTGCTAGGAGCGATACTACCGCATGGTAGGTTCACCAACCACGGTAGTAAAAAACTACTACCATACCTACCAATGCCGAGGAAAAAGGACGCGCAAAATGTCCGATGAAGCGGTAGTTAAAAACTACTACCGCCCAGAGAGCGGTAGTAAAAAACTACTACCACCCCAAGAGCGGTACTACCACTAGTATCCACGGTACTACCGCTGGCCACTGAAATTGCCATTATTTTCGCATACGATCTCTGAATCGAGCAAACTCAAGCTTGTTTGATTCAGGGCGAGGAAGAACAAGGAGCTCACAAAGAACTCCAAGATCAAGATCCAAGGGGTTCCCCTCACATAGAGGAGAAAGTGATTGGTGGAGATGTGGATCTAGATATCCTCTCGCTTTTCCCTCAAGAACTAGCAAGAATCATTAGACGGATTAAGAGTTAGCAAGCTCTAAGAAGGTCAACAATGGGGGAAGAACATGAGATCAGTGGATGGATTTGATCCAATGGGGAAGAAGACCCCATTTATATAGTGGGGGAAAGAATCCAATCGTTACCCCCATTCACAGCCCGAGCAGAGCGGTACTACCGCTGCTAGGAGCGCTACTACCGCACGGTAGGTTCACCAACCATGGTAGTAAAAAAACTACTACTATACCGACCACTACTGAGGCAAAAGGATGCGCAAAAATTCTGACGGAGCAGAAGTAAAAAACTAGTACCGCCCAGAGAGCGGTAGTAAAAAACTACTACCGCTCCAAGAGCGGTACTACCACTCGCACGTGCGGTATTACCGCTGGCCACTGAGATTGCCATAACTTTCGCATACAAACTCCGAATTGAGCAAACTCAAGTTTGTTGGATCGAACAGTGACTAGATATCTTAAGAACCTGAAGTTATGAAAATACCAATGATATTGCGATTTGAGACCTCTATGAATGAAGAACCGGCAAAAACTTCCAACATGAAAAACATCATAGAAGATGCATACGGACTCCGTCTTTGATGAACTCGAGCTTGTCTTCAAGATGACCGTAAGCTCCAAAACTGAGAAACAGAAACACCAAACAAGAACCAACATCTGATGTAAGGATGCATATGGTTTGAGCTCTCAATGAATGATACAATCATGCTACTCACTTGAGAGCCCTCTTTGACAGTACGACAAACTATACGACAATAGAAAAACCTATCAAGAGCAAACCTATACCTTGCACCTAGTCCTCTTGAGCTAGATGATGATGGTCTTGGCTTCCTCAAGATGGACCACCTTTCTTGATTGCTCCCCCATACTCACTATGGGTGAGCCACTCTTCAGCACATTCTTCACAAGTCCATTGCCACCACTATGGACGGCAAGCTTCAAGCATGATATCTTTGTGATGCTCCTCTTGAACTTGCACACCGCAATCTTGATGACGATCACCATTTGATGTCATTCTTCATAGGTTGAATGAGATCTTCCCCTTCATGCAAATCCATGGAAACACACCTAACTCCTAATAGAACTCCCACGAAGACCATGGGTTAGTACACAAAAGCGTTATGGACAATTCTTACCATACCATGGGATCACTTGATCCCTCTCGGTACATCTTGTACACTTTGTGTGTTGATCATCTTGATTTACTATCTGCTTAGTCTTGATCAACCTTGTGTCTTTATGACCAATCTTTGGATAATACCTTGAATACTACCTTGGTCATCATATAAACTCCTTGAAACCAACAGATGGACTTCAAGAAGTGCCTATGGACAAATCCTTCGAATATAACTTAAGGAAACCATTATTCCATAGGGATTGTCATCCATTACCAAAACCACATATGGAGAAATATGCTCTAAGAATCTCCAACTGTTCATGACCATGGACACGACTATTCAAATAGTTTTACACTCTATAGAGGTTGCACGCTTTACCCACAAGACTCGGGGAACTTCCGTGTCATCCATTACTGAAAGGACGTGGATGTCGCCTAGAGGGGGGGGTGAATAAGCGCTTTAAAATAATTACGGTTTAGGCTTCAACAAATGCGGAATAAAACTAACGTTTAATTTCTCAAGCACAAAACCTAAAACAACTAGGCTCAACTATGTGCACCAACAACTTATCCTAAGGAAGATAAACAACTAAGTGATAGCAAGATATATGACAAGAAACAATATGGCTATCACAAAGTAAAGTGCATAAGTAAAGGGTTGGGGTAAAAAATAACCGAGGCACGCGGAGACGATGATGTATCCCGAAGTTCACACCCTTGCGGATGCTAATTTCCGTTGGAGCGGTGTGGAGGCACAATGCTCCCCAAGATGCCACTAAGGACATCGTAATCTCCTCACGCCCTCGCACAATGCAAGATGCCGTGATTCCACTAAGGGACCCTTGAGGGCGGTCACCGAACCCGTACAAACAAGGTTGGGGCAATCTCCACAACTTAATTGGAGACCCCGACGCTTGCCCAGAGCTTCACACCACACTGATTGAGCTCTAAGGCACCACCAAGCTTCTAGGGGTACCAAGTACCCAAAGGTAATAAGCTTCTCAACTTCTCACTTCCACGTATCACCGTGGAGAACTCAAACTGATGCACCAAATGCAATGGCAAGGGCACATGGAGTGCCCAAATCCTTCTCTCCCAAATCCCACCAAAGCAACTAATGCTAGGGAGGAACATGAGAGGAAGAATGAAGAAGAACACGAAGAACTCCAAGATCTAGACCCAATGGGTTCCCCTCACTTAGAGGAGAAAGTGAGTGGTGGAAATGTGGATCTGGATCTCATCTCTCTTTTCCCTCAAGACCTAGAAAGAATCATTGGAGGGATTGAGAGTTAGCAAGCTCGAAGAAGGTCAACAATGGGGGAAGAACACGAGCTAAAGAGATAAGCTTCAATGGGGAAGAAGACCCCCTTTTATAGGTGGGGAAAAATCCAACCGTTATGCTTCACAGCCCGCACAGAGCGGTACTACCGCTCATGGGAGCGGTACTACCACTCGGTAGGTTCACCAACCATCCTGAGGCCAAATCGGATGCAAAAAACAGTCCGACGGAGCGGTAGTAAAAAATTACTACCGCTCCGGGGGCGGTACTACCGCTACAGGATCGGTACTACCGCTGGCACGTGGAGCAGTACTACCGCTGGATACTGCAACTGCTGTAACTTTCGCATACGGACTCTGAATTCAATGAAACCAAATTTGGTGGAAAGCTAATGACATGGGCTAACGCAATCTTGATATAAATATAAATAAGAAGAAAGTGATAAAAGTCTCATAAGAAAATGGTGAGAACCCTTCTTCGAATAAGACCGGTAAAAACTCCCAATATCGAAAACATCATAGAAGATGCATATGGACTCCGTTTTCGATGAACTCGAGCTTGTCATGAAGATGTCCATAAGATCTAAAACTCACAAAGAGAAACACAAAACAAGAACCAAGAAGTATGATGCAAGGACGCAAATGGTCTAAGCTCTCAACGAACGATACGATCAAGGTACTCACTTGAGAGCCCCTCTTGAAAGTATGACAATCTATCCTAAAACAGGAAACCTATCAAGGGCAAACCTATACCTTGCACCTCGTCCTCTTGAGCTAGATGACGATGATCTTGGCTTCCTCAAGATATACCACCTTTCTTGATTGCGTTGGCTTGATGAAGACTAGTTAATTGCTCCCCCATACACACTATGGGTGAGCCGCCCTTCAACATATCTTCACAAGTCCATTGCCACCACAATGGACGGCTAGCATCAAGCATGATATATTCGTGTTGATCCACTTGAACTTGCACACCGTAATCTTGATGACGATCACCACTTGACGTCATCCTTCATGGGTTGTATGAGATCTTCCTTATGACACAAGCCCATGGAAGCACACCTAACCCCCACATAGAACTCTCACAAAGACCATGGGTTAGTACACAAACACGTAAAGGACAATGCTTACAATACCATGGATCACTTGATCCCTCTCGGTACATCTTGTACGCTTTGTGTGTTGATCATCTTGATTTACTCTTTGTCTGAGATCTTGATCAAACCTTGTGTCTCTATGACCATTCTTTGGATAATACCTTGAATACCATCTTGGTCATCATATAAACTCCTTGAACCCAACAGATGGACTTCAAGAAGTGCCTATGGAAAAATCCTATAAATATAACTTAAGGCAACCAGTAGTCCATAGGAATTGTCATCAACTACCAAAACCACATATGGAGATATATGCTCTAACAACCTCCCCCATTTTAGTAATTGTTGACAACCACTTCAAGAGAGTTTATATAAGGAAATAAGCATAACCAAGCGCACACATACAACGCAATAATGCATGCGTGCAAGATGTAAATGCTTACGCAATAAAAGCAAAACCCTCAAAACATATCCAAAGTAAACTCTCTAAACTTCTCCCCCATTGGCATCGATTGCCAAAATGGACGAAAAGTTTAGAAAGCCAATATAGTAGGTGGTCCTCCAAAATGTGTGTACTTCTCAACAAATGAGTGCAAAGAAATACACAAATACAATGATAAGTAGTTGGAGGAAAACAAACTATATTGAGGACCCAAAGATTGCAAATAAAAGGATCGTATGCCACAAAGACATACAAAAATAGAGGCAAGCAATCAAAAGATACCAGATGGAACAAACAATCATATGGTCCTTCAAACCAGATGAATAAAAGATATTATGATAAAGGCAATAGAGTGTTTTATCAAAACTAGAGAAGCTCCCCATGATTTTTGCACTAATACAAGATTTTTGTATTTGATACAAGTGCACAAAATAGGATCGTTGCTCCCCCCAAATTAATAAAAACACACAACGAGTGCAAGAAGATAGATGAGACAATAAGCATATCAATTGCACAAAACAAATGGTTGAGAAACATGTAAAAGAAGCAACTTAAGAATAGGCTCAACCAAAATAATGTGTGTGAGTCATGGCAAAGCACTTGAGAAGACTAAGATAAGGATGAGCATTACTCATCAACATAGTCCTGATGAAATGAGACACAAAGTGCAAGACATATCATTCCCACACACACATACTAGAAAATGGGTTCACAAGATATAAACAAAATAAGAACCAACGCTTGTGACAACCCATGGTGAAGATAGGAAGTAAGAACCTTGTCAAGAGGAGGGATACCAATCAAAATGGCAAAACCCTCATCAAGACAAGCATGAGGAAAAATAATCTTCTCGGCCAAAGAGTGCATCAAGATGTAGGAAAATAAGATACACACTCAAGACAAATCCTTTCACGAAGCTACCAAAAACTGAAAAAGGAAATGCAGCGGTGGACGTGAAAGAAAAGAGGATATCAATTAGAGATGTAACTTGTCTCATGTGTAAAAGATTCTAAGTAGAAGACAATCGTGATGATATATATCCACAAAGAAGGATGTACACACGAAATGGTTACAAGAAGGAACAAACTAGATATCCAAAAGGAAGTCATAAATATATTAATAAGATCTTTTGCTTGGAAGCATAGCACGCGGCCTAATATTTTCTTATTGTACAATATGAACTTCCAACATACGAACATCAAAGACATCCCAACTAGTAGTAAGACATCATCGTTCGGATGCTTTGAGAAAGGAACTACAAGAACGAATCAAGAGATTCATGCCATGATGCACCTGGAAAAGAAAAGACAGGTTGGGGCCTTTGCAAGAAAAGAATGAATGAAGTGGATACTTGTTACCGAGACAACATTGGATTGATGTAGTAGATAGTTGTTCTTTTATCATCCTAACTTGGCTCCAATAATCACATGGTCTCAACACCTTCCTTATAGGTGAGCCGAGCATCCAATGCATCTCCAGTTGTTCCTGGAACAGGAAAACAAACAAAATGGTGCCCAAACTCATTGGGACCAAAGAGTTAGAAAACCAAAAATACATATGAAAAACTCCACATACATATGTGCATATATATATGAATTTGAATTTCATGCACACTTTACCCAATTTATGACAAGGTGGAGTTTCCCCTATATATTGGGTCAAAGAAACAAAGCAAGCAAAAGAAGCTGTATATAGTAGATACGCATGCTCAAGACTCTCAAGAATCAACTCAACACAAAGTTGATAAGTCACCAAAAGATAAGGTATCAAGTGATAATAAGGCCCCAAACAAAAAACTATCACTTGAAGGATATCAATTAAAAGATACCTCAAGGAATGAGATATCCGTTGACACATGCCAAATAAAAGGAAACAAGATACCAATTGAAGGAAAACAAACACGAGGTATCTAATTTCCAAAAGAGAGCTAGGTTCCAACAAACCAAACCCTTGAAAAATTTTCATGATGGCACAAAGCATCATAAAGAGTAAGACTTGCCTCCCATCAACACACACTTGATGGGGATCAAAAGATTTTATGATGAGTGAATAAAGAGAGTGTTCTAAAGAAAATAGGATAGCTCCCCCAAGGGACGTGCATTATATAGAATTTGCATTTAAATACAAAATGCACAAGATGGGATCATCACTTTCTCTGTATCTATAAAAACACTAGACATGTTAAAATAGATCCACAAGAGGTAAGGGAGACAAACGAAACACAAAATCCAATGTAAAGACGATTAGCAATTCCTACCACATGATGGGAATACCAATTGTCAAGGACAAGAAGTATTTTGGAAATGATACTCATTGGTAGATCGCAAATATATCCAAGATCATCTTTACCCATAAAACGCAAGCAAATGACACTTGTAGAGCTAACATGCCACCTAGGAACAAGATAATTTACAATATCAACACTAAGTGGCAATACCTCAAATGTACACATTTTCTAGGTTTGCAATATGCACATAGCATATTACTCCCCCATAATGTGATAAACAAACAATATTAACAAGTGGCAAATTAAAACCAACAAGAGATAATTAATGGACCATATAGAATTTGAATTTCTCATGAGTAAGACATACCACATAGAAACTAGATAATCTTGAAATATCAATACTAAGTGGTATTCCCCATGTATACACATTTATAGGATTGTGAGGTGTGCAAAGCACATCACACCCCCACAATGGGATAATCCATTAATCTCTCACAAGAGCCAACAAAGATACAAATAAGATGCAAAAAAGTCTCAATACAAGACTCACATGTACATGATATGCAAACCAACATACACATACTCGATTACTCAAGATAAGCAAGTTGGAAGCACAACATATACAAACACATGCAAGGTACAAAACCACAACATGCAAAGGGGCAAGCAACTAACAATGTAAACAGTTTAAGTACAAGTTACCGTAAGGAGGCACATTGGATATAAGATAGAAACTCGATAATCCAAATGACTTGGCTTGAGATAATATGAATGATGAAGACCCCTTAATTATTCATTATGTATCCAAGTCTCTAATGTCCTCCCCATTCACCTATTGGTCAAGTTTAAGCTTGTTGGTCCGCAAGCACGTTGGGTCCTAAGAGGTTAGTCACAATAGGCTTGGCAACCCAAATGGTACTTTTCTTGACACCACTTTGAGTACCAACAAACTTGGCAAACACATTGCCAAGCTTATCCTTCCCAAGAGAATAGATATTATCAATAATGATTGGGTTGGATAAATTACCTCTCGTGCAAGAAGAAGCGAAGTGACCCTTCTCACGACATAAGTAGCAACATCTACCCTTTAATTTCTTCCCTATTGATTTCTCAACATGAGGAGTGTTGGCTTGGGTCTTCTTGGGAAGGGGCCTTTCTTCAACTTGTAGTTGAGTATGTGATTGAACTTGTGGCCGCTTCCCTTGTTGCTTGTGACTTTGGGGCTTCTTCTTTAGTGGGCAAGATCTAACATGGTGCCCTTCAATTTTGCACTTGAAGCAAATAATCTTGGCCGAATTCTTGACTTGTTCTTGGCACTTCCTCTTGAAGCTTTTGGACTTATTCTTCTTGTTGGAGTTGAATCCAAGTCCATATTTGTCATTTGGGGATTTTTGCCCACACAAGACACTGTTGAGTGTGGACATTCCTTCATGACTCTTTTCCAAGTCTTTCTTGAAGGAAGTAACTTGGGCCTTGAGCTCTTTGATTTCCTCTACATGCTTAGTATCAACAAAAGTACTAGAGGAAGTATAAGCTTCATTCTTAGAGCAACAAGGCATGGAAAGTAATTCATCACAAGATGTAGCAACATTGTGAGTAGATGAATTATGAGGACTAGCACATGGCAATATATCTTTTTGAATAGAGTAGTGCTAATGTCCACATGAGGCTCACTCGATGTTACCTTGGTAGTAATAGCCTCATGAGCTAATTTTAGCACATTACGGGATACTAGAAGATCATCATGAGAGCTTGTGAGCATTACATGACTTTCTTCCAATTTCCCATAGTTGCTAGATAGCAACTCGAGTTGAGCCCTTAGATCAACATTCTCCTTTAAAATGGATGCTTCACAACAAGTAGAATTAGTAGCACATGAATCATTATTAACAATAAGAGGAGAAGGCAACTTGGCAACCTCTTTAGCATATGAAGCTTCAAGTTGAGCATGAGACTCGGTGAGTTTGATGAGCGAACTCTTAATAGCCTTTGAGCCATTTTCGAGGTGCTCATAGTCCTCAACGAGTTTAGCATGTGCAACTTCAAGCTGGTCGTTTTTAGTTCTAAAATCATTAGCCACCTAGAGAGACCTATCATGGGATTCCTTTAGTCTAGATAATTCAATAGCAAAGGTTTCCTCAAGAGATTCCTTGGTGGTTTGTTTATTTTCAAGAGCTTGAGATAGATTGGCTATCTCGTTAGCGTAATCATGCTCATGACCTTCCATTGTCTCAATGGTGGACTCATGCTCCTCAAGATGAGCTTCCAACTCCTCAATGTATTTCTTGCCCTCAGTGGCAATAGACATGATTCCCAAGAAGTTGGAACAAGCAAGTTTGTTCTTATAAAGAGATTTAAAAATCATTTCACCCTTAATTTTTAAGGATGCAATAATATCACTCTCTTCATCATTATTCTCATCCTCATTATCATCAACATCATCATCATGAGATACATTGGGATTCAAAGTAGGAGATACCTTTGAAGCCTTAGCCATAAGGCAAAAGTGAGTAACAATAGATGATGATGTAGGATCACTTGAAGCATCATTAAAGGCCACACCTTGTTCCATCGAGTGATGAATTTCCTCTACATTTTTAGCACAACAACTCAAGGAAATATATACATTTTTATCATGGCAACAAGATATAGGAAGCATATCATCATGAGATTTAGTCAAGCAGTTTTTACATGATATGCAAGGACTATCAACACAAGCATATAAAACACTTAGAGTGCTCGAAGTGTTAATGCCCAAAGATGAACCATTGCAGTAATATAGTGAAGAAGGATCATCAACAATAAACACACTATCATCATTGCAATGATCACCACTACTCACCATATCATTACCTTGTGGCAATCCACATGTAGGGGAAGTAGATGAAGTTGATCACAGCACACGACCAGAGGTGGAGGGAGAACAATCATTCCCACAAATCTTGGACGTACCATATTTATCTTGACGCTTTGTCCACAACTCATGAGCATCCCGGAATGGCATGAGTTGAAATATAACTACATTGCTCAAAGCATCAAAAAGCACATTAGAAGCTTGAGAAGCGAGATAAGAGTTTTTCTCATCCTCTAAAGATATATTTTGAGAATCCTTTGGAGGAGAAAAACCCATATCTACAATTCGCTCTAAATTTGGGTCCAAGACCCGAAAGTGATTAAGCATGCGAATTACACAAATATCAAAATTTGTCCCATCAACCTAAGAGTGTGAGAGAATCCTAAACCCCTAGTCGCCATCCTTATTCTCTAGGTGGTTAAACCTAATAAAGAGAGACCTAGCTCTGATACCAATTGAAAGGACGTGGATGTCGCCTAGAGGGGGTGAATAGGCGCTTCAAAATAATTAAGGTTTAGGCTTGAACAAATGCGGAATAAAACTAATGTTAAATTTGTCAAGAACAAAACCTAAAACAACTAGGCTCAACTATGTGCACCAACAACTTATGCTAAGCAAGATAAACAACTATGTGATAGCAAGATATATGACAAGAAACAATATGGCTATCACAAAGTAAAGTGCATAATGTCCCATCCCTGACACCTTAATCAAGTTAGCTTTGTGCTCACGTTTTCTTTGCATTGCATCTAGGAAATTTTCAACAAGAACAAAGTAAGTGGTGAAGGAAAATTCAACAAACTCTAGCCACTTCTCAAATTAAGGGAAATTCCAAATCTAGTTAAAATCAATGAACCCAAAATGGCCTCAAGAAAAGTTCAATCTTTCTGATAATTCTTGAAAACAAATAAGCAATAAAGGAAACCATTTGTTTTATACTCTTGGCATTTTAAATAAATGCAAAAGCTACTGGTTTCAAGTTTTAAATTTGAAATCAGAAACTTTAAGTTTTCAAAAATGTTGAAAACTGTAGGAATGGTTGGAAATATTCCAACAAATATTCTGGGGTGTTCAAAATAGTTTTTACAAACTATATGGGAGCTGAAATAAATAGTAAATCAATTAGTTAGCGGAACACAAACAAAACAGAAAAAAAATAGAGGAAGAAACTACGTGTCGCTCACCTCAGCCCAGGCCCAGTAGCGCTGTCGTCTTCCTCCTCGCCAGTAGGAGCAGGTGGTGGCCGCCGCATTGCCACGCGCCTCCACGCAGCTCCCTGCCTGCCTG
Source organism: Hordeum vulgare subsp. vulgare (assembly GCF_904849725.1). NCBI lineage: Eukaryota > Viridiplantae > Streptophyta > Magnoliopsida > Poales > Poaceae > Hordeum > Hordeum vulgare. The sequence goes on from NC_058523.1 coordinate 238,256,662, forward strand.
GCCGCCGCTTCGCGCTGGCAAGCACGAGGATAATCTCCCCGAGCACGTAGCTATCCATTCCCGTGCTCATTCTTCCCCCTTTTCCTCTCGGTTCTCCCGATCCCCTTTGCCGCTATTGACAGGAGCTCGAGCTCGAGCTGCGCGTGCCCCTAGCCATCGGATCTTCCTCCCGAGTGTGTCGTTAGCTCTGCCTCGACGGGCTGGTCCTCCCAGCAAAAGCCGAAGCCTCCCCGAGCGCTGCAACGCCCACGGCACCGTCGTCTTCAACCTTCGGCCGCCAGCGAGCTCTCCTCGATTCGTCGCCCTCAGTGCTTCCCCGAGCCGTCTAAGCCCTCCTCTGCACTCCTTGTGAGCTTGCGCAACTTTCCCCTAAGATCTCCCCGTCTATCCCCTCCTCTAGGCCTAGTTTCACCGAAGCCTGACAAGGACCGCCGCTGCAGCTCGTCGCCGGTAGCCCTCCGGTGAAGGGTTGGTCCGTCTGAGGCCACCAGCAGCCTTAGGACATCACGTACATGCTTTAGGAGCCCAACCCCGTGCATTTTGACCCTATAATCGATGGCTTCGACGATGGCCGAACTTGGTCGCCGCCAAGCTCATCGCCGGCATTGATTCGGGCCACCCCAGCCCCTGGGGTTTGTCCCATCGTGCGTGTCGTCGAGTGGCCGTTCTCCCCGTGGTCTCTGCCATGAGTTTGGTCGTCGGAGGCGAGTTTCCGATGCCCTCCACCGTACTGGTGGTCGCCGGAGGCTCCCCGCCTGCGAGGACGACCTCGCCGCCGGTGGATCTCAGCTGGCCTGAGCCACTGACGTGTGGGGCCAGCCTCTGGATAATATGGAATAGTAAAAATAAAACCAAATAATTTAATAAGTCACTGACATGTGGGTCCAGTGAGATTAATTAGCTAATTAAGATTAATTCTAATCTAAAACTGACCAGAGACACTGACCAGTGGGTCCCACTGGTCAGGTTTGACTTTCAACGGCCAGTTGGACCTGCTGATGTCATGCTGATGCAATAAAGAGTTTTCTGATTTAAAAGAATTCCGGAAAAATCCCAACACTTCTAAAATTCATAGAAATTAATCTGTAACTCCAATGAAAATAATTTATATATGAAAAAGTATCAGAAAAATTAAAGGAATCTGAATATCTCATTTTCAAACATGTTTGAAAATGTTACAGAACCCAAACATGTAGATTAATGAACAAGTTAGTTCTTATAAATACTTTGTAGATGGAATTTGGAAAATATTTAAATTTCACTATAAATGACATGATCAAACACTGTCCTAATTACAAACCAGCAACCTAACATGTCATCCCATGCATGTTAAAAGCAAGTTGATCTGAGCATCAGGTCGAATCAATTAAAATGGTATCCGAGAATACCTCGTTTGAAGTGGTATTTGAATTTGATTCTAATCAACTTCAAACCTAATACATGTTATCTATAATAGTTTACCATCTTACATTCTCATGCCATGCTCATGCATCATCTTGATTGCATATGTTTGATATTGTCACTCCTCTCAGCAACAAGGCAAGCAACCATTTTTTATCATCCCGATAAATCCCATGTTCTTGTTCCTGCACTTACTTATTGCATTAGGATCAAATGCTTCAAATGCTTTTGCCACGTTAGTTGAACCAACTTCCTTTGCATGACCTATCCTTGTCACAGTAAATAGCTGAACCTTGCAACCTAGCATACCTGGTAGTTGCTTGAGCCATGATGTGCCTTATCCTGCTATGCATGCTATGCTTAGAGTTGTGTATGGTCTGTCATCTGGGACATGAATAGAATTGTGAGAATGTGTTCGGTAAGCAAAGGTTGTGTGTTGAACTTGATTTGGTAAAGGTACCGGTGAAAGGCAGTGTAGGAGTACATGGCGGGTTGTTTCATTGGAACCGTCCTTAGGAACTGAGTTCCGTGTATGTAATCCAAGACGAGATACTACCACATGCTGGGCCCTGAAATATGACCCCGCTCGACTTATTAATCGCTTAGTACTCGGTCCAGGAGTTGCAAGTAGTTTCTGGTGTTTATAGTCATGCTGGAGGCCGTGCATAGCGCTGACCTGAGAGGTGGGCTGTGATGCGGTAGGCAGTGGCACAGTGTACCAAGTGGCACCCAGATGGTGGGCTTGGGAACCCTACGAACATCGTTGGAGGCCGTGGCGGAAACCTCGGCCGGACTTCCGTACGGGTTACTCTCAGATAGGCGATAAACCTGGACTAGGTACTAATGTGGTTAACGGTCGTGGCCGACTCCCTCGCTGGGCTTCCGCTTGCAGGTTGCCGAGGTGCATGACGTGCACATAGCGATAAGTGGCAAGAGTGTGTGTGACGAAGTACACCCCTGCAGGGTTATGATCTATTCGAATAGTCGCGTCCGCGGATATGGACTACTTGGAGACATATGTTGTTCATAGATAACTTCAATGGCTACTCATAAAATTGTCAAGATAAGCGTGAGTGTCCTGGATGGCATTTCCGTATGGAGACGGAATGATTCCATGATGGAGTATTGTTGTGGTGTTAGTGGAATCGAGTGCGAGAAATCAAGTTGTCAAAATTATTTAAAAATGCAAGTTGTCTAGCCACGAGTCAAATGCTGGCTTTCCGCATGAAACCCCACAATACCTTATTGATACTTTGCATGAGTACATAGTTATCCTAAAGTCTTGCTGACTGCCTCCGTACTCATGTTTGTATAATAAATGTTGCAGAGGTTGCTAATGACCCTAATGGTGGGTTCTTCATAGACATCGACGACGACGAGTAGCTGGTGTCCCAGCTACGATCTGGCCCTAGGTTGGGTCTGTAGTATAATCAGGCCATGTGCCTTCTAGTTGCACCTGTCTGTACTCAGACAGTTTTAAACACTTCCGCTGGCTTGTAACTGAATGACTGCTATTATGGGTCGTGAGACCCTTACTTTGTAATATTATGTGTGTGGCTCTTCCGAGCCTCTTAAATAAAGCTTGTATGTTTATGGTTATGTTGTGATGCCATCGATGTATCTATACATATCGATATGCCATGCATACGTGTGTCATACTTGATATGTATGGGGTTCGATTACCTAGCCGTGAACTCTAGTAGCACTCCTTACAGGGAAATGCCCCTTTGTGATCCAACGAGCCATGGTAGCTCGCTACTGCCCCAGACACATTGGTTGACCGGCATGTGTCCTTCTTAGCTGCTGTGTCTGTCCCCTTTGGGGAAATGTCACGCGATGTAATGGAGTCCTTGTAGCTTGCTATGACTTGTCTACATTCGCTGGTGACCAACACCTGCCTTGTTGGGTCATGTATGCCTGTCCCTGTGCGGTACTGCCACTTTGGTTTTATGACTAGACTTGTCAATCCGGGTTCTTTGACATTGGAATGCTAGCGACACAATTGCATACGTGAGTCAAAAGACGCAAACGGTCCCGACTAAGGTAAGGCTGCAGCCGTGGGGTTAACCGTGCGTGAGACCGCAAAGGGATGCGATGTGTGACAGGCTGGATTCCTATGGCTTAGGATCGGGTTCCCGACACATAAGTAAAGGGTTCGGGTAAGAGATAACCGAGACACCCTGCGGAGACGATGATGTATCCCGAAGTTCACACCCTTGTGGATGCTAATCTCCGTTGGAGCGGTGTGGAGGCACAATGCTCCCCAAGATGCCACTAAGGCCACCGTAATCTCCTCACGCCCTTGCACAATGCAAGATGCCGTGATTACACTAAGGGACCCTCGACGGAGGTCACCAAACCCGTACAAACAAGGTTGGGGCAATCTCCACAACTTAATTGGAGGCTCCCAACAACACCATGAAGCTTCACGACAATAGCATATGGCTTCGAGGTGACCACAAATGCTCGGGGCAATCTCCACAACTTAATTGGAGACCCCGACGCTTGCCCGGAGCTTCACACCACAATGATTGAGCTTCGAGGCACCACCAAGCTTCTAGGGGTACCAAGTACCCAAAGGTAATAAGCTTCTCAACTTCTCACTTCCACGTATCACCGGAGAACTCAAACCGATGCACCAAATGCAATGGCAAGGGCACATGGAGTGCACAAATCTTCTCTACCAAATCCCACCAAAGCAACTAATTCTAGGGAGGAAAATGAGAGGAAGAACGAAGAACTCCAAGATCTAGACCCAATGGGTTCCCCTCACTTAGAGGAGAAAGTGATTGGTAGAAATGTGGATCTAGATCTCCTCTCTCTTTTCCCTTAAGAACCAGCAAGAATCATTGGAGGGATTGAGAGTTAGCAAGCTCGAAGAAGGTCAACAATGGGGGAAGAACACGAGCTAAAGAGATAAGGTTCAATGGGGAAGAAGACCCCCTTTTGTAGGTGGGGGAAAATCCAACTGTTATGCTTCACAGCCCGCACAGAGCGGTACTACCGCTCGGTAGGTTCACCAACCATGCTAAGGCCAAATCATATGTGAAAAATAGTCTGACGGAGCCGTAATACCGCTAGGGAGCGGTAGTAAAAAATTACTACCGCTCCGGGGGAGGTACTACCGCTACAGGAGCGGTACTACCGCTAGCACGTGGAGCGGTACTACCGCTGGATACTGAAACTGCTGTAAATTTCGCATACGGACTCCGAATTCAATGAAACCAAGTTTGGTGGAAAGATAACGACATGGGCTAACGCAATCTTGATAGAAATATCAGTAAGAAGGAATTGAGAAAAGTCCCATAAGAAAATGGTGAGAACCCTTCTTCGAATAAGACCGGTAAAAACACCCAACATCGAAAACATCATAGAAGATGGATATGGACTCCGTTTTCGATGAACTCAAGCTTGTCATGAAGATGACCATAAGATCTAAAACTCACAAAGAGAAACACCAAACAAGAACCAAGAAGTATGATGCAAGGATGCAAATGGTCTAAGCTCTCAACGAACGATACGATCAAGCTACTCACTTGAGAGCCCCCCTTGACAGTATGAAAATATATCCTAAAATAGGAAACCTATCAAGGGCAAACCTATACCTTTCACCTCATCCTCTTGAGCTAGATGACGATGATCTTGGCTTCCCCAAGATGGACCACCTTTATTGATTGCGTTGGCTTGATGAAGACTAGTTGATTGCTCCCCCATACACACTATGGGTGAGCCGCTCTTCAGCATATCTTCAGAAGTCCATTGCCACTACAATGGACGGCAAGCATCAAGCATGATATATTCGTGTTGATCCACTTGAACTTGCACACCGCAATCTTGATGACGATCACCACTTGACGTCATCCTTCATGGGTTGTATGAGATCTTCCTTTTGACGCAAGCCCATGGAAGCACACCTGACCCCCACATAGAACTGTCACAAAGACCAAAGGTTAGTACACAAACACGTAATGTACAATGCTTACCATACCATGGGATCACTTGGTCCCTCTCGGTACATCTTGTACGCTTTGTGTGTTGATCATCTTGATTTACTCTTTGTCTGAGATCTTGATCAACCTTGTGTCTCTATGACCATTCTTTGGATAATACCTTGAATACCATCTTGGTAATCATATAAACTCCTTGAACCCAACAGATGGACTTCAAGAAGTGCCTATGGACAAATATATAAATATAACTTAAGGCAACCATTAGTCCATAGGAATTTTCATCAACTACCAAAACCACATATGGAGATATATGCTCTAACAACGACTCCTGGTATATCACATACCCGAGGTAAGCACACAAAAAAGTCTTTCCCCTGGCGACATTAAACAAAGAGTCCACTTGTCGGCCCACGTCCTCATGATACACATAATACGAGACTCGCTCAAGGTCGTACCATCCCCGAGGGGACACAACAACCCATGGTTTCCCTACCTGGCGCAAACCCATATCGAGAGAGTGACTCGGCTCTCCCGCCACTAGTAATGTGGCCTCTCTACTAGCATCGACTAAGGTATTCAACAAGGCCCCGTTCCATAAGGGGTATCTTGGTCGCACATTTAAGGTTGCGACAGTGAAAAGATCTTAAATCTCTTTGTTTTAAAAAACACACACAGGACTTGCCTCAGTAGACCACTTGTTTCTCAAGTGGCCACCTAGCTCAACATCATCTTCCTCGGGCATTAGTGGCACCCGACGGGGTTTTCGAAATGTCTTTGAAATCATTCTTTTACGACATCATGCGTTTTCCCATCCCACTTGCATAGAAACTACTTAGCATCATAACTACTTCCCACTCGCATAACCCTCATAGGAAGGTAGGGTCATGCATCGTCCAAGTATCAATGAGGAAAGCAACGGAGGTAACCCACCACGGTGGTCACCAATTTATCATGATTCAATTCAATGGAATCAAGTGGTATATGCCATGCATAAAATGGTTTCTTATACATGGTCAAAGGGATGCTTGCTTGGCTCAACAAAGTCTTCGGGGTCTTAAAATTCTTTTGATCCAACTCCTTCCTCAACAACGTAAACTATCGCCGCAAAATAAAGGGCACATATAAGGCCATTGCAAAAACAGAGAGAATAAGGTACTCCTAAAAATGTTAAATCATTTTTGTAAAATACTATGGTGAAAAATAAAAGTACCAAAATTATTAGTCTCTAGATTTGAAGTGTTCAAAGTAGTGAAAAACATTTTTAACACTGGCTTTGAATATTTAAAACAAAGTTTTAAAGAAGACAATACATAAAACTTTTTCAAAAAAATCACAAGTGGCATCATTTAATAGCTTAGAATATTACAAGATTTTAGAAATTCAAATTATTGAATTTGTACACTTATTTAATCAAGTGGCATTATTGGAAATAATATCAGAAAATGAAAAAAGAAAAGTGCTTTGCGCCCTCGGCCAGATTCATCCGCAACTGGGTCAGCCTAGAGGCTAGCCATCCCAAGCGAAGAGGTGCCCCGCGCGGGCGAGGTTTGAAACCTAACAAGCGGTCCTCGTGGGTCAGCGAGCGGGGAGAGATGCGGGGGTGAGGCAGAGGCTGATGAGCACGCCCCCTTGTCAGGGTCGTCATCAACCCCTGGCCAAAGGGGCGGCGACCTCATTGGTGGCGATTGGGGGCATGACAAGGCGAGCTGAGGACAGGGATGGACCTAGGAGGTTGCCTCCGTTCAGGTGGGGGTGGTCAGAGTCGCTCGAGTGCACGGAATCTGCGACGACGAGCAACCCGGTCCAGAGGCTTAAGAAGGTGCTTACTTCGGTCCTTTCCGACCGTAATCTACACGGCGGAGAGGGGAACAACGTTAGAAAGGCAAGGGAGGATCAATGGGACAAGAACGAGGGTCAGAAGGGGGCTATACCCAGATATCAACACCTAGTTCGACATGGTAGAACTTTGGACAATTTCGAGGACATGAACTTCGAGGGCAGGTGCTAGTGGCGCAGGGGCTCAATTGGAGGAGAGAGGGAGCCAACAGAAGGGAGAGAAGAGCCCGAGGTGGCCTTAATTAGTCGTGGAGCTAGTACACCATTGATAGGGGGCTCGACTTCTACAGCAACGGTGTTGGCAATCATTAGAGGAGGAGGGAGTGATCTTGGGGTGGTGTAGGAGGCCAACGAGAGAGAGGATAGGCGCAACCTGGCTATAGTGCTCACGCGTGTGAGGCCAAGGATTGGCTGAGCGAGGCGGCGTGGGCATGCGCTGGGGAGGGGTGAGAGAGAGGGGGAGAGGTCGCTCCCGACACGGTGGCGTGTTGCGGATGCCGATGCGCCTCGACTGACGCAAGCGATAATCTCAACGTGGCCAGGGCATGGGCAGGGTGTGAGGTCAAACCTCTGCGTGTCCCGTATCGCGCTCCAGAGCGCGTCTTTAGCCAGATGATGATGCTTTTTGCATGCTCTGGCCTGCCCACTTGCGTCTAGGAGTTGCAGGGGGAAATAGACAAATGAGGAGGATCCTTGGATGCTCTCGTAATGGCCATGAGTGAGATATAGCAAAGAGACAAGAGAGATATGTGATGCCCAGAGGAATAATAGCCAGCTTACACCACTCCATGATTGAAATCGGGCTCAGTTGTTGCTTCTGGAGGTGTTGTGGTCTTGGCGAAGCTGCCGTAAAAATTCGAGGCCAAGAAGAAGAGTCTTGGGGTCACAATAATGGAGTCCCAATAATGTATCATAGGTGTTTGTGCTTGGTTTGAGCCATCTCTAATACTCGGCTGGTTTTGAAAGTTAACAGGATCAAATGATTGGGATAAATAGGCTTGATCACAAGGTTTGAGCCCATTTGAATGAGGTTTACAAAGTAAACTTGGTAAACCCTAAAAATGATCAGTATGGGTTTCTGTAGATCTAGTCATGCAAAAATATTCCTCCTAATGCAAATAGGAAAATAACTTTTATAAATCATATTATTGTGGTTTTGGGAAGTCTCTTTGATAATAGGATCCAAATAGAATATTTGGGGTAAAACCAATTCCCTAATTTGAGGACTTGTAGTACAAACCTCAATTCAAGGGTTTTTGAAAGCTTAGATTAAATAAATGCTTTTGGTAAAAAAATTTGTAAAAATAGTTTTAGGTCATATACACATGGTATGGTCATTGCACAAATATTTGGATCAAGGAGATGAGTCTTTAGAGAGGGAGATTTTTTTTTTGATTTAATAACCCAAACAAGCAAACAAGAAATTGGCAATTAATTCAAGCATCACAAGCACAAAAAAAGTTTTAATTGCTCCAAATGTTTATAAACTCATAACATAGAAAGTGGTATAAACACAGGGTGTAATAGACCTACCCCTTACAAGAATCGCGTCCCCGAGATTCCTATGCTAGGCACGAAAGAGATAAGGGAACTCTGATCTAAGGAAGTCTTCACACTCCCAAGTTGCTTGTGCTTCAGTGTGGTTGCTCCACTCGACCTTGAATTACATAATGGTGCGGCTTCTGGTGCCATGCTCAACTTCTTCCAAGATGCGAACTGGTCTCTCACGACAAATGAGGTTAGGCTGAAGGTGGATGGCTTGATGATCGGTGTCCTTGTAAACTTGGAGTCACTTTCGGAGTTGTGACACATGAAAAACGTTGTGCACATCTGAAACCTGAGAAGGCAGCTCTAGCTGGAAGGAAACTTCTACTCGGTTTGTAGTGATCTTGAAGGGGCCTATATATGTTGGTCCAAGCTTTCCCTTGACATGGAAATGCTTGTTTCCTTTGAGAGGCGTGACTCATAGATAAACATGCTCTTAGATGCAGAAGTTCAGCTCTCGGTGGTGTGAGTTTGTATAGCTCTTCTGTCTTGGCTTTTCCGTCTCTAGACGCTCTGTGACTATTTGAACATGCTCTTCGGCTTCCCACTCTGGTCCGAAGGCTAGTCCTACTTTGGTTTTTTACCAATTGAGGGGAGTGCAGACTTGCGTACATACAACACCTCAAATGGTGCCATCTGAAGGTTGCACTAGTAGTTGTTGTTGTAGGAGAACTCGGGAAAAGGTAAGCAATCTTCCCACTTGGCTACATGGGCCAAAACACAAGCATGAAACATCTCCTCGAGTATCTCCTCGAATATCTAATTTACTTGCCTCGTCTCGGGGTTAAAAGCAGCGTTGAAGGATAACTTGGTTCCCCTGGATTCTTGGAACTTCTTCTAGAACCTCGAGCTAAATTAGGTACCTCGGTTTGACACAATCTCCTTTCGAACTCCTTGGATGCTCACAGTGCACTCAATGTATAAGTTGGCTACTTGTGCCCATCATAAGTGGTCTTGATAGGAATAGAGTGGGCTACCTTGGTTAGGTGATCGACAATGACCCAAATTGAATCATGTCCCTTGCTCGACCAAGGAAACTCAATGATGAAATCCATCCCAACTTTGTCCAACTTCCATTCAAGCACTTTGAGAGGTTGCAACAATCCAGCGGGTCGCTGATGCTCAGCTTTGACTCTCTGGCATATGTCACACTTCGCGACATAAGTGGCTATTTCTCTCTTCATGCCATGCCACCAAATCCTTGCCTTGGGGTCTTGGTACATCTTGGTTCCTCTAGGATGGATGGAATAGTAGTGGCATGGTCTTGTTGCAAGATCAAATTAGTGAGCTCAACTTTGTTGGGTACGCAAATACGATTCCCAAACCATACAACTTCTTCTTCATCCACTGTGAATCCTCGGGCCTTACCATTCTTGATATTCCTCTTGATGCCTTGAATACTCTCATGTCCCTTCTGAGCTTCCACAATATCATCCATCGAGGTTGGCCAGAAATCCTGGGGCAAATAGTTCCAATCCAAAGATTTCAAGCTCTTAATAAAGGCAGGTAGTCGTTCATTAATCATAACATTCAAGGAACGAGCCTTTCTACTCAAGGCATCGGGTACCACATTGGCCCTTGTGGGGTGGTACTGAACACTGAGGTTGTAGCCCTTGATCAACTCCAACCATCTTAATTGCCTATTATCAAATCCTCTTGAGTGAAAATATACTTCAAACTCTTGTGCTCTATGTATATATCACATCACTTTCCGAGAAGGTAATGTCGGGATGTCTTCAAGGCATGAACCACTACTGCCAACTCAATATCATGAGTGGCATAGTTCTCTTCATGTGGAAGTATCTATCTGGATAGATATGCTATGACTGTACCTTGTTGCATCAGAACAACACCAAGCTAGGTTCTTGATGCAATACACTATATCACAAACTCTTTGTGAATATCGTGGGTGGTCAAAACTTGGACTGTTGCCATTCTCTTCTGGTGCTCTTGGAAACTTTCTTAGCACTTTGGAATCCATGTGAACTTATTTCATTTTTCAAGAGCTGAGTCGTGGGTTGGACAATGCTCGAGAATCCTTCAACAAACTTGTGGTAGTATCCCGCGAGTCCGTGGAAGCTTCTGACTTCCTTCACATTGCTTGGAGATTGCCATTTGGTCACGACTTTAATCTTCACAGGATCCACTCACAATCCTTCTTCCTTCAACACATCAACCAAGTACCCAACGTCATGCAGCCAGAATTCACACTTACCGAACTTGGCATTAAGATGGTGCCCTCGAAGCTTATCCAGGACCATCCTCAAGTGTTGCTCATGCTCTTCTTCATACTTGGAGAAGATGAGTATGTCATCAATGAAGACAACAAAAAACTTGTCCAAATACTCTATGAAGACTTTGTTCATGAGCTACATGAAGTAGGTTGGGGCAGTGGTTAACCCAAATGACATGACCATTTACTCATAAAAGCCATACCGGGTCACGGATGTCGTCTTCGGAATGTCTTGGGTCATATCTTTAGCTAGTAATACCCAGACCTGAGATAGATCTTGGAAAACACCTTGGCACGATTTAGCTGATCGAACATGTCTTCAATCTTGGGGAGAGGGTACTTATTCTTTTTTTGTGACCTCATTGAGAGAACGACAATTGACACAAAGTCGGATAGTTCCGTCCCTCTTTGACACAAATAGAACATCTGATCCCCAAGGAGAGGCATGATGATCCACAAGTATAGGGGGTCGATCTAGTCCTTGATAAGTAAGAGTGTCGAACCCAACGAGGAGCAGAAGGAAATGACAATCGGTTTTCAGCAAGGTAATTTCTGTAAGCACTGAAATAGTGGTAACAAGTTGTTTTATAGCAATAGCAAGATAACTGTAACAAGTGACAAGTAGCAATAGTAACAATAGGTCCATTAAGGTAGCCCAATCCTTTTATGGCAAAGGACGGGAAAAAACAATTTCCTATAATAGGTAAAGCATTCTTGAGGGCACACACGAATTTCCGCTAGTCACTTCTCTCATGTTGGGTTAATTCGCGTTCGGTATTTTGATAATTTGATATGTGTGTGGACCGGTGCTTGGGTGTTGTTCTTACTTGAACAAACCTCCCACTTATGATTAAAACTCCCACAAGCATCCACAACTATGAGAAAAGTGTTAAGAATAAATTCTAACCATAGCATTAAACATAGGGATCCAAATCAGCCCCTTACGAAGTAGTGCATAGACTCGGGTTTAAGTTTCTGTCACTATCGCAACCCACCCTCTAATTAATACTCCACAATGCATTCCCTTAGCCCCAAAATATGTTGAAGAGTTATGTAGTTGACGTTCACATCACACCACTAATGGAATCACAACATTTATATCATCAAAATATCGAACGAATATCAACTTCAAATGACTACTCGAACATGATTGATCCCATGGCCTCAAGAACAAAAGTAACTACTCAGAAGTGATAGACATGTTCATGATTACAGAGTGATTGAATAGCATAGTGGATCTGAACATATGATCTTCCACCAAGTAAACCATAAAGCATGAACTACAAGATGTAATTAACACTACTAGACACACCACAGGTACCAATCCGAGGTTCAGGTACAAGGTTGAGTACAAGTGATGAACTATGGTTTTGAGAGGAGATGGTGTTGATGAAGATGTTGATGAAGATTGGCCTCCCCAAGATGAGAGGGTTGTTGGTGATGACGATGGCCTCGATTTCCCCCTTCGGGAGGGAAGTTCCTCCGGTGGAATCGCTCTACCGGAGGGCAAAAGTACTCCCGCCCAGGTTCCGCCTTGAGACAGCGCCCCGCTAGGGGTTCCTCTCACGTCGTGGTGTCTAGTGTTCGCCTGGTGGGCCCCTCTAGCACTTATTCATTCCAGTTTTTTTATTTTTTATAAATAATTGTCCCTAAACTTTCAGCCTAATTGGAGGTGTGTAGAATAGGTATCAATGATGTAGCTTTTTCAGGTCTAGAGTTCCATGTGCCGGTATTCCCCCACTTGATGAAAACATTGCATATTATGAGAGAAAAGCATTAGAATTACTCCAACAAGTGGCTAAAAGAATACAAACACTATAAATAAGAATACTAAAACATGATGCAAAATGGACGTATTAACTCCCCCAAGCTTAGACATGCTTGGAGAGAGAGGTATCGATAAAAACAAAATACGGACATAGCAGCATCATCTTATTATTATAAAGTCAAAGAAACCTTTATAAAATACTTCCTCACATCATTTTAATCATATAAGTTTTATCGTAAAGGCTTCTTGTAAACAAGTAGCAATTCATCACAACATCGAAGTCTGAAGCATGGAGTCTATTGAAAACCAACAAACTATGTTCTCAGTCAACTTTGCAATACAATTCATCATATTTTCAGGAAGGGTCACGTGTTGGAAATTTGAAGCAAGTCTACATACTCAACCATCATTTAGTCTTCTATGATTGCTAACACTCACCGCATTCATATGAGCAAAAGGTTTCAACCAGACACATAGAAAGATAGGGTCCTATAGTGTTGCCTCCCGACGTATTCACCTCAAGGGTGATGTCTACAATAATAATACATGCCACCCACATTCAGGGGGATATATATTTTAGATCTTTCCACACCACATGATGCTTTCCAAAGAGAAGATAAAGGAGGTAGAGGAAAATACTTTGATTCTTACACAGAAGTAAATACATAAAGGTAAAAGATAGGCCCTTCGTAGATGGAAGCAGAGGTTTTCATGCGTTTTTTGGTTGTATGCTAAATCTCTTAGTGCAAGGGAACGTCACATTATATTGCCTCTTGTGATGGCAACCTTTGTTATGTAGTTCGTCGCTTTTATTATCACCACCACAAGTTTGTACAATGCTTAATATCCCTTACTCTAAATGAGCAAACATGTTTAGAAGCAATTTTTATTGGTTTGTGCACCGATGATAACTTACTTGAAGGATCTTACTCAATCCATAGGTAGGTATGGTGGACTTTTGAAACATAGGTTTTGGTTTAAGGTATTGTATGCACAAGTAGTTTCTCTATTTAGTGTGGAGTTGTTGGCTAGCAAAGGTATTGGGCAAGCACCACATGTTAGAGGATCTATAACAATATAACTTCTAAGTGAATATGAACAAGCATAAATCATTACATTGTCTTCCTGGTGCAATGTAAATTGTTTTGGCATATTATAATTAATGGGGGATCACAAACATAAAAGATGTCAAGGATAGTGTATTTACATGTAAATCTTCTCTTCCTTTATTAATTCTTTCATGTCTTGCATAACCGACCAATGCTATGTTTGTCAATCTCCAACATATTTTACCACTTATACTTTCCCTTATGTGATGTCACTACTTACTATAGGATTGGCATATGATATTTTTCATTATTTTCTTTTATTTTGATTGCAGGAAGAAAGTAGTGAAGCAAAACTCAAACTAAACTTTATTATATAACTCTCACTCAATTACATAGATAGATAGATAGATCACAAAACCAGCACTCAAAGGAAAAAAAGATTGAACTAAGCTTTATTTGGATATATTTCAGAATAGCTAAAGATCAAACTAGGATGGATAAAGAAAAAGAAGGGTGAGGGTGATAGGATACCAGGGCGCCTCCCCCAAAGAATGGCAAAGCCAAGGGGAGTGCCCATACCCGTGAACTCAAGTCTCGTTCTTTGGTGATGAATATGGAGGTGGTGGTGTAGATGATGAGGTAGCATCAAACTTGTCCTCCGGATTCATGGAAGTGGCTCACCATTATAAGAAGAGACACGAGTCTCCCGAATCCTGCAACTATCAGGCAAACTCATACCTTTAAACCTTTCTTCATATCAATGATTTTGTTTTGAAGATCAATGACTTGGCCTTGTAGAAAATTGTTTTGATCATTGAGAGTGAAGACGATATCCTCTAAGGCATGCCATCCACCTGTAAATCACAGGTGAGTTCCATGATAATGGTGTGGTTGGCACTGAGTCCACGCTCCACCATGCCTTCGCACCTGAAGACTTCCTGCTCCACCGCCTGAAGCCTAGCTTCCATAGTTCACATCTTGTTCGGCACGTGAACATCCCGGATGTGAAGCACCCATCACACATCTCAATGGTTTGAGGGTGCTTCATCACCTCCCTCAAGTAGGGGTTGATGACCTTCTCGAAGAACTTGTCCTTGGAGGAGCTTGGTGAGGCCATGTTAGTCTTTATCTGTTAGAAAAACAACACGAAACAAGAATAGAGGATTTCTCCGAGGTACTGGGGTCAAATCATTGGGAGATATATATAGAGAATTTTTATACAAGGGAATACGTGTTCCACAAGAAAACAGAGCCAGAAAGATACCCGAGGTGCCCACTAGACATCAGGCCACGCCAGGGGGGCCTGGTATGCCGTGGTGTCTAGTGGACACCTGGGTTATATTCCTAGTGTTTCTCGGTTCCCTAAACTTTATAAAATTCCAAAACTACCAAAAATATTTTTGCGGATTTTTCTGAGCCTGTTTACTTACCATATCACATACCTCTTCCTTTTAAAGGTTCTGGACTGTTTTGGAAGGTCTCCCTAATGTGCTCCTTCGGTGTCATGGTTTGGATAATATTTATTTCATCATTAATTGATGTACCTTAGATGTAGTGCTTTATTCTTTGTCGATTGACCACCTTCGGGTTAGTGCCTTTGGGATTATTGATCTTAATAGCTCCAGACCGATAAACTTCTTCGATAATATATGGTCCTTCCCATTTGGAGAGAATTATTCGTACAAACAATCTAAGACGAGAATTGTACAACAGAACATATTCACCAACTTTGAATTCTAGCTTTTGGACTCTTTTGTCAGGCCATCTTTTAACCCTTTCTTTAAATAGTTTCGCATTTTCATAAGCTTGGGTTCTCCATTCATCTAATGATCTAATATCAAATAACCTCTTTACACGAGCAAGTTTGGAATTATAGTTGAGTTCCTTAATTGCGCAATAAGCTTTATGTTCAAACTCAAGAGGTAAATGACATGTTTTCCCATAAACCATTTATAAGGAGACATATCCATAGGATTTTTATAAGTTGTTCTATAAGCCCACAATTCATCATCTAATTTCTTAGACCAATTCTTTCGGGACCTATTGACGGTCTTTTGCAATATTAATATTATTTCTCTATTGGTTAATTCTACTTGACCAATAGACTGAGGATGATAGGGAGATGCAATTATATGGTTAACATCATATCCAGCAAGCAACTTACGAAAAGCACCATGAGTAAATTCTGAACCAACATCAGTCATTAAGTATCTAGGGACTCCAAAGCATGGGAAAGTAACTTCCTTAAGCATCTTAATAGAGGTGTTCTGATGAACACTATTGGTTGGAATAGCTTCTACCCATTTGGTGACATAATCAACAAAAATCAAAATATGTGTATACCCATTGGAGGAAGCAAAAGGTCCCATATAATGAAATCCCCAAACATGAAATGGTTTAGTAACAAGTGAGTGTTTCATAGGCATTTCCTGACGTCTACTAATGTTACCAATTCATTGATATTCATCACAAGAGAGGACAAACTTACGGGCATCATTCAAAAGAGTAGGCCAATAAAATCCAGGCTATAATACCTTGTGTGTAGTTCTATCTCCTGCATTGTGTCCTCCATAAGCCTCGAAGTGACACCTCCGAAGGATTTGTTCCTGTTCATGCTCAGGTATACAACGTCTAATAATACCATCTACTCCCTATTTATAAAGATGTGTGTTAGCCCAAAAGTAATGTCTTAAATCAAAGAAGATTTTTTTTTCTTTTGTTGATAGGTGAAACTAGGTGGTATGTATTTAGTAACAATGTAATTAGCATAAACAACAAACAACTGTGTGTTATAGGAAACATTGACCACAGTTAGTTGTTCATATGGAAACCTATCATCAAAAGGTAGTGGGTCATCAAGAACATTTTCAAGCCTAGAAAAGTTATCAGCTATGGGGTTCTCAACTCCTTTCCATTCAATGATATGCAAATCAAATTCTTGTAGCAAGAGAAACCACCAAATAAGTCTAGGCTTAGCATCTTTCTTTTCCATAAGATATTTAATAGAAGCATGATCAGTGTGAACAATTACTTTTGGGACAACAATGTAAGACCTGAACTTATCACAACCAAATACAACTACTAAGAATTCTTTTTCAGTGGTAGCATAATTTCTGTGGCAGCTTTCTAGTGTTTTACTAGCATAATGAATGACATTTAGTTTCTTATCAACTCTTTTTCCTAGAACAACACCAATAGCATAATCACTAGCATCACACATAATTTCAAAAGCCAAGTTCCAATCAGGTGGTTGAACAATAGGTGCATAAGTTAAGGCTTTCTTAAGTGTTTCAAAGGCTTCTACGCATTCAAACGAAAGGAACATCCTTTTGTAATTAATTAGGAAGAGACCTAGAAATTTCAGAGAAGTCCTTAATAAACCACCTATAGAAACCAGCATGACCAAGGAAACTATGGATACCTTTGATATCTTTATGACATGACATCTTCCCAATTGCACCAACTTTAGCCTTATAAACCTCAAGACCCCGTTCAGAAAATTTATGACCCAAGACAATACCATCATTCACCATAAAGTGGTACTTATCCCAATTCAAGACAAGGTTAGTTTGCTCACATCTCTGCAGAACTCGATCAAGGTTGCATAAGCAATCATCAAAAGAAGTTGCGTAAACAGAAAAATCATACATGAAGACCTCAACAATCTTTTCACAAAAATCAGAGAATATAGCAGCCATACATCTTTGAAAGGTAGTTGGTGCATTGCATAATCCAAAAGGCATACGTCTATAAGCATAGGTTCCAAAAGGACAAGTAAAGGTGTTTTTCTCTTGATCGGGTTGTGACACATGTATTTGAGAGAAACCAGAATAAACATCTAGAAAGCAAAAATGTGTGTGCTTCGATAATATTTCTAGCATTTTTTCTAGTAGATTTTCTTAATTTTCTAGAAAGCTAAAATGTGTGTGCTTCGATAACATCTAGAAAGGATAATGATCTTTTCTAGTAGGTTTTCTTAATTTTCTAAAATCAATTATGATTCTATGGCCAGTCATAATTCTTTGTGGAATGAGTTCATTTTTATGATTGGCAAAAACAATGATACCTCCTTTCTTAGGGACACAATGATCAAGAATTACCCATCTACTATCAGCTATGGGATTAATTATACCTACTTCGAGAAGGTTTAATATTTCATTTCTCACCACTTCTTTCATTTTGGGATTCAAACTTCGTTGGTGATCAACAACGGGTTTAGCATCTGGTTCCATATTAATCTTGTGCTGACACAGAGTTAGAAGTAAAAAAACATGACCATCAATGTTGTCTACCAAGAGATATTTAACCATAGCGGTACTAGGTTCTACCTTGATTTTCTCAAAGGGTTTGGTTGTTCTAACATAACTTTTATTAACCACATTTGAATATTTAACATGTTCCGTTATCCTAACGTGGAAAGGTGGTTTGTCAATGTAAGGAGTGGGCACAACTGGGTCAACATTGTAAGTAATAGTTTTAGCTTCAACTTTAATAGATTATTCAATTTTTTCTTTAATAGGTGTACATTTAAACCACTTCTCTCCAGGGAGATCAACATGAGCAGCAAAGGTTTCACAAAATGAGGATACTATCTTAGAGTCAAGTCCATACTTAGTGCAAAAATCATTGAAAGCATCAGTATTCTTAAAAGATTTAACACAATCAAACTTGGGTTTTATACGTGGCACTTTACCTTCGTCGAGCTCCAAATATTCAGAGTTGCGTTTGATTCTTTCCAAAAGATCCCACCTGAATTCTATAGTCTTCTTCATAAAAGAACCAGAGCAAGTAGTATCGAGTATGGTTTGATCATTACGAGAAAGTTGAGCATAAAAATCATGAACAATAAGTGCTCTCGAGAGTTCATGATTGGGGCATGAAGATAACATTGATTTCAACATCCCACAAGCTAGAGCGGTACTTTCTCCTTCACAAGGCCAAAAATCAAAGATAAAATTCCGATCATGATGAACAAGATGCATATGATAATTGTTTTGGTGAAAATCTAATTGCAATCGATTCTAGTTGAAAGATCATGTATCATCACATAGCCTATACCATGTCAATGCCCCCCCCCAAAGATAAAGGGAAAATCTTGTTCTTGACTTCATCTCTAGATAAATCTACAAGTTTAAATAATCCACATACTTCATCCCCATAGATTAGGTGCAAATGTGGATGTTTTGTTCCATCTCCAGCATAAGGATTAGCTAGAAGCTTCTCTATCATACTCGAAGGAATTTCATCGTAAAAAAATTTAGTAGGTTCAGCAGGTTGAGGGACAACTATTGGTGTTTCCGGTCGAGGTGAAGATACCCCGAACAAGCCCGTCAAAGGGTTACTTTCCATAGTGGCAAGTAATAACAGATTTCAGCACATAATATAAATTTTCCCTTACCAAATTCCGCTTACCAAAGGCGCTTCACTCCCTGGAAATGGAGCCACAAAAGAGTGTCGAACCCAACGAGGAGAGGAAGGTAATGACAATCGGTTTTCGGAAAGGTATTTTCTGAAAGCACTGAAATAGTGGGAACAAGTTGTTCGATAGAAAGATAATTGTAACAAGTGACAAGTAGCAATAGTAACAATAGGTCCAGCAAGGTAGCCCAATTCTTTTGTGGCAAAGGACAAGCCAGAATAATTTCTTATAATAGGCAACGCGTTCTTGAGGGCACACGGGAATTTCATCTAGTCACTTTCGTCATGTTGGGTTAGTTCACGTTTGGTATTTTGATAATTTCATATGTTGGTGGACCGGTGCTTGGGTGTTGTTCTTAGTTGAACAAACCTCCCACTTATGATTAACCCTCCGGCAAGCATTCTCAACTACGAGAAAAGTATTAAGAATAAATTCTAACCATACTATTAAACATAGGGATCCAAATCAGCCCCATATGAAGTAATGCATAGACTGGGCTTTAAGTTTCTGTCACTCTTGCAACCCACCCTCTAATTACTACTCCACAATGAAATACCTTAGGCCCAAAATATGGTGAAGTTTTATGTAGTCGACGTTCACATAAAACCTCTAAGGGGATCACAACATTCATATCATCAAAATATCGAACGAATATCAACTTCGAATGACTACTTGCAACATGATTTATCCCGTGGCCTCAAGAACAAAAGTAACTACTCACAAGTGATAAACATGTTCATGATCAAAGAGGTATTGAATAGCATAATGGATCTGAACATATGATCTTCCAAGAAGTAAACCATAAAGCATGAACTACAAGATGTAATTAACACCACTAGACACACCCGAGGTACCAAACCAAGGTTCCGGTACAAGATTGAGTACAAGATATGAACTAGGGTTTTGAGAGGAGATGGTGCTAATGGATATGTTGATGAAGATTGGCCTCCCCAAATTGAGAGGGTTATTGGTGATGACGATGGCCACGATTTCCCCCTCCGGAATCGCTCCGCCGGAGGGCAAAAGTGCTCCTGTCCAGGTTCTGCCTCAAGACGGTGGCGCTTTGTCCCGAAAGTCCTCTCTTTATTTTTTTTACGTTGGAGGAGAATATATACCAAAAGATGAGCACTAGAGTTGGGCCAGGTGGCCCACTAGACATAGCGCCATGCGAGGGGTGCCTCGCGCGCCCTAGTGTCTAGTGGCCGCCTGGGGGCCCCCCTCCAACACTTCTTTATTCGAGTATTTATTTATTTATTATAAAATAATTCTCCATAAATTTTCAGACCAATTGGTGGTGTGTAGAATAGGTATCTCTCATGTAGCTTTTTCAGGTCCAGAATTCCATCTGTCGGTATTCCAGCACTAGAATTAGACCTTATTATGAGAAAAAAAAAGTCATTAGAATTACTCCACCAAGTGGCCAATAGCATAGAAACACTATAAATAACCGTAATAAAACATGATAAAAAATGGACGTATCAAGACACTAGGGTGAATGAATGCCTTCATGAGTTGCTCACCCAATTGCTTCTTAAGTTCAGCCAACTCTTTAGATCCCATTCTGTGGGGCTTCTTGTAGATTGGTCCTACTGTGGGCATTAGCTCAATGATGAACTCAATGTCATGGTCGGGAGGCATTCCGGGCAGCTCATTGGGAAAAACATTTGGGTACTCACATACCACACGCACTTGATCCAACTCAATTCCCGACAGACAATTGACCTGCGGGGCTTGAGCGTAGGTAGGTTGGGAACATAGATGACTTCAACCCCTTGGATATTGGTCATGGTCACAGTCCACTTGGCACAGTCTAACAAGCCTTCGTGCTTGGTTAACCAATTCATGCCAAGGATGACGTCCAAGCGTGGTGAATCCAAAAATATGAGTTCTACTAGGAATTTACCCCGTTGACGTTGATCCCAACTTCTTTATATCCTATCTTAGTTCTCAAAACTGCAGCCGAGATTAGTACCAACATATGACTACCCAGGGGTGTATCATTCATGCCACTTCCTAGTGAAAAATTTTGGGTAACAAAAGAATGTGAAGCAACACAATCAAACAGAACTGTTGCTGGGGTTTAGTTGACAAGGAACATACCCAATATGACATCCGGGTCTTCCTAGTACTCCTTAGTAGTGACATGATTCATACGACCTTTGCCATTGCTAGGCTGGTTGTGGGTATCTAGGTTCCTTGGCGGTGCTCCACTGCCTTGACCTTGGTTTGGCGCAATGGGGCATGGTGCATTTGACTTCTTGTTGGGGCACGACCACGAGTAGTGCCCTGGCTGACCACAACCAAAGCAGCTGACTTGGCCGGGTTGGTGTTGTTGCCGCCTGGTTGTTGGGGTCGTTTTAGGTTGGCCTGGGGTCAGCATATACTATCGAGGCAGGTAGCTCGGACGAGGTGCAGGAGTCGTGGCTTGCTGAGACTGATGGGGTGGCCTGACTAAGGCTGGCTTCCAGGGCGACGCTTTTGGTTGCTGGAACTACCCTTGATGATCATCTTGCGCTCATGCGAGTCTTTTATGGCATGATGCTTGTCTTCGATCATGAGAGCCTTGTTTACCATGTCAAAGCAGGTTCGGCAGTCGTAGATGGCGTGCTGATAATGCAGGGCCTGCTAGAGTCCTTCCATGAAGCGTTCTATCTTGGCAGCCTCAATGCTAACATCTTCAGGGGCGTACCTCTACAAGAGGTTGAACTTCTGCATGTACTCCTTGACGGAAACACTTCCTTGCTTCGACGCTCAAAATTCCCGCTTGTTGATTGCCATGATTCCAGATGGAATGTGGGCCGTGTATAATCCTTCCTTGAAATCAGCCCAAGTGATTACATGGTCGCCTTGCGTGACCTTGAATCCATCCCAGCAAGGTCTCGTGGTACGTATGAGGCAGTGAGAGGCATAGAGAACCTTCTCACGATCCTCGTTGCAGTTCACCAGTGCAAGGAGGCCCTCGATGGTGTGGATCCAGTCATCAACATCCAATGGTTCAGCAGTCTCGGGAAGGTTGGGGAGACTTCCTCATGAACTCTGAGTGAGTGGAGCAGCCATTGTCATTCCTTCCTTGTTGTTGGTTGTTCACATGTGCTTGAGCCATTTGCTGCATAGAAGCGGAGTTGGCTTGGCGTTCCTCCTAGAGAACATGGAGAAACTGAGTTATGGTCATGTTCTCCGGTGGAGGTGGGGGGGGGGAATGTTGCCTTTGTGGCTGATCCTGGTGATCTCCAGCGTGACCAGCTCACCAGTCCCCGACTGCTGGCTATAGTTGTCGGCACTAGTGTTGCCAAAAGTGTTGATGTGGGTTGCAGTCACTATCCTGTTTGAAGCAGCCAAGTCAAGCATCTAGAATAGGCAAGAGGGAGAAGCAAAAGGAGGAAAACGCCCCTAAGGGGCTTGGTATAGTGCAAGTGTGATCAAACAATGGTCAAAAGACCAAACACATGGCATTAAGATAAGATAGATGATGTAGTCGCTTACATATTGCCGAAGACAAAAGCACGACTTGCATCGAAACACAAACAACAAAACAAACAATAAGCAGACATGGTTTCATATTACACTCTCCAAGAGCGGAAGACACGTA
Organism: Hordeum vulgare subsp. vulgare; assembly: GCF_904849725.1. Taxonomy (NCBI): domain Eukaryota; kingdom Viridiplantae; phylum Streptophyta; class Magnoliopsida; order Poales; family Poaceae; genus Hordeum; species Hordeum vulgare. Next base: position 238,279,452 of record NC_058523.1, read on the forward strand.
CAACGATCGGGCAATCCACCTCCTCATCTTTTTATTGTACCGTTAAAAGAACAAACCAAGCGTGGTGGAAAAGAGATCGAGATGGGGGATGCCCTAACTAGGTTTTTCCACGACTCCCTTACCTCTTGTGGCTGCCTCTACCCTCGTCTTTCGTGATTCTACTGCAGCCACCACCCCATCCTTACTTTTTGGCTTTTCCCACCCTCCTCTTCTACCCTGCGTCGGTAGGGGTGGTCGGAGAAGGTGTTCGACGAGCCTCCGAACAGGAAACTTGCGGGGAACACTCCATCGTAGGGGAAGGGGGAGGGAGAGAGGGCGGCGGTTAGCTTGGACAAGCTACGAACCCCCGTGTTGACTTCCGTTGGGGGTGTCCTCTACTTGATCCCATTCAGGTAGAATGTTGCTCTGTTTTTCTATCACTAAGCAAATTTATAGTTAGTCAATATCCTATACATATGTTTTGTACTCTATATTGCAGCTTGTAGCATTCGATGAGGAACCAAGGCAGTTCTTCAGTATGGCAGATAACTCTCTACACATGATTATTTCACAATTTACTGATAGCAATTTGTGACAGAGGCCTCAGTTTGGAATAGGTCTGCATCAGGAAGGTCTAAGCGATGGAGATTGATCCTTGGTCAAGGAACTCTTTTCGACAAACAAGGTTCAGTTCCACTTGTCTTTGATAACTTGTTCTTTGCTATACTATAGTATTGTTATTGCAGTCTATTTTATCTGAATTTGGTAACATAGTTAAGCAAAATGTAAACATAGTTTATTGTTTTGGAAGGGAGGAGATGGTTCCAATCTCACCTTCCCTACTAGATGAAGCGGCAATCCAATACTATTAAGCTGATTGAAGGTATGCAAGGTGCAAAAAGGGAGTAGGTTTGTGGATTTGAATGTTTTATGCTATTACTATTTGAGACCTAATGAGAAAGTATATTCTAGAGTTTCTGGGTACTTTGATGATGTGATTTCTTTAGTTTCACACCTATGTATTACTTTGATGGGTAGGATTTTTGTGGGGACCCCGACTTACAAGTCGAGATCGCCGAATGAACGTGCTCAGTGATCCGAGAGATAAATGCTCACCGAACGCAGAGATACTGAATATTAAGAGTCTTACATCCAACATACTGTTTAATAAAACAAATGACCATCAAGGTCAAGTCTAACATAGGTAGGGCCTATAAGGCCAATGATACATCTACAACTAGTATTGGAATCCTTGAGGATAAACGGGAGCCCATGCCATCAGCCTTCACCAACAGGCATTCTGACTGGGAAGCGTCCTAGTTCGTGTATCCGTCTCCGATGACGAATTCTTCTCCAAACTCCGGTCCTTCCATGTCTGGTCAATAACATAACCAGTGGTAAGCCAGTGAGTACTTTGAATGTACTCGCAAACAACCCATGATATGGATAATGCAGTTGGTATGGTAACAACTAATATGCAGCATTGGTGGAAAGCGAGCTTGAATGTAAGTAAACATGGTCACAGATGGATATGCATTGTAAGATAGATGCTATTTAGAAGAACAGGTTGCAAATATCAACATATCTATTGAGGGCTGAACACTTCGGATTCACCCGATATGCCAAGTCAGCAAACTTGGTCATATCAACACTTTCACATAACTCCTTGAACACACGCACACTTGGTTTGTACGGAAATGTGTGGACGTTGTTTAAGCAGGATTACCCAACTGTGCTTGACGGTGGACATGACTATTCGAATAGTTTTACACTCTATAGAGGTTGTACGTTGTACCCACGAGATCCGTGAAACTTTCATGTCATCCACGACTCGCGGTATATAACATACCCAAGGTAAGTACCCGATCATTGCCTTTCCCCTGACGATACTAGACAAAGAGTTCCACTTCATTGGTACCTAGCCCACATGATGTACGTCTTACGAGCACCAACTCTGGACCGTATCATCCATGCGGAGACCAACGGTGTGCCGGAACACGTAAAAACGGCATAGTCGGCCTACCTGGTACGACCCCATCACGAGAGTGACCACATATCACTCCCGCCACTTGTAATGTCGCTCTTTGCTAGCACCGACCAGAGTAATCAACAAAGCCCCGTCCCATAAAGGGGTAACATGGTCGCACATGTAAGGTTGGGACGGTCGACACATCATAAATCTAATCCTGTTTTTGAAACCACTCACACCAAATATACCGGTGCACAACTTCTTCTCAAGTGTCCACCAAACTCATCGTCACCCTCGGGCATTAGTGGCACCCGACTGGGTTTTCATAAGACCTTAGATATCACATTTACCATCATCATGCATATGCTTGTACTATGCTTACCTCTATTGTCTACTTGTTAACATAATATTAGCATGACCCTCATAGGTGGTAGTATCATGCTCAAATGCAAGTGCTCCGAAGGAGCCATCGGTAACACCATATCGATGATTTACCGAATACCCATGATTATATGCAATGGGAATAATTGCACTACTTGGCATGCAAATAATATTTTGTTGAAACATGGTTAATGGGTTGTTTGCCTTGGTCAGCTAGGTATTGGGGGTCTTCGGGATCTTTGAGTCCACCTCCTTCGTCAAACGTGGAATCTATCTCGTAATAATAGTAATAAAATAAGTATCTCACTCAAAAATAGAACACAAACTCACTTAAAAAAATTTATACTATTCTGATAAATTTATATTATAGTTTTAAAAATCTCTATCTGTGGTTTTGGTGAAAAGATTATTTTGAAAATCAATTTAACAAGAGCTAAAGTATTCAAAATAAGCCTTTTAATTATCACTATGCAAAAAAGTTGTCATAAAATTTGTATAATAGGTCTATTAAATTCTGCACATTTTTAGAGGAATTGTGCTGGAAAAATAATTAAATTAAATTAAACAACAAACTCTACAAAAATATTTTAAAACAACTTAAAAAGAAAAAAGAAAAAGGGGCCCAACCGTGCATGGCTCGGCCAGTGGCTCGGCCAGCCCAACTGACAAACTGGCCAGCCAGCCAGCTAGCAGCCCAGGCGCGCACGCCGTCAGGTTCAAACCTGACGCGTGGGACACTGCGTTCAGCGGCTGAGAGAGGAGAGAGGGAGAGAGACGAGCCACCGACAGGTGGGGCACGCCTGTCGGGGTCGTCTCCCTCCTCTGAACAGAGGGGAGGGGAGGCACGCCGGCGGCGACACCGACGCCCTCATGCCCCAACGACGGCAAGAATGGAACCAACACATCTCCGCCTACCTGCTGGTGGTCGAAGGGACGACGAGGAGGCCCTAGGTCACCGGCGACGAGGTGACGGCAACAGAGCCGATTTGGGAGGTGGAGGAAATGGGTGCTACGGGTAGGGATTTGCTAGGGGGAGAGGTGGAGAAGCTCCCTGAGCTCACTACGGTCACGGAGGAGGTGAGAGGAGCGCGAGAGCTGAACTGTAGCCCAAGATCAACGGAGCTCCGATGCGGCGGGGCCTCGGTTGATCTCGAGCATTAGAGCTCACTTTGCTCGAATGGGGTGGCTAGGGGCTCGATTGAGGTTATGGAGGACTGGTGTGAGGGTGCTGGAGCAAGGGGGAAGGCCTATTTATAGTCCAGCGACGGTGCACCAAGCGGAGAGCGCCGGTGGTTTCACGTCGCTTGCAGGATAGGTAGAGAGAGCTCGGGATCAAAACCACGGTATTGCAGACGTGGTTTAGGACCCGAGAGACTCAATGAGTGAGAGAGCGGGCGAGGAGCGCGCATCCTTCATGGTCGTGTTCTTCTGGCCGAATCTGGCGCGCGCGGGCACGCGTCGCCAAGGTCAACTGAGAGGGGGAGGAGGGGCCCTGAGCTGCCATGATTCAGGTGGGTTGTCGGGGACGTGGAGAGGCACTGAGGGGAGGCGAGAACCGGCGGGGGCTAGCCACCTTTTCCTCGTGTGCGCCCTGTAGCGCACCGAGAGCGCAGCTTTGGCATGCCACGGCATGTTGGCATGCTCTGGGGTGCTTTGGCTGCATCTGGCGTGTCCTGGGGTTGGATTTGATGATCCCTAGCCGTTTGAGAGCCAAGGGACTCATTGTGGGTCAAAGGTAGTGATTAAAGAGGTGATGCCGGACTTGAGCCAGAAACTAAAATGGAGATTTTGGGCTCTTCTGCTTGGAACCAGAGAGGGGCCACTCGTCTGCACTTGAGGAGTGGTGCTGGCTGCTTGAACTTAGAGTTTGGTGGAAAGGGTGTGGGTGTAGTGTGAGTTAAGAGCTGATTTACCAAGCTGGTAGAAGATTTTCGACAGGTGTTCGGGGTAGCTACACTTCACCACTAATGATGAAAGTTAACAGGATTGGGTTTGATGCAAAAATAGTATACTCCACCAAATTTGAGCTTCATTGGACAAGTTTGGCAATAGAAACTTGAAAATCACCCCCAAATGGGCAGTTATGTCCTTTCAAAAGGAAAGGTGGGTAAATTAATCCCCACAAATCCAATTTTTGGCAGGGTCTCCTCATTTGGGGCGCTGAGCACTCATGCAAAGTTTTAAGCCATTTGGACAAACTTTGCTATGTAGAGTTGTTCAACTTGATTCTGGACAAAGAAGGTTTCAGGATTATTTGGTGAACTAAATCACCATGGAATGAGGTGCAACTTGGCATGTCCACCAAATATAGCTTGGGAAGGATGCTTGAATTTTCTGGGAATTTATTGGATTCAAAAGGTCAAAACAGACAGAATAGGTTTTCAAGGATTTGCTCAAATATTTTGAACATAAATAGCGGTTAAAAATCTTATGTATGGAAAATATATGTCCATTTTTTCTCAGATTTTTCTAAGGCAGAAAAGCATTTTTTCACACATAAATACCATTTCTGGCCTCAGAAAAGGACATGCAAATAAAATAGAAAAATATTTTATAAAATAATTATTCTATGATATTGGAGAGTTATAATAGTCAAAACCAGAATACAATCTTTGGTTGAAGGAAGTCCCTTGATATCAGGGACTTGTAGTGCAAACCCAAAGGAAGGTTTTGAAATAGTCAAAAATGAGAAATGGTTTTTAGATCCACTCATTCAAGCATACATACAAACAATGGCAATCAAAGCACTCATAGCACTTGCTTCAAAAGTTTTGATAAACTCAGATTTTTTTTGAAAGGGCAACAGTTGAACTGGGGTAAAAATAGGGTATGCCAATTTTTCTATGCTATACAATCTAATTAGGGATTGAATTCACCAAATGTGGAGGTACTTCTACACAGGGAACTCAAGAACATGTTCTGATTTTTTAGGAAATTGGATTAGTCATTTTACAACATCACACAATTTATTCAATCTACTTCTGTTTGTTTCTTAGAAGCATAAAATATGTATTTTTTATTCGATCATTTTTTTTCAATTTATTCTCATCCATTAATCCAATTTGATATGTGCATCTTACAATCACAAACTATACTTTGTTCTGATGGAATTTCTTTGGTAGTGTGGTTCCGATCGGGCGGTGTATATGCATCAAGAAGGGAGCACCTGAGCAATATTTATTTAAAGAAACATGTGAAATAAAAAAAATGATGCTCAAGTTAACCTCTTGCAACGATTTAACCATATTGTTTCTTGTTACTAAGCTTTATTGTCGTTCTTTTTATTAGATTGATGTACAGCTTGTACACTTTTTGCATCTGTTTTATGGATCGAGCTGCGACTTGCTTAGTAAGAATTGTTATGTAATTATAAGATCTGATCTAGTAACACCGATAAACTTCCTAGAAATCAGGTGTGCCCACTAAGCTATAATATTTAATTGTATGTTATAGTATTTTCCATATATATGATATACATATACGTGCAAACTTTACTAGACAGACATCGTGAGCAGATAAGTTATGATTGTTGGGGATAAACAAAACGGGTAGGCCCATGAAGTGTCGAAATACCATAATAGCATGGGGTCCACACGTGAGGTGGGTCCGGACAAGTACAGTCTATCCACTAGGACGAGTACAGCCTATCCACTCAGACAAGTACAATCTGTCCGCTTGTACGACAGTCAACCACTCGGTCGTACGACTCACTCGGATATGCAAGGATCAACAGTGAGCAAGGCAGTCGGAGCATCGTCCTCATAGTGTAGTTTTTGTAGTGGGCTGGCATCATGGCATTAATGCCGCACATTATAACATAGGAGGTGAGGGGGTGGCGCAATCTATATAAGCCACCACCACCACATCGCTCAGGGGGTCTCTCTTTAGTCTCAGGAGTTAGCTTGGAGATCCGTTCTCCCCTCTCTCTCTAATACACCATGTAACTCCGTGTTCATGACAGATGGGCAAAGCCTATACGGAGCACGAAACGTAGGGTTGTTATCTCCACCGCGAGAGGCCCAAACTCTCTAAAATCACCGTGTCACCCATTTGCATCTCGATAGATCATGCTCCTTTATCCTACCCCTTGTCTATTGTTGGAATCGTTACCACGACAGTTGGCGCCCATCGTGGGGCATTGCGTCTATCGAGCCATGATGCCGATGGTTTCTTTATTCATCTGTGTTTTATTTCATGTTCATCCTGATCATACTGTTCGTCTTAGCTCAGGAAGGGAGAAGGCACATCTTTGCTCGACACTGCGGGCGTACATGACCGTTCACAAACGGATCGATCGGGAGATTTTTTTTCTGCTTAACCCAGTCCTCTTATGATTTAACAATCATCATCGACCAAACAAACCCTTTGTTTTCATCCATTAGGATCGACACGGGAATCAAGTGATGTATAGATCAAAAAAGAGACAAATAATTCAAGGATGTCCGCTCCATCTCATTGTGCCATGGAAGATGGTCACCTCAACTCCCAGCATGTGGAGGATGGCTGCCTCATCTCCTAGCGCCCGGTACTGATGGACGGACATGTTGCCGTCAGACGTTGTGCGGCTCCTCTTCGCTGAGCACCCCGGAGTCGATGCCACCTCCATGGATGTCGATGACCTACACTGCTACATCAAGGTCGGCCCACCCATCCGCCGATTGCAGCGACCGCTGGCGTTCGGTGGCCACTCCGATGAAGCGGGTGATCGGCTGCTCCACGATCCCCTCGTCCGTCCGCCGGTTGCGGCGACCACCGGCATTGGGTAGTCACTCCGATGACGCGGGTGTTCGGCTGCACCACGACCCCCCGCCCGTATGCCGGTTGCGGTGACCGCCGGCATTGGGCAGTCTGTCCGGTGACGCTGGTGTTCAGATGCACCACGATCACCCCCGCCCGTCTGCCGGTTGCATCGACCGTCGGTGTTGGGCAGCCACTCCGGTGATGCGGGCGTTCGGCTGCACCACAACCCCCCCCCCCCCCCCCGCCCGTGTGCTGATTGCGGCGACCACCAGCGTTCGGCGGTCACTCTGGTGACGCGGGTGCTCTGCTACTCCATGATTCCCAGACCTTCGCAACGTTCTATCTGCACCGATCGGCGTCTTTGGAGGCGTCTCCGGCGTTCCACACTCTTAGCGCTGTAGCTATCGTCCCTCATCCTGCTCGTACATTTGGTGCGTTAACCGCATGCGAGCGCACCCCAGCTGCATCGAACCACCTCCTCTACACACATGAAAGAGAAACTGGAGGAGAGCCGCTGAATGCGGGGACGTCGTCTTTTTTCCGTTGATCATGCAACCTGCATGGGCCGCCTCCTCCTTGGTTAAGTGTAGGCAGATACTAAATGTATTCAACCCACAAAAAAGAATGACGTGGTGGCCAGGCCTTCAATGAAGGGTTAATTGGCTGGACGAATAACTGCGGGCACTAAACATGGGTGAAGGCTAGTCATAGCGGGGTGTATCATATAGGCCCTGTTTCTTTAAAAAGTCCTACGACTTTTTTTAGTCCCAACCAAAAAGTCTCTAGTCCCTACCCGTTTCTTTCCAAGGATCAAACATGGACTAGAGGTCATTAAATGACATGCAAAAAGACCATGTTACCCCTAGTAATATACTACAAGTTATTAAATGACATGCTAAAAATAGGGGCATTGTTGGAAAAAGTGCCAAAAAAGTCCCAAAAAGTCCCTCTCATAGGGACTTCTTCCTTTAGTCCCAAATACCCCCTTTTAGTCCCTAAAAGTCCCTCCTGTTTCTTTCACATGGGACTAAAAGGGACTTTTTTTAGTCCCTACACCAAAAAGTCCCTGGAAAGAAACACCCCCATAGTAGTATCATGCATATAAGGCTGGCCATAGTGGGGTAACATAGGTAGTATGATAGTATTGGGACTAGCAAACATGCTGATGTGGCAAGTAATTAAAGAAGAGAAAGATGGTTAAAGTAACATAGGTATATACCCTATGATGTTAAATGTTATGCTACTATGTGTCATGCATGTTAATAAATGAGATCACCTATGATACTAGTTTATGATACAATGCACTATGAAGGTAGTATCATACAATAGTAACATATGCATGATACTACTATATGTTACTCCCCACTATGAATAGCCTAATACTATTGTATGATACTACCTTCATAGTGCATAGTATCACAAAGTAGTATCATAGATGGCATCATTTATTGACATGCATGATATATAGTAGCATAACATTTAACATGTTACGGTATCTACCTATGTTACTCTAACCCTCTCTCTCTCTTCTTCAATGGTCTGGCACATCAGCATGTTTGATAGTCCCAAGCACATGATACTACCTAAGTTACTCCCACTATGACCAGCCTAACCGTTTTGGCTAAGGTAATTGCATCATTAAGCGCCTCATTTGGTAAATATTTCTCCTACATGCATGCATCACCATCTGTGCTATTTATTCCTTGCAAATTAGCATTTATACAAGACACTTAGTCCATCCAAAAATATTTGTAGCTACGTTTGCTACTAGCTTGCAAAATCATTCATCTGTTATCGTCTTCGGACAATAGTTTATTCCGACGGACCTTCCGTTCGAGCTGCTAACACGAGGACACGAAAATAAAATTCATGTACACACGACCAACATGTAGTCAGTCGGTCATCCCGCGTGTCACCACTTTGACGGATGCCTTGCACTAGGCGACTGCCCCGCGCACCGTCACTTGGCAGGATGCGTTTACATCAGTCAGCTGCCCCGAGCGTTGCCACTCCGCAGGATGCATCTACATCAGTCGACCGTGTCGCGCACCGTTACTCCGCAGGACGCGTCTAGCTCACTCGGCCGCCCCTCGCGCCGTCACTCTACTGGATGCATCATCATCATTCGCCAGCTCCGCGCATTGCCACTCGGCGAGACACACCTTCGTCACTCGGCCGCCCCGCGCGCCGTCGCTCTGCTAGACACATTGTCATCACTCGGCCACCGTGCATGTCGTCGCTCAGTCAGACGCGTCGTCACCACTCAGCCGCCCTGCGTGCCGTCCCTCAGTCGGACGCATCATCATCACTCGGCCACCCTGCACACCGTCGCTCAGTGGGACGCGTCATCATCACTTGCTCGCTTTGCGCGTCGCCGCTCAGTCGGACGCTCGTCATCACTCAGCCGTGCTGTACGTTGTCGCTCAGTCGGACGCGCGTCGTCATCACTCGGTCGCCAAGCATGTTGTTTCTCAGTCGGACGCGTCGTCATAACTCGGCCGCTCTGCGCGTTGTCGCTCAGTCGGACGAGCGTCATCATCACTCGCCCCCTGCATGCCGTTGCTTAGTCGGACGCATCGTCATCACTTGGCCAGCCTGCATGCCGTCGTTCAATCGGACGCATCGTCATCACTCGGCCGCTCTGCGCATTGTCGCTCAGTCGGACGCTCGTCATCACTCGGCCGCACTGCATGTCGTCCCTCAGTCAGAGGCGTCATCATCAGTCGGTCGCCCCGCGCGGCGTCCCGCAGTCAGAGACGTCATCATCACTTGGCCACCGTGCGCGTCGTTGCTCAGTCGGACGCTTCATTAGCACTCGGCTCATCTGCGCGTCATCGATAAGTCGGACGCGCGTCGTCATCACTCGTCCACCCTGCATGTCGTGGCTCAATTGGACGCGTCGTCATCAATCGGCCGCCCCATCCGCCATCCCTCATCTGACGCGTCATCATCACTCAGCAGCTTGTGCGCTGTCGTACAACTAAATCATTCTTCACTTCGACACTACATTCTGTTAAATAATTGTTTCTGCATTACCCAATGTTAAGTAAGTCACACATGACGCTTACTCAGAGGCCACACCATCGAGTCTACCTCTGCACTCGGTTGTTTATTTTCATGTCAGAACACTTCACTTCCGGTTCATTTTGGTCCAGCACTCAAACGTGTTCAGCCGGATCCTTCACACTTTTAGACTCTTGCTGGAAACGAACTAGCAATCACCTCGCACACACAGCGGGTGCAAATGGGTGTTATTTACACAAGTCATTTCAGCAAACTCATATTACTTTGAGTATTTTTTTACGTTGGCTTGTGCTATTTTTCATACACACGTTATACCATCATTCGGCCGCCTCGCGCACCGTCACTCTACTGAGCGCGCCTACATCACCTGGCCGCCCAGCGTATCATTACTCGGTTGGACGCATCTCCATCATCCGGGCATCTCGCGCGTCGTCACTCGGCTGAGCGTGCCTACATCATCCGGCCGCCTCAGGCGCCGACACTCGGCCGAACGCGCCTTCTTCACTCGGCTGCCCCGTGCGCCGTCACTCTGCTGGATGCGTTGTTATCACTCGGCATCTCCACGCATCACCACTCGGTGAGACACGCCTTCGTCACTCGACCGCCCCGCGCTCCGTCACTCTGCCGAATGCTCCATCATCACTCGGCCGCCCCGCGCGCCGTCACTCTACTAGACGATTCGTCATCACTCCACCACCCCGCGCGTCGTCACGCTGATGAACGCTCCATCAACACTTGGCCGTTCCGCACATCGTCACTCTGTTGGCCGCGTCTTCATCACTCGGCAGCTCCATGCATCGCCACTCGGCGAGACACGCCATGTTCACTCGATCGCCCAGCACGCTGTCACTCTTTTGAACGCTCCATCATCACTCGACCGCCCCCCACACCATCACTCTCCTGGACGCGTTGTCATCGCTCGGCAACTTCGCGCATCACCACTCGGCGAGACACAACTTCGTCACTTGGCCATCCCGTGCATCGCCATTCAGCTGGGTGTGTCTACTTCGCTCGACCGCCCCGTGCGTCATCAGATACCTAAGTAATTTTTCACGGACTCCAGTCAATTAAATAAATATTTCCGCATTATCGAGTGGCACATAAAGTCGCGCATGACGTCCACTCGGAGGCCACGCCACCGATTGTACCTCTGCGCTTGGTAGTTTATTTTCATGTCGGAACACTACACGTCCTCTTCATTTGGGTCCAATACTTAAAACGAGTTTAGTCGGACCCTTCACTCTTTTAGACTCTTGCTGGTTCCGGACCAGCAAGAACCTGGCACACCCAGCGGGTGTCTAGGGTTGTAATTTACATGAATCATTTCAACAAACAAAAAATTTCTTCGAATTTTTTTAAGTTAGCTTGTGTTATTTTTGATACACACGTTACCCGGATGCTTCTGTGCGCCATTCTTGAAGACATCCTCGACTCGGACGCCCCGCGCACCGTCACTCGGTCGGATACCTCCGGGACAACATTCTCGACTAGGCTGCCCCGAGCGCTGTTACTTGACCGCCCTGTGCGTCGCCCCTCAATGAGACGTATCTACCTCACTCGGATGCCCATGCATCGCAACTGTGCTGGACGTGTCTACATCACTTGGCCGCCCCGCGCATTGCCACTCAGCCACACACCTCTACTTCACTCGGATGCCCTGGGTATCGGCACTCGGTGCGGCCTGTTTTCATCACCAGGCCACTCTATGCGCCATCGCTCAGTTGGACACATATACAACATAACCCTCAATGGGTGAATGACTTAGCCGCGAACCTGATTTCTCCTAAGTTCAAAACTTCTCCGGGTGAGGACATTGTCCACACTCGGGGGCTTAGCTGCGACTCCGTATCGCATAAGTTAAAAACTACTCTAAGTATGGACACGCTCCACACTGGGGAACTTAGCTATGACTCTGTATCGCCTAAGTTAAAAACTACTCCGAGTACAGAAACGCTCCACACTCGGGAACTTAGCTGCGACTCTGTATCGCCTAAGTTAAAAACTACTCCGAGTACGGACATGCTCCGCACTCGGGAACTTAGTTGTGACTTCGTCTCGCCTAAGTTAAAAATTACTCCGAGTCCGGACACGCTCCACACTCGGGAACTTACTGCGACTCCATATCGCCTAAGTTAAAATTTACTCTGAGTAAGGATGTGCTCCATACTTGAGAACTTAGCTGTGACTTCATATCGCCTAAGTTAAAAACTACTTCGAGTATGGACACGCTCTGCACTCGGGAACTTAGCCGCGGTTCTGTATCGCTTAAGTTAAAACACCTCCGAGTATGGACACGCTCCACACTCGGGAACTTAGCTGCGACTCTGTATCGCCATTCGAAACAACTCTGAATACGGACACGCTCCACACTCGGGAACTTAGCTACGACTCTGTATCGCCTAAGGTAAAAACAACTCCAAGTATAGACATGCTCCACACTCACGAACTCAGTTGCGACTCTGTATCGCGTAAGTTAAAAACAACTCTGAGTGTGGACATGCTCCACACTCGGGGACTTAGCTGGGAAACTGACTTTGCCTAAGTTAAAAACTACTCCGAGTACAAACATCGTCCATACTCGGGGGCTTAGCTGCGTCCCCGTATTGCCTAAGTTTAAAAATATACTCGGGGACTCGACCTTGATCCAGAAATCATATAAGGTAGACTCAGCAAACATTAGACATGACAAGCACTAGAAGACTTAAACCCTCTACTAGACTCATCTAGTCCGACAGAGGCTCGGGGACTACACCCAGTGGGTGTACTAAGCGTGCCCCCATTGGAAGAGAAATACTAAAAAGAAACATTCTAGTTGGTTAGGTCCGCCAACAACATTCAAGTTCAACAGCCTCTACAGACTCCAACCGACTACCAGCAATCAGTCAGAGTCTCACGGGCTACTGTTGGGGATACACAAAACGGGTAGGCCCATGAAGGGTTGAAATACCATAATAGCATGTTGTCCACACATGAGGTGGTCCGGACAAGTACAGTCTATCCACTCGGACGAGTACAGTCTATCCACTTGGACGATAGTCAACCACTCGGTCGTACGACTCACTCAGACATGGAAGGATCAACAGTCAGCAAGGCAGTCGGAGCATCGTCCTCATAGTGAAGTTTTTGCTGTGGGCTGACGTCATAGCATTAATTCCCCACATTGTAACATAGGAGGTGAGGGGTTGGCACACTCTATATAAGCCACCCCCACCACATCGCTCAGGGGGGTCTCTGTCTAGTCTCAGGACTTAGCTTGGAGATCCATTCTCCCCTCTCTCTCTTTCTAATACACCATGTAAGTCCGTGTTCATGACAGATATGCAAAGCCTCTACGGAGCACGAGATGTTGGGTTGTTATCTCCACCGTGAGAGGTCTGGACTCGTTAAAATCACCGTGTCACCCGTTTGCATATCGATAGATGATGCTCCTTTATCCTACCCCTTTATATTGTCGGAATCGTTACCACAACAATGACTCCATTTGTTTCTTTAAGCAGAAGATATGACATCGCATGCATGTATCTCCATTGTCATATAATATAATATATATTAAAGGAAGGAATCATGTTGCATGCTTCAGATTCATACTGAAAGTGTGTCCCTTCTTTGATGCAATTCTTCATTTGTACATACTAGGAAAAGTTCTGTAGCAAAAAAAGACACTGACTGAGCATGTCGTTCACACTTACGTAACGAGGCTCAAAAAATGAAGAGGATAATCAAATATAAAGCCACAAGCGAGGATGTGTAGTTGCTGGATGAGTTTCTCATCCACGACCGTGCCTCCAGGTGCAGGCAATGGATTCATACAGTTCTATTTTATACACGGGGCATACTGGACTAAAGGTTTTATTATTAGGACTAGTTTTTTTACTACTTTACTCCTTTTTGCATCATGCATGGATGATGAGCTCATATAATTTTGGACAACATGGATCATATGACTAGTTACAGGGGGCTAATCTAAGAAAGGATTACTAAGTACTAATGCATGAAGTTCCCTCCAAGCATCATGCTAATTTTTTTTATTAGTTGCACTGCATCAATGCTATCTTTCCAAGAGAACATCTACTACGATGTTACTATTCATGTTTATTTGTGCGCTCAATTTTATTACCAGCATTCATTTTGCATGCAGCATTTGAACATCATATATCCGTTTCTTGAGTTTGGGAGCTTTATTATATACTATTGTCAACTAATGTCCATTCAACTTAACGGACATTCGAAGGGATATTGTAACAAAGTGTTACTATTACAAGAAATAAACTGCCATTTCAGTTAAGTGAGGTTTGGGGGGATATGTCTAACCCAGTGCTACTATTGCATGAAAGTGATTCTCATTATTTCAGGGTTTAGGGTTAAGAAGAACCGTTCAGGTTCAATTAAGCTTGCTCCCTATCTTTTCTGTAATATAAAGAACCGATGGGTGTGGAGAGTTGTTTTGGCTCTCGGGTGCACGCGCTCACGGATGAACAGAAAATTCAGATAAAATAGAAAATAAAATTTAGAAATTCTGATTTTATTTGTAGTTGTTCTCGTTAGTGTAGCAGGCATGCTCCACAATTTTCATGCCGAACGAGATAACAATGCTTCAACGGTGAAAAAAACAAAAATATGTGTAACATTTGGCGTTAAACTTGTTTATTTTGCGCAAGACAAAATGCTTAGGCTTACCCCCTAAAACTTTGCACGCAGATTTTCAGTGTGACAATGAACTCAAGTATTTTTTCAATTTATTTTAACATTTGCAGAAAGAATTTTTAGTGTGCATGAGCATATGGTCCCAAAAGAAGAGTTGAATTTTCCCAAAGGATGAACATTTCTTCAGAGTTCTTCATAGTTGATGGTCCATTTTCCTTAATGTTCTTGCAATCGCTGCCTAAACTAGGTCTGGGGCGATTGATGAGATGTGAATTACATTGGGGAACGTAGTAATTTCAAAATTTTCCTACGTCATGCAAGGATCTATCTATGAAGAAACCAGCAACGAGCAAAGGGGTAGAGCATCTTCATACCTTTGAAGATCGCTAAGCGTAAGCCTTGCTATAACGTCGTTGATGGAGTCGTACTCGCAGCGATTCGTATCACGGTGGATTCCGGTCTATGCACCGAACAATGGTGTCTCCGCGTTCAACACACGTGCAGCCCGGTGATGTCTCCAACGCCTTGATCCAGCAAGGAGGGAGGAGAGGTTGAGGGAGAGCTCCGGCAACACGACGGCGTGGTGACGGTGGAGCTGCGTGGTACTCCGTCACGGCTTCGCCAAGCACTATGGAGGACGAGGATGAGGTAGAGTGGGGCTGCGCCGAGAGAGAGACAATTGTTGCCTCAAATCACACACAAAACGCTCACTATATATAGGAGGAGAGGGAGGAGGGTGCCCACCCTATAGGGTTTCCCACCGTAAGGGTGCAACAGCCCTAGATAGCTTTGGGCAGCGGCCAAGGTGGTGGAGCCACCCTAGGGGTGGGCCGTGAGGCCCAAGGTGGCTTCCCGATGCTTAGGGTTTTGCCTCCTCCACACCTTGTTGCACCTTGGGCTGATTGTGGAGGTGCACCAGCCCACTTAGGGGCTGGTTCCCACCCACTTTTGCCCCATGTAGCAGCTTGGGCTGGTGGCCCTTGCTGGTGGACCCCCGGAACCCTTCCGGTGGTCCCTGTACATTACGGTGTTGCCCGAAACACTTTCAGTGACCAAATCCTCACTTCCTATATATGAATGTTTACCTCCAGACCATTCTAGAACTCCTCGTGATGTCCGGGATCTCATCCAGAACTCCTAACAACCTTTGGTAACCACATACACTATTGCCCTATAACCCTAGTGTCATCGAACCTTGTGTGTGTAGACCGTACAGGTTCTAGAAGCATGCAGACATGACCGAGACACCTCTCCGGTCAATAACCAACAGCGAGGTTTGGATATCCATGTTGGTTCCCACATGTTCCATGATGATCTTATCGGATGAACCACGATGTCGGGGATTCGATCAATCCCGTATGAAATTCCCTTTGTCTACCGGTATGATACTTGCCCGAGATTCGATCATCGGTATCCCTATACTTTGTTCAATCTCGTTACCGGCAAGTCTCTTTACTCGTTCCGTAACACATCATCAGGTGGCTAACTCCTTAGTCACACTGGGCTCAATATGATGATGGATTACTGAGTGGGCCCAGAGATACCTCTCCGTTACTCGGAGTGACAAATCCCAGTCTCGATTCGTACAACCCAACGGATACTTTGAGAGATACCTGTAGTGCACCTTTATAATCACCCATCTACGTTGTGACGTTTGGTACACCCAAGGCACTCCTACCCTATCCGGGAGTTGCACAATCTCTGGTCTAAGGAAATGATACTTGACATTAGAAAAGCTTTAGGAGACGAGCAACACGATCTAGTTCTATGTTAGGATTGGTCTTGTCCATCACATCATTCCCCAATGATGTGATCCCTTTATCAATGACATCCAATGTCCATGATCAGGAATCCACGATAATCTATTGATCAACGAGCTAGCCAGCTAGAGGCTCACTAGGGACACATTGTGATCTATATATTCACACATGTATTACGGTTTCCGGTTAATACAATTATAGCATGAATAATAGACAATTATCATGAACTGGAAATATAATAATACCCACTTTATTATTGCCGCTAGGGCATATTTCCAGCAGTCTCCCACTTGCACTATAGTCAATAATCTAGTTACATTGTGATGAATCGAACACCCATAGAGTTATGGTATTGATCATGTTTCACTCGTGGAAGAGGTTTAGCCAACGGGTGTGCGACATTCAGATCCGTATGCTATTTACAAATATCTATATCTTCATCTTGGATGTTTCCACGAATGGAGTTTAAGCGGCGCTTGATGTGCTTGGTCTTCTTGTGAAACCTGGGCACCTTTGCAATGGCAATAGCTCCAGTGTTGTCACACAACAGAGTCATCGGTCCGGACGCACTTGGAATCACTCCTAGGTCGGTGATGAACTCCTTCATCCAGACTCGCTACTGTGCCGCTTCCGAAGCAGCTATGTACTCCACTTCACATGTAGATGCCGCCACGACGCTTTGCTTGCAACTACACCAGCTGACTGCCCCATTATTCAAAATATACACGTATCCGGTTTGTGACTTGGAGTCATCCAGATCTGTGTCAAAGCTAGCATCAACGCAACCTTTTACGATGAGCTCTTCGGCACATCCATATACAAGAAACATATCTTTAGTCCTTTTCAGGTACTTTAGGATATTCTTGACCGTTGTCCAGTGATCCACTCTTGGATCTCTTTGGTACCTCCCTACCAAACTTATGGCAAGGTTCACATCAGGTCTGGTACACAGCATGGCATACATGATAGAGACTATGGCTGAAGCATAGGAGACGGTACTCATCTTTTCTCTATCTTCCGCCGTGGTCGGGCGTTGAGTCGTCGTACTCAACCTCACACCTTGTAATACAGGCAAGAATCCATTCTTAGCCTTATCCATATTGAACTTCTTCAATATCTACTCAAGGTATGTGCTTTGTGAAGGACCTATGAGTTGTCTCGAACTATCTCTATAGATCTTGATGCCTAATATGTAAGCAGCTTCTCCAAGGTCCTTCATTGAAAAACTCTTATTCAAATAGGCTTTGATGCTTTCCAATAGTTATATATCATTTCCCATCAACAATATGTCATCCACATATAATATGAGAAATGCTACAGAGCTCCCACTCACTTTCTTGTAAATATAGGCTTCTCCATAAGTCTGTACAAACTCAAACGCTTTAATCACCTCATCAAAGCAAATGTTCCAACTCCGAGATGCTTGCACCAGCCCATAGATGGAGCAGTGGAGCTTGCATACTTTTCTAGCATTGCTAGGATCAACAAAACCTTCTGGCTGTATCATATACAATTGTTCTTTAAGAAAGTCATTTAGGAATGCCATATTTATGTCGATTTGCCATATTTCATAATCATTAAATGCGGCAATTGCTAACATGATTCGGACTGACTTGAGCATCACTACGAGTGAGAAGTTCTCATCGTAGTCAATCCCTTTAACTTGTCGATAACCCTTAGCGACAAGTCGAGCCTTATAGATGGTCACATTACCATCCGTGTTAGTCTTCTTCTTAAAGATCCATTTATTTTCTATGGCTCGCCGATCATCGGGCAAGTCCACCAAAGTCCATACTCTGTTCTCATACATGGATCCTATCTCAGATTTCATGGCTTCAAGCAATTTGTTGGAATCCGGGCCTGCCATCGCTTCGCCATAGTTTGAAGGTTCAGTGTTGTCCAACAACATGATTTCCATGAGAGGGTTGTCGTACCACTCTGGTGCGGAACGTACCCTTGTGGACCTTCGAGGTTCAATAGCAACTTTATCCGAAGTTTCATGATCATCATCATTAAATTCTTCTCTAGCCGGTGCACGCACCTCACAAACATTTCCTTGTGCTGCGCTACGCTCCAGTTCGAGAGGAGGTACAATTACCTCATGAAGTTCTAGTTTGCTCACACTTACTTCTTTCGAGTGAAACTCTTCCTCTAGAAAGGATCCGTTTTTGGCAACAAAGGCTTTGCTTTCGGGCCTAAGATAGGATGGTATACCCAATAGTTTCCTTATGGTATCCTATGAAGACGCATTTTTCTGCTTTGGGTTCGAGCTTCTCTGGTTGAAGTTTCTTCACATAAGCATCGCATGCCCAAACTTTCAGAAACGACAGCTTAGGTTTCTTGCCAAACCATAATTCATACGGTGTCATCTCAACGGATTTAGACGGTGCCCTATTTAAAGTGAATGCGTCAGTTTCCAATGCATATCCCCAAAGTGATAGTGGTAAATCGGTAAGAGACATCATAGATTGCACCATATACAATAAAGTGGAATTACGACGTTCAGATACACCGTTACGCTGCGGTGTGCGAGGCGGCATGAGTTGTGAAACAATTCCACATTTCTGTAGGTGCGTGCCAAACTCGTGACTCAAATATTCTCCTCAACGATCAGATCGTAGAAACAATATTTTCTTATCACGTTGATTCTCCACCTCACTCTAAAATTCCTCTAATCTTTCAAAGGTTTTAGACTTGTGCTTCATTAAGTAGACATACCCATATCTACTTAAATCATCTGTGAGGGTGAGAACATAATGATAGCCTCCGCGAGCCTCAACGCTCATTGGACCGCATACATCGGTATGTATTTTTCCAATAAGTTGGTTGCTCGCTCCATTGTTCCGGAGAATTGAGTCTTGGTCATCTTTCCCATGAGGCACGGTTCACATCTGTCAAAAGATTCAAAATCAAGTGACTCCAAAAGTTCATTTGTATGGAGTTTCTTCATGCGCTTTACGCCGATATGACCAAGGCGGCAGTGCCACATGCATGTGGGACTATCATTATCAACCTTACATCTGTTGGTACTCACACTATGAATATGTGTAACATCACGATCGAGATTCATCAGGAATAAACCATTGACCAGCGGGGCATGACCATAAAACATACCACTCATTTAAATAGAACAACCATTATTCTCAGATTTAAATGAGTAGCCATCTTGCATCAAGCGAGATACCGATACAATGTTCATGCTCAAAGATGGTACTAAATAACAATTATTAAGGTTTAAAACTAATCCCGAAGGTAGATGTAGAGGTAGTGTGCCGACGGCGATCACATCGTCCTTGGAACCATTCCCGACGCGCATCGTCACCTCGTCCTTAGCCAGCCTACGCTTGTTCCGAAGTTCCTGCTTAGAGTTGCACATGTGAGCAACAACACCGGTATCAAATACCCAAGAGCTACTAAGAGCGCTGGTAAGGTACACATTAATAACAAGTATATCACATACACCTTTGATGTTGCCAGCCTTCTTGTCCGCTAAGTACTTAGGGCAATTCCGCTTCGAGTGACATGTTCCCTTGCAGTAATTGCCTCAGTCCCAGGCTTGGGTCCTTTCTTTGGCTTATTTCCGGCAACTGGTTTACCGAGCGTGGCAACTAATTTTCCATCTTTCTTGAAGCTTTTCTTACCCTTGCTTTTCTTGAAACTGGTGGTTTCATTGACCATCAACACTTGATGCTCTTTCTTGATTTCTACCTCTGCAGATTTCAGCATTGAAGAAAACCCGGGATAGTATTTTCCATCCCTTGCATGTTGTAATTCATCACAAAGCCTTTATAGATAGGTGGAAGGGACTGCAGGATTCTGTCAATGACCGCATCATCCAGAAGTTCAAATCCCAGCTGAGTCAAGCGGTTCTGCAACCCAGGCATTCTGAGTATGTGCTCACTGACAGAACTATTCTCCTCCATCTTACAACTAAAGAACTTGTCGGGTACTTCATATCTCTCGACCCAGGCATGAGCTTGAAACACAAGTTTCATCTCCTCGAACATATCATATGCTTCGTGTTTTTTCAAAACGCCTTTGGAGCCCCGGTTCTAAAATGTAAAGCATGCCGCACTGAACTAGAGAGTAGTCATCACTCCGCGACTACCAGGTGTTCGTAACGTCCTGGGTTGCCGCGGGAATGGGAGGATCACCTCACGGTGCATTAAGGACACATGCCTTCTTGGAAGCAGTGGGGATGAGCTTTAATTTACGAGCCCAATCCGCATAGTTCCTCCCATCATCTTTCAGCTTTGTTTTCTCTAGGAATGCGTTGAAGTTGAATGAGACATTTGCGTTGGCCATTGGATCTACATTATTTGTAAAGACAATTTTAGACTAAATTCATGATAATTAAGTTCATCTAATCAAATTACTAACGAATTCCCACTTAGATCGACATCCCTCTAGTCATCTAAGTGTTACATGATCCACGTTGACTAGCCCGTGTCCGATCATCACGTGAGACAGACTAGTCATCAATGGTGAGCATCTCCATGCTGATCATATCAACCATACGACTCATGTTCGACCTTTCGATCTCCCGTATTCGAGGCCATGTCTATACATGCTAGAATCGTCGAGTCAACCTAAGTGTTTTGCGTGTGTAAACTGGCTTACACACGTTGTATGCGAACGTTAGAATCTATCACACCTGATCATCACATGGTGCTTCGAGACAATGATCCTTCGAACGGTGCACACCTAGGGAAATACTTATCTCGAACACCTAGGGAAATACTTATCTCGAAATTTTAATGAGGGATCATCTTATCTTTGCTACCGTCATTCTATGCAATAAGATGAAAAACATGATAAACATCACGTGCAATCATATAGTGACATGATATGGCCAATATCATCTTGCTCCTTTGATCTCCATCTTCGGGGCACCATGATCATCATTGTCACCGGCATGACACCATGATCTTCGTCATCATGATCTCCATCATTGTGTCTCCGTGAAGTCGTCAAGACAACTATTACTTCTGCTACTATAGCTAACATTTAACAATAAAGTAAAGTAACCACATGGCGTTGCATCTCATACAATAAACTGAGACAACTCCTATGGCTCCTGCCGGTTGTCATACTCATCGATATGCAAGTCGTGAATCCTATTACAAGAACATGATCAATCTCATACATCACATATGTAATGTCACATCCTTTTGGCCATATCACATCACATAGCATACCCTGCAAAAACAAGTTAGGCGTCCGCTAATTGTTGTTGCAAGTTTTACCTGGCTGATTAGGGTTTCTAGGAACAATGCTTCTTACCTACGTGATAGCCACAACATTGATATGTAAATGCTATTTACCCTTCATAAGGAACATCTTCATCGAATCCGATCCGACTTAAGTGGGAGAGACAGACACCAGCTAGCCACCTTATGCAACAAGTGCATGTCGGTCGGTGGAACCAGTCTCGCGTAAGAGTACGTGTAAGTCTATCCGGGCCACTTCATCCCACGATGTCGCCGAATCAATATAAGACAAGTAATGGCAAGCAATTCTCAAATCAGCGCCAACAACTTTTTTGTTCTACTCGTGCATAGAATCTACACATAGAACCTTGGCTCGGATGCCACTACTGGGAAACGTAGTAATTTCAAAATTGTCCTACGTCATGAAAGGATCTATCTATGGAGAAACCAGCAATGAGCAAAGGGGTAGAGCATCTTCATACCTTTGAAGATCGCTAAGTGGAAGCGTTGCTATAACGCGCTTGATGGAGTCATACTCGCAGCGATTCAGATCGTGGTGGATTCCGATCTATGCACCGAACAACGGTGCCTCCGCGTTCAACACACGTGTAGCCCGGTGATGTCTCCAATGCCTTGATCCAGCAAGGAGGGAGGAGAGGTTGAGGGAGAGCTCCGGCAGCACAACGGCGTGGTGACCGTGGAGTTGTGTGGTACTCCGTCAGGGCTTCGCCAAGCACTATGGAGGACGAGGAGGAGGTGGAGTAGCGCTGCGCCGAGAGAGAGAGAATTGTTTTCTCAAAGCAGCCCCAAAACCCTAACTATATATAGGAGAAGAGGGAGGAGGCTGCCCAACATTTAGGGTTTCCCACCCTAAGGGTGCGGCAGCCCTAGATGACTTTGGGCGGCGGCCAAGGTGGTGGAGGCGCCCTAGGGTGGGCCTTCAGGCCCAAGGTGGCCTCCCCACGCATAGGGTTTTGCCTCCTCCACCTCTTGCTGCGCCTTGGGCTGATTGTGGAGGCGCACCAGCCCACTTAGGGGCTGGTTCCCGCCCACTTTTGGCCCATGTAGCAAATTGGGGCTGGTGGCCCTTGCCGGTGGACCCCCAGAACCCTTTTGTTGGTCCCGATACATTATCGGTGTCACCCAAAACACTTCCGGTGACCAAATCCTCACATCCTATATATGAATCTTTACCTCCGGGCCATTACGGAACTCCTCCTGATGTCCGAGATTTCATCCGGGACACCGAACAACCTTCGGTAACCACGTACACTATTACCCTATAACCCTAGTGTCATCGAACCTTAAGTGTGTAGACCCTTTGGGTTCGGGAAGCATGCAGACATGACCAAGACACCTCTCCGGTCAATAACTAACATCGGGCTCTCGATATCCATGTTGGTTCCCACATGTTCAACGATGATCTCATCGGATGAACCACGATGTCAGGGATTCGATCAATCCCATATGCAATTCCCTTTGTCTACCGGTATGATACTTGCCAGAGATCCGATCATCGTTATCCCTATAACTTGTTCAATCTCATTATCGGCAAGTCTCTTTACTCGTTTTGTAAGACATCATCCGTGGCTAACTCCATATTCACACTGAGCTCAATATGATGATGGATTACCGAGTGGGCCCAGAGATACCTCTCCGTCACACGGAGGGAACAAATCCCAGTCTCGATTCGTACAACCCAACAGACACTTTCAGAGATACCTGTAGTGCACCTTTATAATCACCCAATTACGTTGTGACGTTTGGTACGCCCAAAGCACTCCTACGGTAGCCGGGGGTTGCACAATCTCACGGTCTAAGGAAATGATACTTGTCACTAGAAAAGCTTAAGGAGACGAACAACACGATCTAGTGCTATGCTTAGGATTGGGTCTTGTGCATCACATCATTCGCCAATGATGTGATCCCGTTATCAATGACATCCAATGTCCATGATCAGGAAACAATGATCATCTATTGATTAACGAGCTAGCCAACTACAGGCTCACTAGGGACACATTGTGATCTATATATTCACACATGTATTACGATTTCCAGTTAATACAATTATAGCATGAATAATAGACACTTATCATGAACTGGAAATATAATAATAACCACTTTATTATTGCCTCTAGGGCATATTTCCAACAAATTATGGGCTTCATTCATACAGAGTCGTAATTAAACTTCATTCACTCACAGGGATAATCATAATTAATATGTAAACATCTATAGGTACCTTGACAATCATCAAATTTATACTTGGACTAACCATTGCTCCTGAAACTAATATGCAAACATCTATAGGTGTTTCTTTCTGGAGTAAAGTTTCTCTTGGTGGGTAGTACTCTGCTTCCATTTTGGTAACCTATGTAGACGATAATGTATTACCTTCTAGCCATTGATGATATTCAGTTTACACTATTTTACAGTTGCTCTACAATAAGTAGCTATTTTGTTATTCATACCAATTGGAGCATACAAGTAAAGAAACACCGTTGAAAAGATAGATTTGCTTAGGACTGCGGCAAATCAATGGCAATCTATGCTTGAACAAATTACCTTGGACAGACTATCCAATGTTTCCTTCTGTTTCTATCTTTCAGACTTTCTGTCTTATAACTCAAGCAGATATGAGCTAGCATTTCATCCCAAATTTGCTTAGGTAATTGATTCCTTACACCAGACTGAGAGGCAGCATGGATGGTATCTCTTGCAGTTTTCAATACAGGAAGGTTAGGAGGAATAAAATATCTTACTCTTGAAATAAAGCTATTACCTCTATGCATACTAGTCGGATTTCGAGCTCCACAAAACCCTAAGGATTCGAACACATGGGCATGTACGGCGATCTATCCCGGATCGACCTTACCTAGCCCGCTATTCGATGGAAACGACGAAGGACTCACTTGATGGTGAGGGGAACACAGAACACGAAAGTCTACCTAGGTTTGGGACGCTGCGAAGCGTAAAACCCTACTCCTGCTTTTGGTGGATTGCATCTCCCGGAGGTTGGCGGGTGAACTAGTACCGTAATGTCGAGCCTCCGGAGGCCAAGTGGCTAGGTGTGTTGCCCTATGGTTGAAATGAACTATCCTTGGTATCCCCCCTCTCAAGTATCCTACTCTCTCTATTTATAGTGGACGCTCGAGACCTCTTCCCTTATCATTGGCGGGAAGGGATCCAACAACGGCATGTTTCAATGGGGGACAAGGGAACATACTTCCCCTGTCAAAAGTGGTCTTCGCGTGCAAAGTAGCTGTCAGCGCTGCAGAGGTGGGCGCAGGGATGACGCCCGTCTTGCCGGCGGGAGGCCGTGGTCTTGTTGCACAGGAAGGGAAACCTTTGGAAGATGCCTTTGGGACCCTGGTACGCTCCCATCTCCTTTGCACTAAAGGGGAAACTATCCCGTCCTGCCATCTACTGCTCGCCTGTCCTTTCGTGACGTCACCCTTGACTCTTGAGGCCCAGCCTTGCCTCAAAATATCCGCTGGTCCGGAGGGGTCCTGAGGAGGCCCCTTGCGGGTCTTGATGTTTCTCTTCCTCGCGAGGCTTGGACCCTCGCAAGCGCCTTGTCCTGGGTGGTGCCATCCCAGTTGGTCTTGTGTTGATGAAGTGGGCCAACCCTGGGCCGCACGCAGGCAGGTCTGGGTACCCCCATTCCCAGAACGCCGACAGTAGCCCCCGGTCCCAAGGCGCACGTGGGTTGGCTTCTCGATGATGCCTTGAAGGCAGTCCAAAGCGTTGCGGGGCCCATTTGCTTGCGAGTCAGTCGACCCACATGTCGTGTAGCTGCGCGGTGACGATCTCGCTCCTCGAGGGGCCTGGGTGGTGCCAGGCCACGACGACGCGATCCCTAAGAGTCGCGTAGGACATCATGTTGCTCATTGAATGACATGGGTGTGGCCTAACCACACCCAACGGCCCTCGCGAATGTGACCGTTCGGGGGACAGGTGAGGCGACGTGGGTGGCAGCGCTTCCATCAGCCCACCTCACGGCCCTCGTGGGGCGTGTGACGCCCATGCTCCCGCGACGGTTGGTGGTTAGGGCTCGCCCATAAATTCGTCCAGCCCCTTCAGGGGGGGTCACCGCAACTTCGAGCTTCTTCTCTGCTTCATCCATCTGCCGCGAGAAACCTCTTCTCTCCTTCGCCCTTTGTCTTCATGTCGTCCCCCGAAGACAGTTCTAGCCGGGAGAAGCGTGCGGCGCCTCCTGCCCCTTCGTCCGCCCCCGGAGGCAGCGACAGAGGGCCCTTGGGGCCTACGCGTGTCCACCACTGCTGTGGAATTGCTGACGAGTAAGTCCTTCATTGTGTGTACTTTGCTTGTTGCTTCATCTGTTGTCCTGGGGTTGATCTTCCTTCTTCTAGAGCGCCCTCCTCCAAGAAGACAAAGCTCAGCAAGCTCCAAGAGCAGGTGGAGGAGCTTCGGGGTCGGCTTGAGAGCGCCCAGGCCGCCCTCCGTACCGCCCACCAAGGCAAGGCGGAGGCCAAGGCGGAGCTAGCATCGTTGCAGCAACAGGTCCAGGAGGCGGCAAACGCCATGCAAGCCGCTCAGGACGAGGCATCGTACGTCCGGCTGATGGTGTCCCAGCGCGCCCTGCAATTCATGGACATTGCCGACTGGGCGACCACCATGACGCGCTCGTTTGCGGGGGAGGCCCCAGCGCTGCGTAACGCGAGGAGCGACTGGGGCTACCTCGTCTTCTTCCAGGAGGTCATGGAGGCGCTGGAGGCTGGCGTCCACCACGTGGAGGAGGACAACGCATCCAGCGCGCGTGAGCTTTTGGGCCTTGCCGTGACGCTCGTATTCTCCAACTTGCGCCGCCTTGCTCCGGAGCTCGACCTCCGGCGCGTCGTCGAACTGGCGCCTGTTGAGTCCCGCCGTATTCTCTGGGACGAGGTCCGCCAGCATGTGGACGCCCTCATGGGGAGGTACGTCCAGGTGCCCGCTTCGAGCGAGCGAGGATGACACCGGGCCAGCTTGCGCCATGGGTGAGGTCAGCAGCCCCTCCCCTTAGTGCCCCAAGCTCCTACTTGCCTGCTCCTGTAATAGTGGATCAAGAACTCTGCCCTGCCGGGCATTAAGCTTTTGCCGTTATTACCTTTGTTGTTCTCCTCTTTCCTTTTTGCTCCTGAGCTGATGGCTTGCATGTTTGTGGTTGCTGCGGCCAGACTACAAAGCTTAGGGCATGTCGCTGCACCTGCCGTGTCTTGGGACGACGGGGGAAGCGCGACCTTCTGGAGGTCCCGCCCTCCCGAGGCACCTCTCGTGCCGCCACGTGCTTGGGTGTTGGACTCGCTCCATGCTACCGTCGAACCCTTAGGCCCAGCATCCTTTCGTTAGTGCGCATATTTTTAATTCACCGTTAGTTTGTCGTAAAGCGAGAGGGTCCCGGTCGGGGCCTGTGAGGCACTTAGCTCGTGGGCTTATGTCAGTCCCTTGCGTAGTTCCTGCTATGTAGTTCCTGTTTTGTAAGTGGGACGAGGTGAAGACCCTTTCGACACTCTATGTCTGCAGGTCCTGGTCCCGCACATTTCCCTGCCACCGTGAGGCACAACCCGTTACCAAGGCTGCTCGTCATGGGGTAAATCCCCGACGCCCTGGGGGTGAGTGGCTTTGCGACCAGTAAGGCTCTAGAGGCGCACTGCTCTGGAGCCCCCCTTGACACTCAAGTGGCTCTGCGTTGTCTGGCCCCGGAACCAACAGTCGGTAAGGCTCCTGAGGCGCGCCCAGGAACCCCCTTTCTGGCGGCCGAGTTATTCCGCACTTCGTCCCTTTGGTCATCGCCCCAGGGGGCCCTGAGGCCTCTCGAGAATCCTTGTGGTGGTATAAAATTTCGGTCTGGTCCCCGGAAGGGGGTTGACTACTGAAAAACGTTTCCCCCAGGGTGTCAAGTCCTTGCTTTCATGCTTCTTGACTCCTAGGGGTGGCGCGGAGCGGTTGTCTACAAACACATCCACTGGACGGGAATTTTCAAAGCGATTGAAATAAGAAACGCCAGAGGAAGTCCCCCCTTTTATTTTTCAAACGTCGGGCATTGAGACTAGAAAAACCAACTTTTGAAATCGGCTAGTTCAAACTCAACAATAGATAGCTCGAATCGAAGAGAAAGCAAGCAAGCGCCGCGTCTGGCATTAAAGCTGGCATAGTCATTGGCAGACTATGTGGGTTTCCTTGCCAGCTGCGTGCATGGTCATTGGCAGACCATGCTGATTGCCTTCATCTTCTCCCCAGCGCGAAGCATCGGGCTACCACTAGGCATGGGATGGACCCCTATGCGTCCTCGGGGGGCCCTGGGCGTATACATCCTCGGCTCTTTATCTCGTGAGAGTTTCACGTTGGGGTGTATATGGGAGGTTGCGAGGACGCTTTGGCCTCGTGAGTGTCCCTACCCCCAAGGCATTGGGGCCTGAGCTTCGGGAGTCATTGATGGACTGTGTTGATTTCCTTCATCTATACCCAGCGCGGATCATAGGCCTTCCACTAGGCGTGGGGTGGACCCCTTCCGCGTCCTCAGGGGGCCCTGGGCATATACAGCCTCCGCTCGTTATTACGTGAGAGTGTCATAGGATGAAGTAGGTTCCAAAAGGATTGAAGGATGATGTAGAGGTGCAAAGGGCTGATGCAGGTCTTGCGTGCTCCTTCCCGGGAGGTGAATTAAGGGCTTTTCTATTTCTTTACGTTAACAGGTCCCAGTCCCGCACATTTCTAGACCGCCATTGCATGGGACCGAGTGAATGGATGTAGCCACGGGGTCGGGCCCTGGCTCCCCTAACAACGACCGGATCACCAAGGACGCTGTCAAGGGCGGCAGGTGGCCTTGTGACCGGTAAGGTCCCTGAGGCACGATGCTCAGGAGACCGGCGCTAGGATCCTATCCCGCACATTTCCCGACCGCCATTGCGTGGGACCGAGTGAACGGATGTAGCCACGAGGTCAGGTCCTACCTCCCTCGATAACGACCGGATCACCAAGGACACTGTCGAGGGCGGCAGATGGCCTTGAGACCGGTAAGGCCCCTGAAGCGCCATGCTCCAGAGCCCCCTTTTGACGTTCAAGCGGCTCTGCGTCGCTAGGACTCGGTCCCGCACATTTCCTGATCGCCGCTGCTTGCGACCGAATGAACGATCTCAGCTACGGGGTCAAGCCCTGCCACCCGTGATAACGACCGTATCACCGAGGACGATATCAAGAGTGGCAGGTGGCCTTGTGACCGGTAAGGCCCCTAATGCGCGATGCTCAGGAGTCCCCCTAGACACTCGAGAAACTCTAATTTTATCCTGTCGATTGTGGTCCTGAAGAGCCGTGGGGCTTCCCCAACCCCCTCGTTGGGGTGATGCATAGTGGTCGGTGCCCCCGAGCGAGGAAGGTGGATCACCAATAGATGCAAGCAATGCAGTGTGTCAGATTGCCAAGTGGATGTAATGGAAATTGTAAAGGATTGCGCAAACGGTATGAAATGCAGAAGTATGCCCCAAATAGTTGAAGTCCCTGCAGTCAGCAGACACTTCTTATTGCAGTAAATCCAAAAATTACCACGAAAATCTCCCTTGCGACTAAGGAGCGCCTCGTGAGGCCTGGCCCCGACGCCCACGATTGCATCATGGTCGTCGTGGGTGATCCGTGCCACCTGCGTCTCATCGCGGCATTCGACTTGTCCTCTTGAGGATCGTGGGGTTGGCCTTACGTAGTTCTTCTGCGGGGAAGGCGGCTGGCGCTTCGCCCCGTAGCTTGAGGGCGCCTCCCTGTCCGCGCCTCTTGGACCCGTCTCAAGGAGGGCCCCCAAAACATTCCTCACTCTTGAGGAGGATAGGCGCCCCGGGGGGCCTGAAGCTCGTCCTCGTCGGGAGGGTCAGGTGGTGCCGCATACTCTGGCACGTACGGCTCCACGTAGGCGCTCGACCATCCCCCGTGGCCGGCCAGCAGTGCGACGGTGGTGGTCCCCTTGGTGGCGGAGGGGGGGGGGTCTCCCTGACTGTAGTGCTCGGAGTTCTTCCCATGAAAGGCCTCCGCGCGAAGTCGCTTGTTCCTGTTACTGCCGTTGGCTGGTCGCGGCGCCGCCTCGTGCTGACTCCCTCCTTGGTGTAATGTCATTTCTTCGATGTCCTAGTTCGTCCGCGCCATTGCCTCTGTCCTCTGCTGGCTGCGCCAGAGGGAGCGCTCCTGTCTAGCTGCCCTGGGTTGTTGAGGGCTGACTTGGTCTTGCTGATGCGTGCTAGCGTGTGCGTCGGTCGTCCCGCCGTTCTCCTCCCGTCCCGGGTGGTTGTCGGCGTGGTGCGCCTTGGGGCCGGTCGCTGGGGTAGCGCGAAGCGCTTATGTCTCGGCCCCCTCCCAGAGCGGGTAGGGCCCTGCAGGTTTGCAGGCCCGGGGTCCGACACGTAGTGCGAGCCTTGAGGATGCACCGGGTTGGATGGTCTTTTGGGCGATGGCGATCAGCTCCATGATATGGTCCGCCCAGGCGTGGAAGCCCCCTGGTGTCGGTCGTTGGCGGAGCATCTCTCTTGCCATCCGCAACGCCTCGTGTGTGCCGAGGTCTCCCAAGTTGATGTGGTGCGCTGCGCGTGCCTGGGCCGCCGCCCAGCCACCTTGCGCCTACGTGGCACGGGTGGCTGCCACGGTGGAGACCATTTTGACGACCTGGTACGAGCCGCCTGGTACCGCAACACCGGATGTGAGATTCCAGCCGCCGTCATGTGGCAGTGGGAGACTAGCTCGACAAGGCTCGGAGAAGCTGGTTGGTCGTCGGCCATCCGTGCAGCGGCCTAGGAAGGAGGAAGCTAGGAGAAGACCTTCACACGCACCCTACCTGGTGCGCCAAATGTCGGATTTCGGGCTCCGCAAAACCCTAAGGATTCGAACATAGGGATCTCTCCCAGCTCGACCTTACCTAGCCCGCTACTCGATGGAAACGGGGAAGGACTCACTCGATGGTGCGGGGAACACAGAACCCAACTGTTTTCCCAGGTTCGAGCCGCTGTGTAGCGTAAAAACCTACTCATTCTTTTGGTGGGGTGCCTCTCGCGGAGGTTGGTGGGATGAACTAGTACAGTGCTCTCGAACCTATGGAGGCCAAGTGTCTAGGTGTGTTGCCCTACGGTTGGAATGAACTCTCCTCGGTCTCCCCCTCTCAAGTATCCTACTCTCTCTATTTATCATGGAGGCCCGGGTCCTCTTCCCTTATCGTTGGCGGAAGGGATCCCACAACATCCAGTTTCGATGGGGGACAAGGGAACATGCATCCCCTATCAAAAGTGGTCTTCGCCTGCAAAGTTGCTGCCAGCGCTGCAGAGGTGGGTGTAGGAATGACGCGTGTCCTGACGGCGGGCGGTCGTGGTCTTGTTGCACCATAAGGGAAACCTTTGGAAGATGCCTTTGGGACCCTGGTACGCTCCCACCTCCTTTGCACTAAAGGGGAAACTATGTCGTCCTGCCATCTACTGCTCGCCTGTCCTTCCCCGGCGTCACCCTTGAGTCCTGAGGCCTGGCCTTGCCTCGAAATATCCTCCGCTCCAGAGGGGTCCTGAGGAGCCCCCTGCGGGGTCTTGATGTCTCTCTTCCTTGCGAGGCTTGTCCCCTCGCGAGGGCCTTGTCCCGTGTGGTGCCGTCCCAGTCGATATTATGTTGATGAAGTGGGCCAGCCCTGGGCCGCAGGCAGGCAGGTCTGGCTACCCCTATTCCAAGAATGCCGACAATACTGATTCCATTTTTTTGCACATTAGAAATTCCCCAAAAGAAGTAGAGACAATAAGCTAATATGCATTATCTTCGCTATAATTCCATGTAGTTGAATTGAGTGTTCACTTTTGCCTAAACTATTTGTTATATGAAGATAAGTTTCTACACATTCTTATGAAGTACTGTAATTTCGAAGTATTAAAAGCAACATGACCATATAAACTTACATGAATAGAAACCATGGCTCTGTTTAAACTCTCCTTTCTCCATCCACCATTGCACTTGACTGATCATTGCTCACCATCTTTTCCTTATGCTGGGATTCGTGTGGGTTATTGAACATTTACAACCCTATGTTTCTATGCAAGTAGAAGTCCCATGCATACTCTGCGTTCCCGAACCCGTCAATTTGGGGGTTCATATTCCAAAAAAATATTTTAAATATAGCAACATTTTGTACCATGTATATTCTTGGGTGCTTAGATTTAGTAGTAGAACTGGAGATTCCTACATAATACAAATAATTTCTGGATTTTCCTATTGAAACCACTTCTATGTAATAATGTCTCTGGAATGTACATTACCGGTAAGCATTTTTACTTGTCATGTAGCTGCTCTTATATTACATTGTTGATTAAGACCGTCACCCCTCTATTGATATAGACCTATTAGCTAGCACTGGCTCTTCAGCTTTATGATTAAATGCTCTTGTGCTACAGTTCTATTGCATATATTCTTTTTTTTAAATGGTGGTCATTTGGAATGCGTACACACGTTAACAATTGCCCCAACAAGATTAGTACGCACAATCACGCATGTGGCTCTATGTAACCACAGAGCCTATTCACCTGGTATATTTATTTTGTTCTTCTGATTTCACAAGATTGGAAGAACTCAACATTGAGTTAATTAATCATGTTATAGGATACTGAAAATGTTTCTTGTATTAGATTCTTAATATGCTTGTTTTTTGCATTTTAGACATGTAGTGTTTGTATAGAGAAGTAATTTTCTGCTCTGTGTACACTTTAGATGACTCTGCTGGAAGCACGACGGGGGCAGTCGAAAGAGGAGCGGATGCGTACATGACCGTGTAAAAGAGCGGTGGTTGGTTCGGGTTCATCTCCGTTGCCACGGAGGTCATGCTCAACGTACGCGTGTATGCGTAGGTGCCGTAGCTAGCGACTTTGTGTGGGTAGAGGAGTGCCATTAGATTATGCAAGTTCCTAGCCAGTTCGACAAACGCTTGTGGTGCAAGCAATTTCTAACTTACTAGAACTTAGTTGCTCCATTTTGGGGCTACCTCCACGTGGAGGTAGGTGTCTTGTGAGGCCATGAGGCAACTCTACTACTTAGAGCGCATTTGTTAGGTTTCTTGCTTTCACTGATATTAATCCTGAATTCTAGAATTTGGGGTTTCTGGATCTTAGAAGTGGTTACGAGCATAATATTGGTTAAGTTTTAGGGGATGGATTTCTGATGCTATCTAAAAATTTCCATAAATATTATGAAGGATGGTACCATAGCACTTCATGGATTTGCCATCACTCTGCTCACCATCATCGTGAAGGCTGAAACATTGCCATCAACAAAGTAGCAGGTGGATGTCAAATTACTTTTTGCTCATATTTTTCTTGCATACCAAGAGGGAGATATAGTGATACGCATGTCAAATTATTTTCTGCTCATCTTTTTCTTGCATACCGAGAGGGAGATGCAGTGATACGCATGTCAAATTATTTTCTGTGCATTGGTCAAAATTACAACATCCAGATAGTGTTTCCAAGCACAACTTAGGATTGTTGTCAAACATATTCTTTAAATATTATGCGAGCAAGATTATTTGAGTCCCACGTAACTTCACTGTGTGCTTCTTTTGGCTATGTAAAAAAGCACAAGTTCAGA
This sequence comes from Hordeum vulgare subsp. vulgare, assembly GCF_904849725.1. Classification (NCBI taxonomy): domain Eukaryota; kingdom Viridiplantae; phylum Streptophyta; class Magnoliopsida; order Poales; family Poaceae; genus Hordeum; species Hordeum vulgare. Next base: position 238,312,745 of record NC_058523.1, read on the forward strand.
CTTTTGGTGTTTCATATAATACAAGGCTAAGACTAACAATGCATTTGTTATATTTTTTAACCACTATCATACCACTGTCTCTTGTTTAGACTGCCTCTCTTTCACTAAACAATACATGTAGACGTTAACAAATACGTCAGCTAGATTAGTGCACCCAATCCTGCCACAAGAGACGGCGCGTCCCTGCCACTAGTGAACCATTACATGGACTCGACTTCGCATCTGGGATACATGACTTATCCTGTCCTAGGAGTTCTCGGAATCAAGTGGCGGAGTGCTCGGTCTCGTACTCACGCTCCTCTGGATCCTTCTCCTTATCATCATTCCTACGGGTGTCTCCGTTCGAGGGAGTCACAGAAAGAGGAGGTCCATCCCGGCAACGCTTCACCGGTGGGTCGGTGAAGAGCGTGCGCTACTCCTTCGTACTCACGCGACGTTGCTGTGATGACCCCAGAGTGGGTGCATCTCTAGCTAGGGGTAATCCTCCTCTATAAGTGTTAGTTGGTCATCCCTTCGGAGCTCCATCCTTCTTGATCTTGTCTAGCTTCATATTTTCATGAGAAAGTAACTCACGTGTGTGGTGAAGTTCCTTGCGGAGCTCCATGGATTTCTTAATCAGGTTGTAAGACATACTATTAGTGGAGAGGTTGATGTAGGTCTGGTACGTGAGTGGTGTTCCTTCCTCCTTGGATGGGACCAACATCCAACTCTATCCAACATCACCCTTCCTGAAAGGTAGGTGGCGAGTAGGTGGCTTGTCATCCACTTGTGGGGTGAGGTCTATAAGATGGACGAGTGCCTTTCCTGCAACCATCTCGACTTCGATCACCAATGTCTCCATCTATGGTCCTTCAAATAATCAGCTCATTAGGGAGTCGTTTGCCTTCATGACCACATTAACGTGGTACTCCGTCGTGGTGGCATCGACCGAGTTCTCATGGTGGAGGAAAGCGGGGACTCGTCGGAGCTGACACTTCTCCAAGTATCCTCATGGAGTAGGGGAAATTCAGATGGTTGGAGGTCTTCGGGTACGACGGTCATCTACAGACGTTTAAGGTGAGGGGTGTGAGTATAGTTTTGAAAGCAGAGTGGAACAGTTAAGCAGTGTAGAAACTCCTAAGTTTAGGCACTGGCTATAGGTTTCGAAAGGGGTTGTATCCTAACCAACGTCCATGCTAACTAAGGTTCCTACAGTTTGAATGGCTCTGATACCATATATATGGGGACCCCGACTCATAAGTTGTGATCAACGAATGCATGTGTACAGTGATCCTTGAGATCGGTGCTCACTTACCACACAGAAGCTGGATAACATGAGCCTTACATCCATACATACCGCCTTACGCAAATAAAGACCATTAAGGTCAAGTCTTACATAGATAGGGCATAAAGGCCAAACACCAAACACAACTAGAAGCGGAAATCTTGAACGGAAGTGTGAACCCAAGCATCCTAGTTCGCATGTTCGTCTCCAACGAACTCTTCACCATATTCCCGATCTTCCATGTGTGGCCAATTATAAAACCAAGAGTTTGAGTGCAATGATTACTTTGAATGAGTACTTTGAATGTACTCTTAGGCAACCCATTTTTGGAACAAGGCAATAGCAATGCATGATATAGCACTAAGTAGGTAAGTTGCAGAAAGCTAATTTTGGGTGCTATGACATGTTCAATTGACTAGTAAGAGCATGCATCAAAATGTTGCACATATCCATAAGAACAAGTTAAATATATCATTATAAGCAAGGTTGAACACCTCATGTTCAATCATCATGTCAAGTCATCTAACTTAGCTCAAGTGTCACCTTTCACACACACACACACACACACACACAAATACAGAAACCCACACATCAAGTTTTTGCGAAAACATCTGGACGTAGTTTAAGAAGCACCACCATGTATCCATGATCGTGGACACAGCTATTCAAATAGTTTTACACTTTGTAGAGGTTGCACGCTTTACCCATAAGACCCGGGCAACTTTTGTGTCATCCACGACTCCTGGTATATTACATACCCGAGGTAATCACCTGAACAATGAGTTCCCCTGGCGACACTAAACAAAGAGTCCACTTGTTGGCCCACGTCCTCATGATGTACATCATACGAGACACGCTCAAGATCGTACCATCTTTGAGGGGACACAACGGTGTGCCCGGTGTTTGTAAAAACAGCCTGTGGTCGCCCTACCTCCCACAATCCCATATCAAGAGAGTGACTTGGATCTCCCACCACTAGTAAGGAAGGCTCTCTGCTAGCATCAACCAAGGTAATCAACAAGGCCCCGTCCCATAAGGGGTATTGTGGTCGCACATGTAAGGTTGGGACGGTGTGTAGATCTTAAATATCTCTACTTTCAAAAACACAAACACGTCTTTCCTCGATACACCACTTATTTCTCAAGTGGTTACCTACCTCAACATCATCTCCCTTGGGCATTAGTGGCACCCACCGGGGTTTTCGAAAAGTCTTTGAAATCATTTCTTTTTTGACACCATGCATTTTCTCATCCCACTTATATAGCAACTACTTAGCATCCTAACTACTTCCCACCCGCATAACCCCGATACTAAGGTAGGTCAAGCATCGTGCAATCATCAATGAGGAAAGCAACGGAGGTAACCCACCACAGTGGTCACCAATTCATCATAATTCAATGCAACAGAATAAAGTGTTATATGCCATGCATAAAATGGTTTCTTGGACATTGTCAAAGGGCTGCTATCCTGGTTCAACAAAGTCTTTAGGGTCTTCAAATTCTTCTGATCCAACTCCTTCGTCAACAACGTAATCTATGAAATAAAGGGAAGAAATAAGGCCACGGAAAAAATAGAGAGAATAATCTACTCCTAAAAATTTCAAATCATTTTTGTAAAATACTAAGATGAAAACTAAAAATAACAAATTTATTAGTCCCTGGTTTTGAATTTTTAGAAGTGGTGAAAAACATTTTTAATAGTGGCTTCGAATATTTGAAATAGGGTTTTAAATAAAAGAGCACATAAAACTTTTTCAAATAATTTCACAAGTGAAATCATTTAATTGCTTGGAATATTACAAGATTTTATAAATTGGAATTATTGAATTTGGACACTTATTTAATCCAGGGAAATTTTTGGAAATAAAATCATAGAAGGAAAAAGAAAAAGTGCTATGTGCGTTGGTCCAGATTGACGCGCAACTGGGATAACCCATAGGCTAGCCATCCGAGGCAACCCGTTGCCCCTTGTACGCCAGGTTTTAAACCTGACCGGTGGACCCCATGGGTCAACGAGCATGGAGAAATACGGGGGCGAGGCGGAGGCTCACGGGAGGCCCCCTTGTTGGGGTCATCATCAACCCCTCGTTAGAGGGGTGGCGACCTTATTGGTGGTGACTGGGGCCACGACAAGGAGAGAAGAGGATGGGGATGGACCCAAGAGGTTGTCGCCTTTCGGATGGAGGTGGTCAGAGTCTCCGGAATGCATGGAATCACCAACGATGAGCAATCGCGGCGGAGGGGCTTCGAGAGGTGGTTGCTCAAATCTTCGGGGGGCTTTGGGAAGGCAATGGGGGACAATGGGAGAAGAATGCGCGCTGGAGGGGGGCTATACCCGGAGATCAACGGTGGTCTAACGCGGCAGAGCTCTGGCCGATTTCGAGCACAGTGGCTTCAAGGGGCGGAGCTAGTGGCGCTAGGGCTCAATTGGAGGAGAGAGGAAGCCAATAGAAGGGCGAGAAGAGCACGGGATGGCCTTAAATAGCTGGCGGCCGTGCACCGTGGACAGGGCACTTGGCCTCCGTGGCAACGGTGCCGACGACCGTTAGAGGAGGAGGTAGTGAGCATGGGATGCTCGTGGGGGTGGTGTAGGAGGCAAGGGAGAGTGAGGAGAGGTGCGTCCTGGCTATGGAGTCACTCATGCGAGGCCGAGGATTGCTCAAGCGGTGCGGCGTGGGGCACACATTGAGGAGAGATGGGAGAGAGAGGGAGAGCTGGCTCCTAACATGGTGGCGTGCCGCAGATGCCTAGTTACCTCGATTAGCGCAAGGGAGAGGCTCGAGGTGGCTAGGGCATGGGCAGGGCGTGAGGTCAAACCTTTGCATGTCCGGTAGCACACTCGGGAGCGCATCTTTGGCCGACATGATGATGGTTTTGGTGTGCTTTGGCATGCCCACTTGCGTCTAGGAGTTGCAGGGTAAGTAACCAAATGGGGAGGAGCCTTGGATGCTCTCGGAATGGCCATGAGTGAGGGAGAGGAAAGAGAGAAGAGAGAGATGGAATGTCTAGAGGACGAAAAGTGGGTGTTACCCCACTCCATGATCGAGCTAACGCTTGTCTGTTGCTTCTCAAGGTGCTCTGGGTCTTGCTGAAACTGTGGTAAAAATTGGAGGCCAAGGGGAAGAGTCTTGGGGGCTCGATAATGGAGTCCCAATAATGCATCCGAGGTGTTTATGCTGGGTTTGATACATCTCTGGTGCTCCACTGGTTTTGAAAATTAATACGATCAAATGATTGGGATAAATAGGCTTGATCACAAGGTTTGAGCTCATTTGAAGAAGGTTTCAAATGTAAACTTGGTAAACCCTAGAGATGATCAGAAAGTGGTTTCTGTAGATCTTGTCATGCAAACCTATTCCTCCTAATGAACCACTTGGTGTGGTGGCATTATTTGGTGATTAGAGCATGCCCACAAAGTTTGGAATCAATTGGCAAGACTTTGCAATGCAGGGTTGCTCAAATTTCGTTTAGGACCAAGAGGATTTTTGAATATTTTTGTGAATCAAAACAATTGGGATTGAGATGAAACTTGGCAATATCATCACATATATCATGTGTGACTTTCTAGAATTTTACAGGATTTATTTGAGAATATTTCCTATGGAAATATTTCAAATAATTAAAATAGGTAGAAAGGGTTTTTCCAATATTTAGAACATGACCATGTGTTGAAACTCCTATATATGGAAAATATATGTCGAGTGAGTTTCCCTAAATTTTCTCAAATATTTTCGAAGAATAAAAATATTTTTCCATTATAAAATACTATTTCTGGCCTGAGGAAAAGGTATTTAAATAAAATAAGAAAATAAATTTGGGGCAAAACAAATTCCCTAATTTGAAAACTTGTAGCAGAGATCTCAATTCATTGGTTTTTGAAAGCTTAAACTAAATAAATGCTTTTTCTCAAAATATTTTTTGTGAAAAGAGTTTTAGGTCCTATACACATGGTATGGTCATTGGGCAAAGATTTGGAGCAAGGAGGTGAGTCTTGAGAGAAGGAGTTTTTTGTAATATAAAAACCCAAACAAGCAAACAAGCAATTGGCAATCAGTTCAAGCATCACAAGCACACAAAAGGTTTTAATTGGTCCAATTTTTTATAAACTCATAAAATAACAAAGTTGTATAAACACAGGGTGTCACAGGGAGCTAGATCTGGCCCCTTCACCCGTGACAACAAATCACTTCAGGTTCCGGGGAGAAGCCCTTGAGGCGACGGCGCACGCGCGAGCTCAGCCCCTACGTGTCGCCATAATGATGATGGTGTCTCAGGAGAAGCGGGGGGAGGAACAACACTAAGGTAGAGGGCGACGGTGGCTGGCAGATTGGAATGGGAAGAGGTGAATGAGCAATGCCCTCCGTGCACCCTTCTTTATAGGGAGGGTGTGGGGGTCGCTCTTTACTATTCGAAATGATCATACAATTGCCAAGCGCACTACTCTAGCGACCATCCTCTTCACCAAGATTGTGTCTCACATTCAACATGCATTGTGGGAGGTGTCGTAAAAGGGAAAGTTATGGTGGCAGTTACTTCCTGTCACTAGTGATGTCGTGGTTTTGTAACATCACAAGTCCTAGGGCGAGGACTTAGATGGAAGGCCATCACAACGAGGTGGTTAGCTTGTCGGGGTTGTTCGGAATCGAGAGACATGGTTTACCTAGGTCCGGCCCCTCAAGATCGAGGTAAGAGCCTATATCATGCTTCGTATGTATTGCTTGGGGACCAATTACAAGGGAGCGGATTCACTTGACCTAGGTATTGATCGATAACAACTTAAGTCTATTAGCCTCTGGGACTCACCTTTATATACAGGTCCAGGCCCTGCCTTGACCCGTGAACAAGGAAACTCTGGGCGACCTTCTACCTCCTCGGCCTTGAGTCACCGTCTTCAGACATTGAGCCGTCGGGCGGCTTATGGATAAGTCGTCATGTCGGCCTTGTTTCTTCACGTCTTGGCTTATATGTAGTTCCGCCTATAAGCTTCCATCTGGTGACCCGGCCCAATAGGGAGGCTTATATCATGGGGTCATATCCCCAACACTAACCCCCAGATCGATTTGAATTTATGCATGTCAATCTCAATCTTCTTATTCTCGTGGCTCATCTTGTGGTCACATTTGCCTCTTTCCCGTGTTACAAAATGTTGGCTCTTGATGCACCCAGACTGATATTTTTATTTGTATGATCCACGACATCACTCCCGTGTCATCCAGGAAACTAATGATAACATCACAAAAGATCTTTAAGGATATTTACTTGGCCCAAAACTCGAGGCGTCGTGAGCTCCTAAATTTACTATGCTCCCTTGATTCCTGCACGTGTGTGTTAGACTTCTGTCTTATCTATACTTATACTAATTTGTGGCTCTTTAGAAAATCCCACGTTAATTAGATTTTATGAGCCGTTAATCTGGTGGGACCGAATTATTACGGTGTGGATCGATTCTTGATCTGTTACATAAAAAATGAATTAAATAACTTCTACCACAATCTATGTAGAACTTCCCGTCTCCTTTTTTTAGAATCACCCCATCTCCTTTCTAGGTTATAAGCCTACAGACTCTCACATCTCCCTTTTTTCTTTGGCTGGCTTACGCTCTCAAGTTTCTTTATTACTTTCTCACTCACCTCTCTCTCCCTCTCTCTCAAGACCATAAAATCGTCAAGGAAAAAAGTCAAGGCCCATAACGCACCTCTCTCTCTCAAAACCATAAAAACTTTCAGTAAAAAATCAAGGCCCGTAATCTTTTTTGGATTGAAAAATAGAAGTAAAACACTCCCAGATAAAGTACTCAAGGCCCATAATATTTGGTCATTAATAAAAAATAGAAGTAAAAAAATTCAATCCCAATCTATCTACAGCTCCACGCCTCTTTTCACGTATGGATCAGTAGAAGCAGAAAAACTCACATCTCAATCTCGACCTACCTAGAGCTCTACGGCCTCAATCTCCATGATTTCTAACTAACTATTCTCCAAGATCTATTCCTTCTCATCAACTCTCTCTTCTGCCATGAAAAAATACGCCAACATGTATCTCTTCTTCCATGGGAAAAATCCATTATCTATCTCAAGCTGAAAGAGATAGGTTAAGGCATCGGACTTATGCAACTAGCTAGATTACTTCCTTGCCAACCAGTGTTGGGAGGAGATGAAAAGCTTCACCAGATACCTACTAACATGTTTGCTTGATTATTCCCTAGCCTATTTGTGTTGATAGCAGCTGAAAATATACAGCTGCTGGATCGATTCCGCTATGAGACGGAGGTATATTATGCTAATCCCTTCTGTCTATTTGGGAAAATATACGCACACAATGTCACAAATTCTTTGGCATAGCCTTGAGACGTGCTTGGTTGAATCAAGCTAGCATGCATGTACATGTCCATGACTACATGAACGGCCAGAAATAAGGTGGCCAATTTGAAGACTGTGAGAGTGCTCTCGGTGCAAAGTAATCGTCGATGAGAGATGATGGGGCCTGCAACACTGTCAGTATTGTTTGCTCAAGCTGTATACATGCTTCAACATTTAGCTTCCTATTTACATGGCAGCAATTAGATTTTCAGCCTGGCAAGTATATTCGAATCAGTGTCATAATAATGGATAGCCTCAATCACGTGAACATTTGCCCAATCAGAGGTTTGCTTTATTGCACCACTCTTTTGATATTTTCAGAAAAAAACATTGTTTTGCATTATGTATTATGTTCATTTTTTTATTTTTATTTCTTGCTTTTAGACGAGAGTGCATCCGCATGTATCATGTTAAATATTATGAACTATTTCATTCTGTATTCTATGGATGTAAAACACACGACTTGCTCGGACTGTTTCACATGTATGTTCATCAACTAATTATCACTTAATTAATTATTAGATGCTTCTAAACTTAACTATCGGTTGATACATTTTGGGACATGGAGATTTCGACATCATGTAAACGTAGTTGTTCTCCTATCTATGTTTTGAACTTACCAAGAAAATTCTTTGGTTGAATCTTCACACATACATGTTTATTTCTAAACCATATTTCTAGAGGACTTCTTGGACACTATTCAATGGATAAAACTTTTGGAACATAACATAACTGGTTGATGTTGATAGACCTCATTGACCACACATTTAAAGTCTAGATTTAGCATACTAGAACGCTTCCATTTGTTCTCCAAGTCACTAGAGTTTAGATCACTTATATAATCAAGTTTCTCATATAAATCTACCCCTTCTGAATTCCTCTATACACGTTTGATTCCATGAACATCTGAGCTATTAGTAAATCCAAAAATACTAAGCCTTGGTTTGTCACTGTGGATTCTCATGCTCCCATTTCCCCCTACAACATTTTGTCTGTATTAGTGTTTCTTTGAACCACTCTTTTCATACATCGATTGTTTGTTTCACACACCTCATTATATAATAGACAAATCAAAACACTATTTATCCAATTTTAATTGAGCATAATAGAACACAAGAATATTTTAAAATTCCCTAGATGCATTTTATTGGATAATTATGAAGGATCAAAGTAATATTATTTAAATTTGAGTAAACTTGATTTTTCTATGCATATTTCCTTTTCCTAAAAATTGCAAGTAGAGTCAATGTCTTCCAATGAACTTTTACCAAGTGTAGTTATGTATAATGCTAGCCCGTGCGGATGCACGGGTTGACGACTAGTCATTATAAATACCCATATGGGGGGACCTTCTCCTTTCTTTACTTTGTCTCCCTTATCTTATTCCTCGAGCCAACAACTTGTCCATGCCGTTCCTGCCGCCAGCCAAGCAGTGATCGCCCCGTCTCGGACCTCAGTGTCGTCCCTTCTCCATTGGACCTCGACCAAGCATCTCCCCCGCTCCTTGCCAATACTAGGTACGCCATCTCTCTTTCTTAGACCTGCATTTTGTTCGTCGAAGTTCATCGGAGTTCGTCGGAGTCGTTGGAGTTCATCACTCATCCCGCTTCCTTACTTATCTGATCGTAAGATTGATATTCCTCCTGCTGAAATAAGGCAATATACTCGTCAATACCATTGTCTACATAGCAAATTTAGATCGTCCCTAATAACCTATAGACTTAGGTCGCGGCTTTTTCGACGCCCCTTCATCAGGTTTAACAATTAGTTCTTATTTTCAACCACACATAGATCCATAATTGTAGCCTTTTCGGTAGAAAATTGTTGCTCTCATACTTAGCGGAGAATCTGCAAGCCCTAGTATTTTAAGGCGCCTCTATACCTTGTCGGCTTATCCTATGGCTGAGACTCGCCATATATATGAAAATCCCTCAATCATTGTTGTTCTCTTAAATAACTCGCCATTTACGTTGCATGTCTTTTTTTTCCTTAGGCGACTCACCATGTCAAAGGCCAATACATGGAACTAGGTTCCTTCTCAAGTTTTGGATCTTGTACTTAAGCATTATGTAGATCAGGGCCTTTTACCACCTAAAAATATGATTGGCTGTCGAGCCACCGTAGGGGAAGAAATTCCTCAACCCGACGAAGGAGAAGTAGTAGTATTCATTGATCACCTTTTCAGAGGTTTCTCTCCCCCCCCCCCCGGCTCAAAATTCTTCTGGGATTTTTTGAACTTTTTCCATCTTCACCCTCAAGACTTAGCTCCCAATTCCATATCCAATATATATCAATTCCAAGTGTTCTATGAAGTGTACTTGCAAATGGAACCTACCATACTTCCCTTCACACAGTACTTCTACCTCAACCGCCAGATAGAATGTGATGACGGCCTCAGCCTAGAACTTGGTGGAATCTCTATTCCAAAGAGTAAGAACGTGCCTTTCCTATCGATACCTTACCAAACCATCCCAAAGGATGGGTCAAAACTTGGTTCAAGTACAGGAATACAGCCTCGACTCAAGAAATCCCTTTTCCGGGTTACAGACCTCACAGTCTTTCCATGACCTTTGAAGTTCTAGGCTGGGCTTTAGCAAAAGAACATGCTCAACTCACCCCCATATATCCAAAAGTAAGGGCTTTAGCCGCCAATGGATTGACCGGGGTTGATATAACCCGATATTGGGTGTCTTGGAGGATTTTGCCACTAAGCTGCTGTGGTGACTTAATGTGTAAATATTCTGGCGACTAGAATGACGCCCAAAGATAAAACAATGATTCCTTGGAACCTAATGACATCAAATAGATTGTAAAGAAGCCGCTCAGAGAAAAGCAAGAAGCTTGCAATAAGACTGGACTCAGACCCTTCCTAACCCAGTTCCTTTGGTAAGAACCTTTGACAACTGTTTATATGATCTAGAAAAATTCTGTTACCCCCAAACTTATTTTGTGTTCTTAAGTGATGAACCTGCAGGCAAACACTCTTTTTTCGAACACAAAAAAATTTCCTACAACTAAGCCAAAACACACCAACAACAAGAATACAAATAAGGTGGTTGTAGAAGACCTGCTAGCTAGGGGCATCTCACCTACTGCTGACATACCATGGGAGGTAAAAACCTAGCTCCTTTGTTCGCTTTTTGTTAAACTTGCTAATACTTCTAATCTTCAGGGCGATGCGGAATCAAGGCATGCCCAAGATGTTGAGGTAATTGCCATTTCCTGCGGCTCAGAATCCTTGTATCGAGGGAAAACAAGGCGGGTCATTCGGAATTTTTCTCACCCGGACGCTTACTTGGATCCGAATTTTATTTTGAAGAAAACTCAGAATGACACAAGAAGCCATTCTCAAAGCTGCTCAGGTGACCTAGTCACCGGCTTACTCAACAAATCAGCCCCCCCGTAAACGGCAGAATGAGGTGCCACACAACCTAACTTTTTCTCTTCCAAAGGCTCGCCTTTTTCGGCAACTTCTTTACACTTTCCAATTCAAATTGTGAGGAGTCGACGCCGCCGTCGGGCAAGTAAACTACCACAAAGCTGCCACCCCTTGTTATCAATCATGGGTAAGCATCTGCTTTGTATCATCTATTGCTTATCGATACCATGCTCTATAGATGCTTCATTCTGTTGTCTTGTTTGCAGGGCCAAGGCCAAGAAAAGGAAGATTGGTGACTCGTCCACGAACCCGGACATCCCTAAGACAGAAGACCCGCTTTTGGTGAATATTGCAGCTCATATTGAACACCCTGAAAATCAACCGGACGATCAAGAAGAACCGCCCCAGCATACTAAGCCGACAAAAGACACGGGCCACGAATGCTGAAGCTAACCCGTCAAATGATCCTAATCCACCTAGTACTAGCGTCGCTACTCACGACGTCCCCTCTCCTGGGACAAATGAGGATGATATTACCATCACTGGGATGGGTTATACATTTCGAGAAGACTAAACTATTTTGACCAAGCTTGGTGCCAAAAATGAGACACCAATTTTTGACAAAGAGTAAAGAAAACTTGAACTTCTCAATTATGAAGACTTCAGTGCTGAGGAATTGCACACTGGTTATATAAACCACCTCACTACAAGCCGTGACATGGAAGCCAGCTTGGTGAGCATGATGAAGAAAAAATACAAATTAAATTCAACCTTCATTTTGTCTTATATATATATATATATATCCTCATAGCCCCCAAGGGAGGCTCATCTCCATGAGGTGATTGGGTCTTATATAAATAATAATTCCGCAAAATCAACATGTAGCCCCCAAGGGCCGGATCATATCCATGAGGTGAATCGGGTCTTGCAAAAACAAGGTTTCTTCAAAATCAACCTCTAGCCCCCAATGGACGGCTCATCTCCATGGGGTGAGTCGGCTCTTGCAAAAAAAGGTTTCTTCAAAATCAACCTGTAGCCCCCAAGGACCGGCTCATATCAATGAGGTGGGTCGGGTCTTTTCAACAAAGTACTTTTTAAAAGAGCTAACGTGTAGCTCGTGTCGGCGTTCTGGGAATGGGGGTACCCAGACCTGCCTGCCTGTGGCCGAGTGCTGGCCCACTTCATCAAGAAAGCACGATCGGGCCCGGCGCCACACAAGGCAAGGCCCTCGCGGGGGGACAAGCCTCGCGAGGAGGAACAACGTCAGGACCCGCAAGGGGACTCATCAAGACCCCTCCGGAGCGGCGGATATTCCGAGGTGAGACCCAGCCTCAGGAGTCAAGGATGACGCGGAGAAAGGATAGGCAAGCAGCAAGCAACAGGACGGAGGAATTTCCCCCTTTGGTAAAAGGGGGGCAAGGACGTACCGGGGTTCCCAAGGCATCTTCAAAAGGTTTCCTTTCTAGTGCAACAAAGCCATCGCCGCCCGCCAGCAGGACACACGTCATCCCTGGACTTGTCCCAGCAACATTGGTAGCCACTTTGCAGGCGAAGATCACCTTTGGGTACGAGAGCATGTTCCCGTGTTCCCCTTCAAAATTGGCCGTTATGGGATCCCTTCCCGCCGAAACGATAAGGGAAGAGGACCGGGGCTGTCACTATATAGAGAGAGTAGGTTACTTCGTAGGGGCACGAGACCCATTCATTCGCACACCGACACCACACAAAGGCCACCCAGCCTCCGGAGGCCCTCGAACATTGTACTAGTTCATCCACCAACCTCTGCGAGAGGCAATCCACCAAAGCAGGAGTAGGGTATTACGCTTCTCAGCGTCCCGAACCTGGGTAAACTACCGTGTTATGTGTCTTCCTCACCATCCAGTGAGTTCTCTGCCATCCTCATCGAGTAGTGAGTTAGGTGAGGCGAGCCCACGAGAGATCTTTCTACACCCCTCTGAGTTTTGAATCTTTAGGGTTTTGCGGACCCGAAATCCAACATTTGGCGCGCCAGGTAGGGGGCGAGTCAAGGTTTCCTCCAAGCTCCACCTTCACCAAGCTTCGCCGCTCCGATGGCTGTCGTTCGCCGAGATCGTGCCGAGCACTGCGCCACCCGCGTCGCTCATTCGGCGCCCAGTGGCCCCGCCGGTGCGTGCCGGTGACCATCGCCCATGGTGAACGCAGCCACGGGCCCCGATGCTCAAGAACAACAAGGTTCCTCCCAGACGGCTACCGAGCAGCCCGACGGCCGCATCGCCACTCCGTCGCTCGACCAGGCCTCTGGGTCGGCCTCGCGCGCCCGACCGGAGATGCCGTATGGCCCACACGGCTTGCAATGGCCGTCGAGCTGCTCCGCTACCGGCTCGCCCTTCACCGCCACAACGACTGGGTCCAATGCATCGAGGAGCTCGTCGCCACTGTTGGTGACCCCGCGATGCTCTCCTGCTTGTTTCGACCCCAACCGTCCATGGGAATGACGAGGAGAAAGACGCGCCATCCCCACCGCTGCGGCGTGGCGCGCACCCTGAGCCCAGGCAGGAAGCGCGTCCCTGCGGCCGGCCTCGCGAACCCAGGGAGAGGCCAGGAGATGAAGCAAGCTGTCGGGTGGTTCCTCGGCCTTGCGCTGACGCACGCGCGCTGCCGGCACTTCAAATCCAGCGCCGTGAGCGTGCCCCACTCGAAGCAGACCCATTGGAGCAATAGGACCTGGTCGCCAACGGGCGCACCGCCCTTGTCGGGCCGGTAGGGTGCCTCGCCATCGCCCCTGAGCTCTACCCAATTGCGTGGCCCTGAAAGTTCAAGCCCGACCTACCCCCGCGCTACGAAGGCACCCTGGACCCAGCTGAGTTCCTGCAACTCTACACGCTAAGTATCAGGGCAGGAGGAGGGGGCGACAAAGTCATGGCGTGCTGGTTCCCCATGGCGCTCAAGGGCTGCTCGCTCTCTTGGATCCTCATCCTCCCTAGGGCGTCCATCAGCTCCTGGGATGACCTACACAAACGCTTCGTCGCCAACTTCCTGGGAACCCGCGACCGCGATCTGATACATCTCAAACGTATCTATAATTTTTGATGGTTTCATGGTGTTATCTTCTCAACTTTGGATGTTTTGTTTACCTTTTATATCTTTTTTGGGACTAACTTATTAACTCAGTGCCAAGCGCTAGTTCCTGTTTTTTCTGTGTTTTTTACTCTTCTCAGATCTGATTTTGGAACGCAGTCCAAACGGAATAAAATCCCAACAATTATTTTTTCCAGAACGGAAGAAGATCAGGAGGCTTGAGGGCCAAGCAAGTGGGCCCACAGGGAGCCCACAAGCCCTATTGCCGCAGCCAGGGGGAGGCCGCGGCAACCAAGCTTGTGGCCTCCCTGGCGCTCCCCTGCCCTAGGTCTTTGGCCTATATATTCCCTAAAAATCCAGAAAAAATCAGGGCATCCATGAAAACACTTTTCCGCCGCCGCAAGCTTCCGTTTCCGCGAGATCTCATCTAGAGACCCTTCCCGGTGCCCTTCCAGATGGAACTTTGGAGTTGGAGGGCCTCTTCATCAACATCATCGCCCCTCCAATGACTCGTGAGTAGTTCACTTCAGACCTACGGGACCGTAGTTAGTAGCTAGATGGCTTCTTCTCTCTCTTGGATCTTCAATACAAAGTTCTCCATGATCTTCATGGAGATCTATCCGATGTAATCTTCTTTGGCGGTGTGTTTGTCGAGATCCGATGAATTGTGGATTTGTGATCAGATTATCTATGATATCTATTTGACTCTTTGCTGATTTCTAATTTGCATGATTTGATATCCTTGTAAGTCTCTCCGAGGCTTGGGTTTTGTTTGGCCAACTAGATCTATGATTCTTGCAATGGGAGAAGTGCTTGGTTTTGGGTTCTTACCGTGTGGTGACCTTTCCCAGTGACAGTAGGGGCAGCAAGGCACACATCGTGTAGTTGCCATCAAGGGTAACAAGGTGGGCTTTGTCGTAGATATGAGATTGTCCATCTACATCATGTCATCTTGCTTAAGGCGTTACTCTGTTCTTTTGGACTTAATACACTAGATGCATGCTGAATAGCGGCCGGCGTGTGGAGTAATAGTAGTAGATGCAGAAAGTATCAGTCTACTTGTTTTGGACGTGATGCCTATAGATATAAACATTGTCATAGATGACGCCACGACTTTGCGCGGTTCTACCAATTGCTTTACAGTAATTCGTTCACCCACCGTCTACTTGCTTTCATGAGAGAAGCCACTAGTGAACACTACGGCCCCCGGGGTCTACTCACACCTATCGTTTACACCTCCGCTTTTAGTTTGCTTTGTTACTTTGTTGCTTTCAGTTCTCACTTGGCAAACAATCTATAAGGGATTGACAACCCCTTCATAGCGTTGGGAGCAAGCTTTTTGTGTTTGTGCAGGCACTTGTGATACTCCGTCACTGGATCGATACCTTGGTTCTCAAAACTGACGGAAATACTTACCACCGCTATGCTACATCACCCTTTCCGCTTCGAGGGAACACCAACGCAAGGCTCCAAGGCCACGGGGAAATCCATTGCATATTTGCCTAGGAAGTCCCTAAAGGCGTAGCCGTAGCAGAAGGATTCCTTGTGCCGTTGCTGAGGAGAATCAAGACAGTCTCCCATCAGCACGTGTTTCTGGCGCAGTTGGAAGGTCTTTTGTTGCATCAGCAGAAGTATTTCTGGCGCCGTTGCCGGGGAAGGAGAGATCAAGATCTATCCAAGTAGGTCTCACAAACTCATCTCCTGCATTTACTTTTTTTGCCAGTTGCCTCTCGTTTTCCTCTCCCCCACTTCACATTTGTCGTTTTCTTTTGCCTTTGCTGTTTTCCTTTGCTGGTTTTCTTGCTTGCTTGTGTGCTTGTTTGTTTGTTGAAGTCATCATGGCTGAAAACACCAAACTTTGCGACTTCTCGAGCACTAATAATAATGATTTTATTAGTACTCCGATTAATCCCGCCACTAGTGCGAAATCGTATGAAATCAACAAAGCTTTGCTGAATCTTGTTATGAAAGAGCAATTCTCTGGCCTTCCTAGTGAAGATGCCGCATCCCATCTCAATACCTTCATTGAGCTTTGCGATATGCAAAAGAAAAGAGATGTGGATAATGACGTGATTAAGTTGAAGCTTTTTCCTTTCTCGTTGCGAGATCGCGCAAAAACTTGGTTTTCTTCTTAGCCTTATAATAGTATCGATTCTTGGGATAAGTGCAAAGATGCTTACATATCCAAGTATTTTCCGCCGGCTAAGATCACCTCCTTACGTAACGATATCATGAATTTCAAGCAACTTGATCATGAACACGTTGCACAATCTTGGGAGAGGATGAAGCTTATGATTAGAAATTGTCCCGCTCATGGCTTGAGTTTGTGGATGATTATGCAAATCTTTTACATTGGTTTGAATTTCGCTTCTCGCAATATCTTGGACTCCGGCTCAGGTGGAACGTTCATGGAAATCACGTTAGGAGACGCTACAAAACTCCTAGACAATATCATGACCAACTACTCTCAGTGGCATACTGAAAGGTCACCTGCTATGAAAAAGGTACACACTATAGAACAAATTAACTCGCTTAGTGCTAAGATGGACGAGTTGATGAATTTGGTTGCTAGTAGAAACTCTCCTTTAGATCCTAATGACATGCCACTATATTCCTTGACTGAGAGTAGCAACGCTAGTTTGGACGTTGATTTTGTTGGTAGGAATAATTTTGGCAACAACAATGCTTTTAGAGGAAACTATGTTCCTAGGCCTTTTCCTAGTAACTCCTCTAACAATTATGGCAATTCCTAGAACAACACTTATGGAAATCACAACAAATTACCCTCTAATTTAGAGAGTAATATCAAAGAGTTCATCAACTCTCAAAAGAATTTCAATGCGTCCATAGAGGAAAAACTACTCAAAATAGACCATTTGGCTAAGAGCGTTGATAGGATGTCTTGTGATATTGATGCTTTGAAAGTTAGATGTGCTCCTCCCAAGGTCAACTTGGATGAAACTTTGAAAGCTATGTGTGTCTCCATGAATGAGAGCAAAGAAAGAACCGCCCAAATTCGCGCTAGGCATGAATGGTTTGAAAGGGTGCGTTCTAGTGATGCAAATCACGAAGATCTTAAGGTGCTTGGTGTGTCTCCTCTTGAATCTTTGTTTTTGCGTGTCAATCCTATTGATGAAGGGGCTGGATATGAATCCACTTTGGTTGAAAAATGCCCCAATGATTCGGGGTCCACCTATCTTAATGATAAAGGTGTGGAGAGTGGAGTAGAAGAAATCAAAATTTTCGGTAGTAATGAAACTCCCACTTTGGATTTCAAGGAACTCAATTATGATAGTTTTTCCTTGTTTGAATGCATTTCTTTGATGCAATCCATTGCAAACTCTCCACATGCTTATAGAGAAAGCAAAGCCTTTACCACGCATATCGTAGATGCTATGATGAAATCTCTTCAAGAGAAGCTCGAACTAGAAGTCTCTATACCTAGAAAACTTCGTGATGAGTGGGAACCTACTATCAAAATCAAGATCGAAAACTATGAGTGCAATGCTTTGTGTGATTTGGGTGCTAGTGTTTCCGCGATTCTAAAATCTTTTTGTGATATTCTTGGTTTTCATGAGATTGAAGAGTGTTCTCTTAATTTGCATCTTGCAGATTCTACTGTCAAGAAACCCATGGGAAGGATCGATGATGTTCTTATTGTTGCAAATAAGAACTATGTACCCATGGATTTCATTGTACTTGACATAGATTGCAATCCTTCATGTCCCATTATTCTTGGTAGACCTTTCCTAAGGACTATTGGTGCTATCATCGATATGAAGGAAGGGAATATTAGATTTAAATTTCCCTTAAAGAAGGGCATGGAGCACTTTCCAAGAAAGAAAATAAGATTGCCTTATGAATCTATGATGAGGGCTACTTATGGTTTGAGCACCAAAGATGACTATACGTGATTCCATCACCTTATGCCTAGCTAAGGGCGTTAAACAAAAGCGCTTGTTGGGAGGCAACCCAACGAATCTATACTTTTTCTTTCTGTTTTGTGTTTTCCACACTTTCATAATTCTGTTATGATTGTATTTTTTGTTTTTCTTTTTGCGTTTGTGCCAAGCAAAACCATTATGATTAGTCTTGGAGATGATCGTTTGGTCATGCTGCAAAAGACAGAAACTTTCTGCTCACGAAAAGAATTTTCATTTTTTTCTGTAAGAGCTTTTGAGTTG
Source organism: Hordeum vulgare subsp. vulgare (assembly GCF_904849725.1). NCBI lineage: Eukaryota > Viridiplantae > Streptophyta > Magnoliopsida > Poales > Poaceae > Hordeum > Hordeum vulgare. The sequence goes on from NC_058523.1 coordinate 238,330,987, forward strand.
ATTCTTTTTTCCGCTGATTTCTACGCAAATTCTTCAGACCGTCGTAATTGTTCAGAATGTTTGAAGTACCAGAAGTATACTAAGTATACAGATTGCTACAGACCGGTCTGCTGTTAACAGATTCTGTTTTTGTTGTGTTGGTTGCTTATTTTGATGAAACTATGGATAGTATCGGGGGGTATTAGCCATGGAAGATTGAAAATATAGTAACCCAACATCATCATAAGTAGGATTCAAGTTTGCTACAGTACCTAAGGAAGTGGTGGTTTGCTTTCTTATACTAATGTTATCACGAGTTTCTGTTTAAGTTTCGTGTTGTGAAGTTTTGAAGTTTTGGGTGAAGTTCTTATGGACAAAAAGATAAAGAGTGGCAAGATCTAAAGCTTGGGGATGCCCAAGGCACCCCAAGATTATTCAAGGATTCCATAAAGCCTAATCTTGGGGATGCCCCGGGAAGGCATCCCCTCTTTTGTCTTCAATCCATCGGTAACGTAACTTGGGGCTATATTTTTATTCACCACATGTTATGTGTTTTTCTTCGAGCGTCTTGTATCGTTGGAGTCTTTTATTTTTGTTGCGTCACAATCATCCTTGCTGCACACCAAGAGAGAGAGACATGCACTCACGGTGATTTTGTTGAGCTTCACTTATATCCTTTGGTAGACAATTCAGCTCACCTATGCTTCACTTATATCTTTTGAGCTAGTTGATTTTGCTCTATGTGCTTAACTTATATCTTTTAGAGCACAGCGGTGCATAGCTTGGTATTTGATCTATGCTATGAAAGTAGTCTCAAAAGGGGTAGTTATCCAAAAGGATACAAAAACTTCCACCTTCATGTGCATTGAATAGTTAGAGAAGTTTGATTCATCTCAACTAGTTTTGAGTTGTGGTTATGGTAATATTGAAGTTCTATTAGTAAGGTGTTGTGGATCTAGAAATACTTGTGTTGAAGTTAGTGATTCCCGTAGCATGCACGTATGGTGAACCGCTATGTGATGAAGTCTGAGCATGATTAGTCTATTGATTGTCATCCTTTGTGTGCCGGTCGGGATCATGCGATGGTTTATACCTACCAACCCTTCCCCTAGGAGTGCCGTGCAACTTTCGCCGGTCCACAAAACCCACCATTAGCCTCCCTCAAAACAGCCACCATACCTACCTACTATGGCTTTTTCAAAGTCATTCCGAGATATATTGCCATGCAACTACCACCATGACATGTTCCACCACGTCTACATTGCCATTGCATTATCACAATTAGCTAGCATGATGTTTCCATTTATGTCTATGCCATGCTAGATCATTGTCACGGTACACTACCGAAGGCATTCCATATAGAGTCATCATTGCTCTAAGTTTTGAGTTGTAAGTGTGATGATCATCATTGATGGAGCATTGTCCCATGTGAGGAAATAAAAGAGGCCAAAGATGCATACCAAAAAGAACGAGGCCAAAGAGCCCATCCAAAAAAATGAGAGAAAAAGAGAGAAGGGACAATGCTACCACCTTTCCACACTTGTGCATATTAAGCACCATGATCTTCATGATTGAGAGTCTCTCATTTTGTCACCACCATAGCTAGTGGGAATTTTTCGTTATATAACTTGGCTTGTATATTCCAATGCTAGGCTTCCTCAAAATTGCCTTAGGTCTTCCTGAGCAAGCAAGATGGATGCACACCCACTAGTTTTCTTTAAGAGCTTTCACATACTCTTAGCTCTAGTGCATCATTTGTATGGCAATCCCTACTCATTCACATTGATATCTATTGATGAGCATCTCCACAGCTCATTGATATGCCTAGTTAATGTGATCATCTTCTCCTTTTTTGTCTTGCAACCTCCATCACACTCCACACCACTTATAGTGCTAAAACCATGGCTCACGCTCATGTATTGCGGGAGAGTTGAAAAAGTATGAGAAAGTAAAGGTGTGAAAACAATTACTTGGCCAATACAGGGGTTGTGCATGATTTAAATTCGTTGTGCAATGATGATAGAGCATAGCCAGACTATATGATTTTGTAGGGATAACTTTCTTTTGGCCTTGTTATTTTGAGAGTTTATGATTACTTTGCTAGTTTGCTTGAAGTATTATTGTTTCCACGTCAATAGAGAACTATTGTTTTGAATCTAATGGATCTGAACATTCACGTCACATAAGAGGAGTTACAAAGGACATCTATGCTAGGTAGCATGAAAGCATAAAAAATTAATTCTTTATCACTTCCCTACTCGAGGACGAGCAGGAGTTAAGCTTGGGGATGCTTGATACGTCTCAAACGTATCTATAATTTTTTATGGTTTCACGCTGTTATCTTGTCAACTTTGGATGATTTGTTTACCTTTTATATCTTTTTTGGGACTAATTTATTAACTCAGTGCCAAGCACCAGTTCCTGTTTTTTTTGTGTTTTTGACTCTTTTCAGATCTAGTTTTGGAACGGAGTCCAAACGGAATAAAATCCCCAAAATGATTCTTTCCAGAACGGAAGAAGATCAGGAGGGTTGAGGGCCAAGCAAGTGGGCCCACAGGGAGCCCACAAGCCCTGTTGCCGCCGCCAGGGGAGGCGGCGACAACCAAGCTTGTGGCCTCCCTGGCACTCCCCTGCCCTAGGTGTTTGGCCTATATATTCCCTAAAAATCCAGAAAAAATCAGGGCGTCCACGAAAACACTTTTCCGCCGCCGCAAGCTTCCGTTTCTGCGAAATCTGATCTGGAGACCCTTCCCGGTGCCCTGCCGGAGGGGACTTTGGAGTATGAGGGCTTCTTCATCAACATCATCGCCCCTCCAATGACTCGTGAGTAGTTCACTTCAGACCTACGAGTCCGTAGTTAGTAGCTAGATGGTTTCTTCTCTCTCTTGGATCTTCAATACAAAGTTCTCCATGATCTTCATGGAGATCTAACCGATGTAATCTTCTTTGGCGGTGTGTTTGTCGAGATTCGATGAATTGTGGATTTGTGATCAGATTATCTATGATATATATTTGAGTCCTTGCTGATTTCTAATTTGCATGATTTGATATACTTGTAAGTCTCTCCGAGTCTTGGGTTTTGTTTGGCCAACTAGGTCTATGATTCTTGCAATGGGAGAAGTGCTTGATTTTGGGTTCTTACCGTGTGGTGACCTTTCCCAGTGATAGTAGGGGCAGCAAGGCACACATCGTGTAGTTGCCAACAAGGGTAACAAGGTGGGCTTTGTCGTAGATATGAGATTGTCCATCTACATCATGTCATGTTGGTTAAGGCGTTACTCTGTTCTTTTGGACTTAATACACTAGATGCATGCTGGATAGCGATCGACATGTGGAGTAATAGTAGTAGATGCAGAAAGTATCGGTCTACTTGTTTTGGACGTGATGCCTATAGATATAATCATTGCCATAGATGACGTCACGACTTTGCGCGGTTATATCAGTTGCTCGACAGTAATTCGTTCGCCCACCGTCTACTTGCTTTCATGAGAGAAGCCATTAGTGAACACTACGGCCCCCGGGTCTATTCACACCTATCGTTTACACCTCCGCTTTTACTTTGCTTTGTTACTTTGTTGCTTTTAGTTCTCACTTGGCAAACAATCTATAAGGGATTGAAAACCCCTTAATAGCGTTGGGAGCAAAAAATTTGTGTTTGTGCAGGCACTTGTGATACTCCTTCACTGGATCGATACCTTGGTTCTCAAAACTGAGGGAAATACTTACCACCGCTGTGCTACATCACCCTTTCCGCTTCGAGGGAACACCAACACAAGGCTCCATGGACACGGGGAAATCCTTTGCATATTTTCCTAGGAAGTCCCTAAAGGCGTAGCCGTAGCAGAAGGATTCCTGGTGCCGTTGCTGAGGAGAATCAAGACAGTCTCCCGTCAGCACGTGTTTCTGGCGCTGTTGGAAGGTCTTTTGTTGCATCAGCATGCTCCCACCGTGAACGACCTATGGTGCATCAAGCAGCAAGAGGGGGAGACCCTGCCCAAGTTCATACAACTCTTCACGGCCATGCGCTTCAAGATCCCCAAGGTGTCGGACGAGGTCGTCATCTTGGCCTTCTCCGACGGAGTCACCGACCTCAAGATGAAGGAGGAGCTCGCCATGAGTGATGAAATGGGCACTGCACTGGAGATGTCCAACCTGGCAAACAAGTGCGCCAGGACTGAAGATGGTCGCTTGCCACTCCTTGGGCCTCAGGTGGTTGAACCAGAAGAGAAGAAGACCAAGGCCAAGGAGGCGAAGCGCAAGGCTCCTGCGGTGCTCATAGCCGAGCCTAACACAAAGTACGGCCGAGGGGAGAGCGTTCGTCGGGAGGGGTGCCAACGTGCATCTTCCATGGCACCAGCGGCCATGATACCTACGAGTGCCAAGAGCTCTGACTGGTCCGTGCTGAGCACTTCAACAAGTGCCCTCAATGGGGAGATAGAGGCCCACATGCGGGGTGGTCGCAGTGGAGGCCGCTGGGATGACCGAGAGCCACGTCAGGGGTGGCATGAACAGCCTCCTGAAGACCGTTGGCGCGGCCAGTCTCGGGAGGACCATCAGCAACGTCCTCGCCACCAAGACCCTCATCGACTGTGGAGTAGGGCTCAACGTCCTCTCAATCCAGACCTACGAGACGCTCCAGCTGTCGTACGAATAGCTCATGTCGACCAAGCCCTTCTTAGGAGTCACGGAAGGGTCCAACGTGCCCATCTGGCAGGTGCGTCTGTCAGTCACCTTCGGTGAGCGCAAGTACTACCACACTGAGATCATCATCTTTGACGTTTAGCACATCCACCTGCCGTACAACGCGATCCTTGGGTACCCGGCTCTTGCCATGTTCATGGCAGTGACCCATCACGGCTACAACGTCCTCAAGATGCCAGGGAGCGGCGGCGTCATGACCATCGCCTGCGACTAGAAGGATGTCTTCTGAACACACGAGCGTGCCTACTACGCCGCGGCGGTGGAACGCTCGGACGATGAAGAAGACGAGCCACCTCGCGAGGACCCACTCAAGAAGAATAAGCAACTCCTACCCACATAGCGCCCTGGGACTTCGGACACCGTGCCCAGGGACGGGGTCTTGCCTCCCGTTGCATAGGAAGGCACGCTCGGCGCCCTTCTTGCGTCAGGATTGGGGGCCGCCGCGGAGGTTCCCGGTCTGACCAGTGAGGCGAGGGTGGCGATCGAACACAACCCGAGGGCACACTTCGGCATGCGTCCGCCTAGCTCCCGTGAGTCTGTCATCAGAGCAATCCAAGAACTTCGAAAGGCCTAGGCCGTGCGAGGTAGGGATTGCCCTGCATCACCAATCACAGTCGCCATCGTCGGCACGGTCGATCGGCCCACCATCTGCATCAACACGCTCGCAATCGATGGAGCCGCGACTCAAGGCCCCTTCTGGACCGCAAGAGCTGACCATCGATGAGTGTGCCCGGGCGCCGGCACCCTCATGCCCTTCGAGCTAGGCAATGTAGGTGCTACCTACTCGTGGTTCCAGCAGACCATGCTCATGCCTTTCCTGCTGGGGCGTGGTGAGGAAGAGGAGGAGATACTCGGGCCAAGCGAAGCTCCCAAGACTTGGTAGACGACGGACCCGTTAGGGTCACGATCATGGAAGCAAGCCATCAGGCGACAACGGCACCGTCGGCACTTCAGTGGCTTGGCCGCCAGGTGACTTTTTGTTGGCTGCTAACAGGTAACTTTTTGGCTCACTCTCTCCGACGGTGGCGACAGGGCCATGTGGCCTCCAGGAGTTCAGGGCACTCCTTAGCCGCCACTTTCATTTACATATCCTTCAGTTGTTTCTGTCGCACCAACTTTGAACCCTAAGGTTCTACCTTGCTTCCATCTATGGCGGTCGCCCCTCGCTTGGGAGCTCTGGCCGAAGCTTATCCTTGCAGGCCTCCTCAGCTAGTAGACACCCTGCCTCACTCGTGAGGAAGAAGAAGCCACCAGGGTTTAGCAATGACTGAAAAGGAATCATGCGCCTATACCTTGGGGGTAGGGATACTCGCGAGGCCAAAGCATCCTCGTGACCTCCCAGATACACCCCCACCGTGACACTCTCACGTAATAACGAGTTGCGACTGTATACCTCCCCCCCCCCCGAGGACGCAGAGGGGTCCCTCCCACGCCTAGTGGCAGCCCTACGCTCCGCGCTGGGGAGAAGACTCAAAAGGAATAAGGCGCCCATGCCTTGGGGGTAGGGACACTCGCGAGGCCAAAGTGTAATCGGGACCTCCCATATACACCTCCACCATGACACTCTCACGTAATAACCAGTTGCGGCTGTATACGCCCGGCCCCTCGAGGACGCGGAGGGGTCCCTCCCATGCCTAGTGGCAGCCCTACGTTCCGCGCTGGGGAGAAGACGAAGGCAATAAACACAATCCACCAAGGACTATGCCCACAGCTGGCCAGGAAATGAACACAGTCCACGAGTGACAAGGCCCACAGCTGGCCAGGAAATCAACACAGTCCGCCAATGACTATGCTCATAGCTGGCCAGGAAGTCAACCCAGTCCACCTATGACTACGCCCACGCCCAGTGCGGGGGACAGACAACTGGAGGTACAGAGCCGCTCCTACGTCAAGGGGGACCCCTGAGCATCACGACTCAGGGGCCTAACCACGCTCGTAGCCCCTTCCCTCTTGGGCCATCCTGGAATCCATTTGGTTCAACAGCGGTGGAGGTACGCGCGGGGTGGGCCCTGCCGATGCAGAGCCCAGTGCACTCTACGAGCCACTTAAAATCTCTTAGGGAGAACGTTGGAGTCACTCGTATGTCAAGGGGCACTCCTGAGTATCGTGACTCAGGAGCCTGAACTGCGCCCGTAGCCCCTTCCCTCTTGGGCCGCCCAGGCGGTCCAACGGCGGCGGAGGTACGCGCGGGGAGGGCCCTGCCAACGCAGAGTGCTGAAGGAGTTCAGGAGTCTCAAATTCTCAGTTTCTTAGGAGGCACATTGGAGTCGCTCGTACGCCAAGGCGGACTCCTAAGCATCGCGAGTCAGGAGTCTAACTGTGCTTGTAGGCCCTTCCCCCTTTGGTCCGTCCTAGTATCCGGTCGGTCCAATCGCGCCTGAGGTACGTGAGGGCTGGCCCTGCCGTCACACGGTACTGAAGGTGTTCTGAAGTTTCAAAATCCTCGCCGTGTTCCCCTCATGAGGGCCTCTCACACATCAAGGGGGACTCCTGAGGATCGTGACTGAGGGGCCTAACTGTGTTCGTAGCCCCTTCCCGCTTTGGGCCGTCCTGGTATCCGTTCGGTCCAATCACGACGGAGGTACGCGTGGGGCGGGCCCTGCCGACGTACAGTATCGCAACAAACATGAAAGAATTGAGGCGAAGAAAACATTCAAGCAGTCACCCAGTTATTACAAGCCTTAACAAGTTCTTGAAAAGGCAAATGAGTTTGTCGCCTCCATGAGGCATGGTGTCCATCACAGGGAAAAACATTGGGAAGGAATCAGGAGGAACCGCCGCCGCCTGTCACTTCACCTTTCAGGGGCGCGTTGTCGTCGTCTGTGGCGTCGCCTACCCGACCGTCAGCTTCAGCGGCATCCAAAGATGGGGGAACTGCGACGCAGGCGAACCTCTTCACCAACGCCTCCACGGGGCCCTTCGCCACCTCCGCGGCACTGTCGCGGGTCTCGGTTGGGACCGGCGGGATCACAGAGTTGAAGTCAAACCCCGGCTCACAAAAATGAAGGTGACTGAAGACGCATGTCGCGGCCTCAGAAAAGAGGTCGCGGCACACGCTGTCCAAGATCTTGTCCACCTGGATGACAGTGTCCTCCAAATTCACGGCGCGCTCCGCTGCGAGCACGGCGAAGCCGTCCTCTGGGGTGGCCAGAGGCTCTTCGAACCCGTCCCCACAGATGGTGTGGAGCGCCACATGAACCCTGAGCTCAACGTCAGGGAAGCCGACCATCTCCGCGGCCTTCTCCTTCTCCGCCGCGGCGAGGGCTTCCCCCTTTGCATCGAGAAGGGTCTTCTTCGAGGCGATCTCCTTCTCCTGCTCGTACAAACGCGCCTGCTTCGCACCCAGACGAGTTTCCTCCTGGGACAACTCTTCTTCCCGGGTGGCGAGCTTTGTCTTGTGGGCTTCGAGCTCTTCCTCCCGCACGTGAAGCTTGGCTTGTTCCTCCTGGAAGGCCTTCAAGTGAGCCTCCGCCTCTTCGCAACGTTTGGCAGCCTTCGCGGCTTCTTCCATCGCCTACTCGTGCGTAGCGCGAGCAGATTCGGCTTCCTTCATCGCCTCCTTTCGTGCAGCGCGAGCGGAGTCGACTTCCTTCAGCGCCTCCTCGCACGCAGCGCGAGCGGCCTTGTCCTCCTTCTCGCCCTTCGCCATCACGACCGTGACCTTCCCCCGAGCAATGGAGGCCTCGTTCAGGATGCCCTGGACGTATACGGGAGTCCTCTGGATCTCTCCCTGAGGAGCCTCTAGCGCTGTCGAGGGCGATGTTGTCAGGGAGGCAGCGTCACGAGGGATAGGGGGCTCCGGAGGTTGCTTGGAGATTGTGATCATTGGCGCACCGGTGGACTGAGGGCCCTCAAGATCTTGCCCCTCGGGTAACGGCGCATCCACGAACGTCGCTGGACGCTTCGGGGGCTCGGCGACCAAGGCTTGAGAGGTCACCTCGCAAGCCTCCTCTCCTCCATCGGCAGGCGGGAACGCGTTGGGGAGGACCGACAGTTCATCAGGAGTCTCATTCGGCTTGATGCCGGCCATCTTCTTCTTCGCCCCCAGCGAGGCAACTTCCATGGACATCAGGAAAAAAGGGAATCAGCCATGCGCGGACGATGGACTCGCGGGGCATGCCAAGATGAGTCACTTACTCTTTGACGTCGACCCATCTCCTCTTCCTCTCCGCCCCGGCGACGGCAGGGGCGATAGGGCCGCCCATGGATGGGGGCTAGCCCGGTGCCTCGGACTTCCCGCCGTTGGAGGCAGGATGCGCCAGGGGCGACACAGACCCGTGCGTCCAGGTGGGCGAGCGCGCTCGCGGAGCGCGTGGTGCACGGGGCCGACGCGGATCCACTGGAGATCCCGATTAGGCGCGAGGGGATCACCGCACAGACTTCGCCGGTGGCATGGACATCTTCGTTCCCGCATAGAAGGACGTCCTGCGACGGGAGAGGACCGCTCGCCGGGCAGTCGTCGACGGTCTTCTCCGAGTCCCCCCATCGGAGGTGTCGTCCGATGACACCTCTACTGGTCCAGAGCCCTCGGCCGGGAGGAGTGCCAACTCATCGAAGGCAGGCAGTGCGGCGATCAGGTCAGCCCGATCATCCAGGCGGTACATCAGCACTAGAGGCTCGGGCAGGTTACCAGGGTCACCTCCCAGCAGGATCGCCATGACCATGTTCAGCTCCTCAGTAGGAAGGTCCTGGGACCGGAGCCTGAGCTGGTCGTCACCGGACTAGTAGTCCCACACGGGCCGTGTATGGGCTTGAAGGGGCGCCAAGCGCTGCGCCAAGAATTCCTTTACTATCATCCCACCGATCAGCCTCTTGGCGCTGATGTTGCGGGAGAAGTGCTCCAGGATGGGCACGGCCCGAGGATCGGACAGCTTCACTGAGCTCCACACAGAAGTCTTCTCCGGCAACCCCTTTGGCTCATCCAACCAAGGGTTGGCGTCCTTGAGGCCCATGAGTACCCAACGTTGCCTGAAGTTATCCACCTTCTTCCCGGCCTTCAGGAGCAAATTGCCACTCTAGGCCGCTACGAACGAGACGCATGCCGACAAATGGGCACAGGCTAAAGAAGTGGCGGAAGAGGACTACGAAAGGCCGCACGCCTATGAAGGCCTCGCAGAAGAAAGCAAAGATGGACATGAGCAAGATGGAGTTGGCCTGGAGGTGAAGGGACTGGATCCCATAGTGGTTCACGATGCGATGAAGAATGAGGAGAAAGGCGGCACCAGCCCGGCGAAGATTCTATGGAGGAAGAAAGGGTATACCGCCTTCGACGGAGGCCACTTCGTTGTGGAGCCTGGCCAGATCAGGGTCCTTCCGTGCTCGTTGGACTCGGGCGCAGTCCATGGGAGCACGGGGGTAAGATCCACATCCTTGGACACGACGCACTCCAGGAGTGGAGGATCCGTGGCGGGACCTTGCATCTCTGGCTTCTTCTTGCCAACGGGCGCCATCGCAGAACCGACAAGGGAACGGCTTGGTGCTGGATGTGGAAGACGCCGGTTGGGGTTGGAGACCGAGCAGGAAGAGCGAATGTGGGAGAAGGGAATGCAATAATGGACCAAAGCAACGAGTTAAGTTCCAAATAACTTGAGTAAAGACACAAGGCAAGAGAGACCCGACATTAACTGCGTGACGTGCAACGTTGTGGCCCACACGCATTTAGGGCCTGCGGCGTCTCAAGCCGCCCCCCGAGGCTTTGCCCAGAAGCCAACCCGAGTGCTCCGTTGGCCCGGGGGCTATTGTCGGTGTTGTTGGAATGGGGGTGCCCAGACCTGATTGCCTGTGGCCCCGGACTGGCCCACTTCATCAAGCAAGCACGATTGGGCACGGCGCCACTCAAGGGAAGGACCTCCCGAGGGGCCAAGCCTCGTGAGGAGGAACAACCTCAGGAGTCGCACGGGGCCTCATCAAGACCCCTCCGGAGCGGCGGATATTCTGAGGCGAGACCCAGACTCAGGAGTCAAGGATGACGCGGAGAAAGGACAGGTGAGCAGCAGGCAGCAGGACGGAGCAGTTTCCCCCTTAGGGTAAAGGGGGCAAGGACGTACCGGGGTTCCCAAGGCATCTGCCAAAGGTTTCCTTTCTGGTGCAACAAAGACATCGCCGCCCGCCAGCAGGACAGACGTCATCCCTCGACCCGTCCCTGCAGCGCTAGTAGCCACTTTGCACGCGAAGAACACCTTTGGGCAGGGGAGCATGTTCCCATGTTCCCCTTCAAATTGGTCGTTGTGGGATCCCTTCCTGCCGAAACGATAAGGGAAGAGGACCGGGGCCGCCACTATATATATAGAGAGTAGGTTACTTCGTAGGAGCACGAGCTCCATTCATTCGCACACCGACACCACACAAAGGCCACCCAGCCTCCGGAGGCCCTCGAACACTGTACTAGTTCATCCACCAACCTCCATGAGAGGCAATACACCAAAGCAGGAGTAGGGTATTACGCTTCTCAGCGGACCGAACCTGGGTAAAATATCGTGTTCTCTATGTTCCTCACCATCAAGTGAGTTCTCTGCCATCCTCATTGAGTAGCGAGTTAGGTGAGGTGAGCCCATGAGAGATCTTCGGAGACGCCCCTAAGTTCGAATCTTTATGGTTTTGCGGAGCCCGAAATCTGACAACCCCCAAGGGCCAGCCCATTTTTCTTACTAGGTCCGGTCTTTTAGCACCATATGTAGAAAAAAGATGTGATGTGCATTAGCCCCCAATTGCCGAGAATATTGCTTGCATTCTGCTAGGGACTTTCAAAATTTATACTTGTCACAACCCCCCAAGTGATAATCAACACCAAGCCGCGGGCTTAAAATAATGCTGAACTTTGTATTCCTCATTTTGCAGGAGGCTCTAAGAGTAGCCGGGTCAAATGTGGGCGGCTTAAAAGAAGAACTTGAGCTGGAACAAGCCACCCAAGCCAAAGCCGAACTCAATGTACAATCTTTGTCGCCAAAATTGGAAAAGGTCAAGGTATACCTTGAAGCATAGAAAACTACTTTCGATACTGAAAGAGTCGGCTTGATCAAGCGCTAAAGACGCCAACAATAAGCTAAAGCCAGTGTTTGAAGAGCTGAGACGGCTAAAGCAGCATATCGCTAACATGACCCAAGCTATCTTTGGTAAGTATTTTTATGAACTCATCATAATTAACTCATATCATGTGGTATGAACCTTGACCCACATGGCAGCTTACACATTGTAATTTTTTGCACGCATCCAGATTCGCAATCTTCTAGATAATGGCGTGTTGCAGCTAAAAATTATCTACACTTAGGTTGAACAGTTATACGCTGGTATCCTATGTACCATCAGAGTTGTTATGGGTGATAAAAACCCAGTAAAGGTCATAAAGGATGCACTCAGACACTTGTCCACTATGCCCAAGCAAATTGAAGAGTTGAAAAGATCAGCCGCCCGAGCAGGTGTGATATCCTCCTTAAGCCGGGTTGTAGCCTACTCAGCAGACTTGGATCCTGCTAGAATGGCTCGAGGTTTTCCCTAGTATAAAATTGATGGGTCAGATTTCACCATTGTTGATTACCTGTGTTGCGTAAGGGCGACTCGAGTATTGGCCAGCCAACTCATTGCAGAGATGGACTTGAAGAGCTATCAGGTGGCTTATTACGATAACAAGTCATGGGTTCAACCGCCCAACTTCAAAGCCGTAGATCTACATCCTCAACATCATAACCATATTTTTGCCCCTCAAGTTGACCCGTCCCTGATCTTCAATGAAGAGGTTGTTTTCCAAGCTTTGACCAATGTTAACCTTTAGATCCATGACCCAGAAGAGACGATGCAGGATGACCCGAAGGCGACACCCGTGAGTGGTCACCCTGGAGCTAACCCGGACGAGGCTAACCCAGTTGGTTGAACATTCGGGTCGTAGGAGGAGCTCCTTTGTTAAAAACCTTAGAACTTGAACTCTCGCTCGGTTGAAGCCATGCAATAATTTTACAAACAGCTGGTTTCCTATGTCGTGCCTTCACGCATGTTATATCTTTTGATCGACCTCAACTTGCTTTTGCTCTTAATTTGGACTTGCATAGGTTGTTGTTTGCTCGTTTGTTTGACAAACCGCCTGGCAGCAATTTTGAAGGCACAAATTGTATACGTGCAAAATAACTTCCGCCCAAGAAACTTCAATGAAACTAGCATGCGAACCACTGGTTTATCCTTGCTTTCTGTAAGTCGGCCCTCACTTGGCCCAATTGATGTTTTAACCTAATTAATTCGGATATGACTTATCGAGAGTATACGAGGTTGAAGTAGCAGTTTGCACAAAGGCAGGTTTAACCAAGTTTCAAAGAAGGCGGCTCATAAGGCCATGGAGTATCATCTCTTTCTGTTATGCCGATCCTCACGAGACACATGAGTGTTTTAACCTGATAAGGTCTGGGTCTCAAAAGGATTGACTTATCCAGAGTACACGAGGTCACCTTTTTGGATAAGTATCTTGCAAAGAGGCAGGTTTAACCATCAATGTGGCATTGCGTGGGCTCAAGAGGGTAAGAAAGCTAAACTTGATAAGCTGGAAGCCCCCAAGTGAACCATGTATTGTGGCATTGCATTGACTCAAGAGGGTAAGAAAGCTAAGCTGGATCAGCTGGAATCCCCCAAGTGAACCATAAGTTGTGGCATTGCACCGGCTCAAGAGGGTAAGAAAGCACTCACTGAGCTAGAAGCCCCCAAGTGAACCATAGGTTGTGGCATTGCGTCGGCTCAAGAGAGTAAGAAAGCTAAGCTCAATGAGATAGAAGCCCCCAAGTGAACCATAGGTTGTGGCATTACGCCAGATCAAGAGGGTAAGAAAGCTAAGCTCAATGAGCTGGAAGCCCCCAAATGAACCATATATTGTGGCATTGCGATGGGTCGAGAGGGTAAGAAAGCTAATCTCAATGAGCTGGAAGCCCCCAAGTGAACCATGACCAGTAGAAGTAGAACTCCATGTATAATTTATGAGATGAAACAATAGAGGCCCCGAGTTGCGGAGATGCTAGCTTTATTATTGCTTGGCTACAAAAGGTACATGATGTAGGTATGTACAATGAGTGAAGCCAATTACTTTCAAGTGTAGTAAGGGCGAAGATAAGCAATGTTCCAAGGCGTGTTGGTCTCTACCTCACACGTACGCGATTTGTCATGTTCACATAAGTTGATCTGATAATATGACCCATTATGGAGAGTCTTGCTAACCACAAAGGGCCCTTCTTAAGGAGGTGAGAGCTTATGCATGCCTTTCTGGTCCTGAATCAAACGAAGCACTAAGTCGCTGTCTTGAAAACTGCGAATGTGAATTCTTCTACTGTGATAATGACGAAGATCTTGCTGATAAGTTGCAGATCAAGTTGCCGTCAGATCACGTTCCTCCTTCAAGGCACCAAGTGAATTTTGTTGAGCCCTCTCATTGTACCGCCTCAACACCATACACCATGAAAAATAGCGTACAACATGTTGACCTGTTAGGGGTAGTCCTTATGCTCCAGAGGATGGCAGGGAGCTCCTCAACCGAGCAACCCAGAGTGAGAGCCAAAGGAACCATGAGCCAGGGCTTTATCGCTTGCAATAATATCTTGATTGGCATGCTCAGCCTGGCCATTAGACAGTGGATGAGCCACGGCTGAAACATCAACTCAGATGTGTTCTTGTTGACAAAAAAATCATAGCACCCTTAGACAGATTTGTCCCATTATTAGTGATGATACCATGAAGATAACCAAAATGAAAGATTAGTTTTTCAACAAACTGAACCACTGTTGCCGCCTCGCAATTTCTCATTGGCATTCCCTCAACCCATTTGGTAAATTTATGAACTATTACCAGAAGGTGCGTCTTTTTATTTTTGGATCTCTTGAACGGCCAAACCATATCAAGCCCCCAAACCGTAAACGACCAATTTATTGGAATCATCCGCAACTCTTCAGCCGGCACCTCAGCTTGTTGTGCAAATTTCTGGCAACCATCTCACTCACGAACAATTTCCTCCGTATCAGCATCAGCAGACATCTAGTAAAAACCATGTCGGAATGCGTTGGCCAGCAAAGATCTTGACCTGACATATGAACACCCTCTCTTGCATGGATTTCATGCAAAATTTCCCCGCCCTCCTCAAGGGAAACACAACATTGAAACAGACCAGTGATGATGCACCGATGTAACTCGCTATTGATTGTGGTCATGGATTTAGACCGCTCGATGACTTATGTGGCCATCAGCTCTTCCTCTGGGAGCTCACCCCGGGTTAAATATGCGAGATAGGGTAACGTACAATCTCGGGTTACTCGTAAAGCCACCACCAACTACCCTTTCGGATCTGGGATAGGTAGCTCCTCTTCTGTAGGAATCTTAACAGAATGATTATGTAACACATCGAGGAACAGATTGGGAAGGACCGACATACACTGAGAACCTAACCGGGACAATGCGTGTGCCGCCTCATTAAGCCACCGGTCAATGTGATCCACTTGATATCCTTTGAAGTGACCAGCTGAAAGGACAATCGCTCCTGAGGGTGGTTTTGATAATTGATGACAACATATGCATCATTGGACTAATATGTTTTCCAAGTATATTTCAAAAAAAGTTCAAACCATGCTATAGCTTAAGGTTTATGTGGATATGCCCGTGGATGAAAGAAAGGAACAATATAGGTTCAAGCTACAAGCTAGAAGACTCTTCATTTTATATTTGTGAGAAATCACTTTTCAATCCATAAGAAAGCCAATACTATTAGAAGGAGATGTGTCGGATTTCAGGGTCCGCAAAACCCTCACGGCCTAACCTCTCCTAGAACACTACTCGAATGGGACAGCGAAGAACTCACTCGATGGTGAGGGAAACACCGAACACAACACTTTACCCAGGTTCGGGCCACTGTGAAGCGTAAAACCCTACTCCTTCTTTGGTGAATTGCCTCTCGTGGGGGCTGGTGGATGAACTAGTAAAGTGTTCTTCGGCCTCCTGAGGTTAGGTGGCCTTAGTGGTGTGAAGATGGGTGAATGAATAGTTTCTGGTCATATCCCCTTCTACGAAGCAACCCATCCTCTATTTATAGAGGCTGCCCGGTCCTCTTCCCTTATCGTTTCGGTGGGAAGGGATCCCACAACGCCAATTTCGAAGGGGATAGGGGAAAATACTTCCCCTGTCCAAAAGTAGTCTTCCCCTGCAAAGTAGCTGTCAGTGTTGTAGGGGACGGTTCAGGGATGACGTCTGTCCTGCCGGCGGGCGTCCATGGTCTTGTTGCACCAGAATGGAAACCTTTAGAAGATGCCTTGGTCACCTTTGTTTGTCTTGTTGTCCTCTACTCGCCTGTCCTTCTTCTGTGTCACCATTGACTCGTGAGGCTGGGCCTCGCCTTGGAATATCCGCCGCTCCGGAGGGGTCCTCAGGAGGCCCCTTGCGGTTCTCGATGCCGTTCCTCCTCGTGAGGCTTGGCCCCTCACGAGGGCCTTGCCTTGAGTGATGTCGGGCCCATAGGTTTGCTTGATGAAGTGGGCCAGCCCTGGGTTGTAGGCAGGCAGGTCTGGGTACCCCAATTCCTAGAACGCAGACAGTACCCCTCGGGCCCAAGGCGCGCCTGGGTTGGCTTCTCGCTGAAGCCTTGAGGGCGACCCAAAGCATCGTGGGCCCTAGTTTCCTGCGGGCCAGGCGGCACACATGTCCAGTGGCCATGTGGTGATGCTCTCGCCCGTCGAGGCGTAAGGGCTGCGCCAGGCCATGACAGCACGATCTCCAAGAACCGCGCAAGCCATCATTAATCTCATTGAATGGCATTGGTGCAGCCTGACCACACCCAATGGCCCTTCGTGGACGTGGCCGCTCGGTGGACAGGTGAAGACACGTGAGCAGCAACGCTCCAGTCGGCCTACCTTGTGACACTCGTGTGGGGCGCGATGCTCACGCCCCCATGATGGTTGGTGGCTGTGGTTCGCCTATAAATCTGCCCCCTCCGTCCGTGCCAAGGGGGAGGCACCGCAACCTTGAGCTCCTTCTCTGCTTCATCTTCATCGCCGCGAAAAAAACTCCTCTTCCCTTCGTTCCATGACTTCATGGTATCTCCCGGAGGTGATCTTAGCCGGGGGAAGCGCGCGGCAACTTCGGCACCTTAGTCCGTCCCCAGGGGCAGCAGCGGAGGGCCCTCCGAGTCGTTGCGCGTCCGCCACCATTGGGCTGTGAGAAACGAGTAAGTCCCTCGTCTGCATCTTCTTTCCTTGTCGCGTCATATGCTTCTTGTTGGTTGATCTTTCCTAGAGCTCCCTCAGCCAAGAAGCTTAGGCTAGGCGAGTTTCAGGAGGAGGTGGAGGGGTTGCGGGCTCAGCTCGTGAGTGATGATGCCACCCGCGAGGGCAAGGGGGAGGCCAAGGCCGAGCTGACGTGGTTGCAGAAGCAGGTCGAGGAGGTGACCGACGCCATCTTGGCCGCCAAGGACGAGGCGTTGTTTGCCCGGATGATGGCATCCCAGCACACCAAGCAAATCGTGGGCATCGCCGGCCAGGCAGCTAACGTGACGTGAAATTTTTGCGGGGGGAGGCCCCGGTGCTGCCCAACTTGAGGAGCAACGGGGGCTACCTTGCCTTCTTCGAGAAGGTAGTGGAGGCGCTGGAGACCGGCGTCTCCCAGGTGGAGGACGACAATGGGTCTACCACACGCGAGCTTCTGGGCCTTGCCTTGACACTTGTCTTCTCTAACCTGCGCCGCCTTGTCCCAGAGGTCGATATTCAGCGCATCGTCGAGCTGGTGCCCATTGAGCCCCGGTGCTTTCTCAGGGACGAGGTGCGCTCGCACGTGTACGCCCTGGTGGAGCGGTACGTCCGGGAGCCTGTCTCCAGCAAGGAGGAGGCCTCCGACGCCGAGCCCACAGGCGCCAAGGGCGGCATCGTTGGCCTTTCGCCCTAGGTGTCTCCCAGCTTCCGTTTGCTTCCCCTGTAACGTGAGACCAAGAACTCTGCCATGTTGGGCGTTATACTTTTGTTCGTTACCTTCGTCGTTCTCCATTTTTCCTTTCGCTCATGGGTCGATTGCTCGCTTGTCGGTAGTCGTTGCATCTCGGCTTCCCTGCACACGGCTCTTCGGTTCCCCAGCCATCACTCGGGGGTAACGGCGGCCAGGGTCCCCAGGAGGTCCCATCCTCCCGAGGTACCGCCCGTCCCCAGCGCTGAGCATAGGGCTTCCACTAGGCGTGGGGTGGACCCCTTCCATGTCCTCGGGTGCCCTGGGCGTATACAACCTCGGCTCCTTATTACGTGAGAGTGTCAAGGTGGGGGTGTATATGGGAGGTCGCGAGGTCACTTTGGCCTCGCGTGTGTCACTACCCCGAGGCATGAGGCGCCTAATTCCGGAAGTCATTGGTGGACTGTGTTGATTATCATCGTATTCCCTCCAGCGCGGAGCATAGGGCTACAACTAGTCGTGGAGTGGACCGCTTCCGCATCCTTGGGGGGCCTTGAGCCTATACAGCCTCGGCTCGTTACTACGTGAGTGTCACTGGATGAAGTAGGTTCTAGAAGAACTGAAGGACGATGCAGAGTTGTCGTGGGTTGATGAAGGTCCCGCACACTCGTTCTCATGAGACCTGTTGAGGGATTTTCTATAGCTCTACGTTGGCAGGATCCAACCCCGCACACTTCGCTGCCACCATGAGGCGCCTCACAGGGCAAGGCCCTGACCCGGGGGTCAAGTTGCTTTGTGACCGGTAAGGCTCCGGAGCCGCGATGCTCAGAAGCCCCCTTTGACGTTCGAGCGGCTCTGCGTCGCTAAGATCCAGTCCCGCACATTTCCCGACCACCGTTGCATGGGACCGACTAAACATATGTAGCTACGGGGTCAAGCCCTGCCACCCGCGATAAAGAATGAATGTCCATGGACGGTATCAAGGGTAGCAGGTGGCCTTATGACTGGTAAGGCCCCTGTGGCGCCATGCTCAGGAGCCCCCTTTTGACGCTCTAGTAGCCCTCATCTCTTCCTGTTGGTCGTAGCCCTAGGGAGCAGCGTGGCCTCCCCAGGTCCCATGACAGGGCGTCATGCTCCGGATGGAGCGCCCGAGCGGGGGAGGGGGGGGTAGATCGCCCAAAGATGCAAGCAAGGCAAGATGTCAGGTTGCCGAATGGGCGTAGTAGAAGTTATGGAAGCGTGAGGAAATGATAGGACGGGAAGAGACATGCCCTAAATATTTGAAGTTCATGCGGTCAGCAGACGCTTCCTAATGCAGTAAACCCAAAAAATTACCTCGAATGGCTTCTTTGTGCTTGAGGAGCGCCTCGTGAGCCTGACCCTCAGAGCCCACGCCTACATCGTGGTTGCCACGGGTGGCCCGTGCCACTTGTGTCTCGTCGCTGCATCTGACTCGTCCTCCTGAGGCTTGGGGTTTGGCCCTTCGTAGTTCCTCGACGGGGGAGGCGGCTGGTGCCATGCTCCGTTGCTCGGGGGCGCCTCCCTGCCAGTGCCTCTTGGGCCCGGCTCAAGGGGGGCCCCGAAGCATTCCTCGCTCTTGAGGAAGATAGGGGCCGGGGGGAAGCTTGAGGCTCTTCCTCATCGAGAGGGTCAGGTAATTCCGCATACTCCGGCACGTACGGCTCCAGGTAGGTGTTCGATCGTCCTTCGAAGCCATTTAGCACAGCGATGGTGGCGGTCCCTCTCGGCGGTGGAGGAGGATCCCCCCGATCGTCCTGCTCGAAGATCTTCCTGCGATAAGCCTCCGCGCGAAGCCGCTTGTTCCTATTGTTGCCTTTGGTTGGTCCCGGCGCCGCCCGGTACTGACTCGCCCCTTGGTGCCCCGGGACGTCTCCGTTGTTGTAGTTCGCCCGTGCAGACGCCTCCGCCTTTTGCTGGCTGCGCCAGAGGGAGCGCACCTGTCTGGCCTCCCCGGACTATCGGGGGCCGACCTGGTCTTAGCGATGCGCACCGGTGTGTGCATCGATCGTTTTGCCGTTCTCTTCGCGCCCTTGGTGGTTGTCAGCATGATGTGTCTCGGGGCCAGTCGCCGGAACCTGGAGGAGGAGGAGGGCTGCCCGAGGCACGTCTCTATCAGCCCCGCCCAGCATAGGAGGGCCCCCATTGCTTGCAGCCCCGGGGGCCAGCATGAGGTGCGAGCCCCCGGCGCCCGACGCTTGCGGCCTTGAAGAAGAGCACGGTTGGACGGTCTTCTAGGCGATGGCGATCAACTCCATGATGAGGTTTTCCCAGGTGTCGAAGCCCCCTTGCGTCGTTCATTGGTGGAGCATCTCACTCGCCATCTACAAAGCGTCGTGCGCTCCAAGGTCCCCCAAGTTGATGCAACGCGTCGTGGGTGCCGGGGGCACCGCCCAGCCGCCATGCTCCTAGGTGGCGCGGGTGGTTGCGACGATGGAGACGACGTTGACGATCTGGTGCGAGCCGCCCGGTACCACCACACCGACGTGCGTGCTTCTGGCCATCGTGATGTGGTAGTTAGAGGCCAGCTCGATGATGATCGAAGAAGCTGGTTGGGCATCGGCCATAGAGGCAGCGGGCCTAGGGAAGATGAAGCTCGGAGAAGACCTTAACACACACCCTGCCTCACGCACCAAATGTCGGATTTTGGGCTCCGCAAAACCCTAAAGAATCGAACTCAGAGGCATGTACAAAGATCCCTCACGGCCTAACCTCTCCTAGCACGCTACTCGATGGGGACAGCGAAGAAATCACTCGATGGTGAGTGAAAGACATGACACAACAGTTTACCTAGGTTTGGGCCACTTCGAAGCGTAAAACCCTACTCCTGATTTGGTGGATTGCCTCTCGTGGGGGCTGGTGGATGAACTAGTATAGTGTTCTTCGGCCTCCTGAGGTTAGGTGGCCTTAGTGGTGTGAAGATGGGCATTGGCGGAGCTAGGATTTTTGTGAAGCCTGGGCAAGTTTGAACTTAAGTGTCTAATCTAAAAATTTAAATCATGTGTTTCGATATACAACATATAAAATAGCACTAAACTTTCAATCCAGAAATGTATTTTTGCCTCCGGTTGCACAACATTCGCATTTCCAACACTTCAATAAAGCAAAAACCTCCTCATCTCAAAATAGTAATGACTCCAACTTTGAAGTTAACTAAAATTATCTTAAACAAATACCTAAACATGAAATTGGGCTCATGAAGTTGTGATTAGCCCCCCAATACCCAATTCCCCATCCACTGCCTCAAATTAAGTCCTAGGAACATCTCTACCCAATCTCCAAAAATATAGAGGAGTAAACAGATGAGTAAACCATAATGGGTTTATTTTCAATGCACTAATTTTTGATCGTTCTTAGATGATCCACTAAATTTAGCGGAGGAAAATTTACAATTGGCATATTCATTTTTTCAAACACTAAGTATCGGCAGGATGCCAGCCTATATTTCTCTTGATGGCACTAACAAAAAAAATATACTTCTTTGATGGTGGTACAAATCATTGCAAACAAGTAGGAGTAGCAACAAAAATGAAACGAGAGCAACAACGACAACAAAAGATCCTAGTCCTGGCTGCTGCAGTTGCTCAAGGTGGATGCACTCTGCATGGATGGGCTAGCCTTAGGCTGGTTACAATGAAGGTTAAGTATTATAATATGATACAATATCATATTAAATGATGTACTAGTATGTGCCAGGCATATCAATAAATTAGGTCAACATGATATTAAATTATTATGATAATATGCATTTTAAATACAATATCATATACTTGTATCTTATCGACGATACTAGGTTATGATACCTTCCATTGTGACCAGCCTAAAAAATGGAAGGCATTTCCCTAAATGAGCGAGTAGTGCTCGTGTACATTCCAGTTAATTAACTAGTCTTGTTTGTCGATAGGAGAGGACAAGGAAGCCCATTAAACCAGCTGCCCGGGTAAATCACGATGCCAGGAAATTTTTGCATGTTGTGGCCCATCGTACCTCGCGCTTAGCTAGCGATCGAGCCCAGGCAAGTGCCCAGGCTAGCCGGGCGCTGGCTCCTCCACTGAATATGGGTGAATGAATGGTTTTCGGTAGAAGCCGCTTCTACGAAGCAACCTATCCTCTATTTATAGTGGCGGCCCCGGTCCTCTTCCCTTATCGTTTAGGTGGGAAAGGATCCCACAACGGAAAATTTTGAAGGGGGACACAGGAACATGCTTCCCCTGTCCAAAACTGGTCTTCGCCTGCAAAGTACCTTCCAGCGCTATAGGGGCTGGTTTAGGGATGACGTCCGTCCTACCGGCGGGCGGCCATGATCTTGTTGCACCAGAATGGAAACCTTTAGAAGATGCCTTGGGAACCTACGTTCATCCTTGCCCCCTTTGCACCAAAGGGGAAATTGCTCTGTCCTGCTGTCCGGTGCTCGTCTGTCCTTCTTCTACATCATCCTTGACTCCTGAGGCTGGGCCTCACCTTGGAATATCCGCCGTTCCGGAGGGGTCCTAAGGAGGCCCCCGGCGGGTCTCGATGTCATTCCACCTCGTGAGGCTTGGCCCCTCATGAGGGCCTTGCCTTGAGTGATGTCGGGCACGTAGGTTTGCTTGATGACATGGGCCACCCTGGGCCGTAGGCAGGCAGGTCTTGGTACCCCATTCCTAGAACACCGACAGCATGAGGTAGTAAAATGACCTGATTCCTCAAATGCTCATAGTTAGCCACTAAAACACTCAGTCATCTTGCCACATATCCACTCTGTCAAGATCCTCATTCACAAATTCGGTGTCACCAACATCTCCATGTCGGACCCTCCGAGTTTGACCTCAGACAGAAACCCTCGCCATTCCAACCAAATCGATGCAACTGAAACCAAGTCGGTGCTACCGAGTTCAGTGTAACCAATATTATGTTGCCAAGATACACAAAATCGGAATTTCTGAGTTTGAGTATCGGTGCCACTGAGTTTTGCCATCTTATCGCTAGTCACCTTTTTGGTGCCACCGAGTTTCATATAACGGTCTCACTGAGATTCAAAAGTTCACACATTTGTGATAATCGGTACCACCGAGTTTTCAACTTTGGTGTCACCGAATTTGCCCTTTTGTGTGTAACGGTTGGATTTTGGTTGCTCCCTATATATACCCCTTCACCCACCACTCATTTGTGGGAGAAGCACTCAGAACACACACACACACTTCACTGCGAGATCCATTTTCTGAGAGAGAACCACCTACCCATGTCTTGCGACCAAGATATTCCAATCCTATCATTTCAAACTCGATCTCTAGCATCCCCAAACCGCTTTCCACCAAATCGACATCTCCTACCCATACATATTCTGTGAGAAAGTGATTTGTGTTGAGGATACTATGATCCATTTTCTGAGAGAGAACCACCTACCCATGTCTTGCGACCAAGATATTCCAATCCTATCATTTCAAACTCGATCTCTAGCATCCCCAAACCGCTTTCCACCAAATCAACATCTCCTACCCATACATATTGTGTGAGAAAGTGATTTGTGTTGAGGATACTATCTTTAGAAGCAAACGAGCAAGGAGTTCATTGATCTACCACATCTATTACCTTTTGGAGGGTGGTGCCTCCTAGATTGGTTAGGTGTCGCTTAGGATACTCCTACTTCATGTCGTGGAGTTGAACCAAGATGTTTGTAAGGGCAAGGAGATTGCCTAATACGTGAAGATCTACCGCGAGTAAGGCTAGTCCTCCATCGATGGAAGCCATGGTTGAATAGACAAAGGTCGCTTCTTTGTGGACCCTCTGTGAGTGGAGCCCTCCATGGACTCTCGCAGTCGTTACCCTCCATGGGTTGAAGTCTCAACTAACATGGACGTACGATAGTGCCACCTATCAGAACCATGCCAAAAAACGCCATGTCAACATCATGCATTTGATCTCCCTAGCTTACTCCTGTACTTTACACTTGCATGTTTCACTTTGCGCTCCTATACTATTAGAATTGCATGTGTAGGGTGTACTTGACTTCTTATAACTGTTGTAGCTGCCTCTGAAGTAAAATTTGAAAAAGGAAAAAAAAATTGTTGTCAAGTAGTCTAATCACCCCCTCTAGACATACTTTCGATCCTACAAGTGGTATTAAAGCTTTGATCTCCACTTCATTGGTTTAACAACCTAGGATAGTATGGCATCTAGTGAGGGAAATTATCATCGTACAGGTCCACCTTTCAATGGCACTAATTTTACTAGGTTGAAGCTTAAAATGAAAATGCATATTCTTGGCATTAATCCTCATGTTTGGGTTGTTATTCATCTTGGTGTGCAAGGTAACTTGTTTGGAGAAGGGCATGAGCTAGATCATGATGTGACAGCTGATGAACTGAAGATGTTGCAACTTAATGCTCAAGCCTGCGACATCATCTTCAACTGCCTATGCCCCACAGAATTCAACAATATCAGTCGTCTTCAAAGTCAGCTTGACAAGTTCGAGATGAAGGATGGTGAAGGTGTCGCTGAAATGTACCCTAGGCTAGCTCACCAATGAGATTGCCGTCTTAGGAAGCGAAGCGATGACCGACAAATTCATCATCAAGAAGATACTTAGAGATCTCGATGGCAAGTATGACACAGTGTGCACATTGATCCAGATGATGCCAAATTATAAAGATCTCAAGCCAACTGTAGTCATTGGTAGGATTGTTGCTCATCAGATGTCACTCAAGGACAAAAATGAGCTGCACAACAAGTCAAGTCGTGCTTGTAAAGCTTCATGTGATGCTCCTGCTACTTCAAAGGACAATCTTGTAACTAACGAAGAGATAAGCCTCATGGTCCGAAAATTCGACAAGTTCTATAAGAGTAGAGGCAAAGAGAGAAGCTCAAACTCGAGACATGAAGAGAAGCGTTCGTCCAGTCGTGACCGAAACTGCTACAATTGTGTAATACCCTGGATTTTTCCCATTTCTTTTTTCTTTATTTTTGGTCTGGTTTTGCTTTTCTCTAGCTTGATAGTTTTGAAACCTCAAGGGATCACCCTTGATTCCCCTTCCGTAGTGACTTGTCAACCTCCAAACCATCCCAAGACCTTGCCAATTTCCATCTTGAGCCATTCCCAATATTTTTTTCTCTCGGAATATTCCTTTTTCCTTTAAAGGAATAATCATGTTTGCCTTGGGTTGTGAAGCAACCCCATTTCTATCTCTCCATAAATTCCCAAATAATTCTCATAAATCTCTTGGGTCATATATTTCTCAGATATGACAAAATCCTTCCTTGCCATGTTCAAAAATATTCCTCAAATATTCCTTTTCGAATTCCGCCCTATCTGTCAAGTTGGGAAGCAAGTACCCTTTTTATTTGCTAGCTTGCTCTCAAAATTTGTGGGCACTCTATCCTATCCATATCATCGCCTAATGCCAAAATTCAACTCAATTTAGCTAGTAAATATTTCTTGGCAAATTACCAAATTTCTGATCCACAGGAAGCTGTGTGAAGCAAGTGCTAGCTAGGAGTGTTCAAATGAGTTGAAACTTTGTCGTCGTCTCAATATGCTCAGATTATGCCTCTCCACGAAATTTGAGCATCCCTCCTTCAACCATGTGACCTCAACATCAAATCTTTGTTTGTGGTCATTATTTTGTATTGTGAAGCAACTATGCTTTATATTGCTCCATAAATTCTGAAATTTTACTAGGACATTCTCCTACCTATAAAACCCCTCTCAACCAAATTTGAGAACATTTTATCTAGCCAATTATTCCCAGTAATTTTCCTAAGATTATGTCCATAGGGATGCTGTGTGAAGGAAGTATCACTTTGGTTCATCCAGATGATATGAAATTTATACAGCATCTTAATAACCCTAAATAACTCATCTCCTCCAAGTTTCAGCTCTAGCAAAGCCAGTATGTGAGTGCCACATCAAAATCCTTGTTCTGGACCAGATTAGTCAGTTGCAAAGCAACCCTATCAATATTGGTCCTGTGCTCCTCAAATTTCACAGGATTATAGTACTTCCTACCCTAAACCTCCCAGACATGAGAGTTTGCCCTTCTCTCGTCTCTGTTGATCATGATAATAGGGCAAAGTCTGCTCCAGAAAACCTCCAATGAAGTTTCCTATCAACTCTTGGTGTCTTTTGGTGAGCTATCAGCTCAGTTGGACCCCTCTTTGGGAGGACTATCTCCTAGACATAGTGTGCCAGCCTCTCTTGTCCTCTCAGTGCCACTGCGCGTGGTGACCATGCCTTTGGCATGCCAAATGCATGCTCTGTGCAATGGAGCCCTCGGTTTCGTTGATTTCTTCTCTCCCTCGAGCTCTAGTCATGTTAGCAGCTTCCCCTCGTCATTCTCTTCCTCATGGACCCCTCCCCCCTCCGATTTGTGCCTCTCCACTCCGCGAAAAGCCTCGCCCTGTTATGCTAGTTCCCGTCGTCGTCGTTTTCTTTGCCAAGCTCTCTCGAGCTCGCTTGAGCTGTCCCCTCCCCTCCTCGAAGCATTCCGAGGCCGCAAGCTGCCAGCCACGTCGCCGGGGAGCACCAGTGTGTGGCTAAGGCCGCCACGGCGTCCGAGCTCATCCACTCGCCGTCGGGCACCTATATATACGCTGCCCCGGAGCCCCTCGAGCTGACAGAGAGCCTCCTCTCCCTCCCAGGCCCCTTCCCAGCCTCCTGCCCGAGCCCCGAAAGCTCTCCTGCCCCTCCATTGCCACCATGGCCGCCGCCGAGCCCCTCCTAAATTCGCCTAATGCCGAGCCACTCCCTTCTTCATTTCTTCTCCAGGGGACCCTCTCGAGCCGGAGGAGCTTCCCTGCCCTTCTCCTTGCCCTCCGGTGCCCCGTAGCAAGGGGCCCCATCGCCGGTCGAGCCCATCACCAGAGGCACCCACGCCGCCGACGCTTTGGTCGTCCTCGAGCTTTGTGTGTTGCGGGGATGGACGCGGCTCATCCCCCCGGTCACGCCGGTGGCCGGACCTCGGCCGGAGATGGCTTGTGCCACCGGGGGTCCTCGCCGGTGCGCGTGGCCTCGCCTCTGCCTGTGTCGTCGCAAAGTAGGAGAAGAGGAGGCAGGAGGAGAGAGGCAGTTCTGATAGGTGGGTCCCGACCCCACCTGTCGGTGAGAGAGAGAGTGTCGGCCAGGCTGGATAAGTGGAGGCACCGCGCGCTAAATATGTTTCCCCCTCTGGGAAACGTATTTCTTCAAAGGCGCCAGCGGCTGTGCTCTCAGGAACCCAGTTGCAGATATTTAATTTGCAGATTAGTCCATGGCAGAAAAACTCTTGTATCTTTTCATCCATAGCTCTGATTCTGGTGATTCTAAAGCCCACGTCTTTGTGTCGTCGAGCCCGTCAAGATTGTACCATTTCCACTATGTGATCACACAGTGGAAATGACCATGTTGCCCTTGCTCGTAAATAGCTCCTCCTATAGAGAACTGTTTCCGGCGATCCCTTCCGCGAGCTTCTCGCACTTCTTCCTGGCGGATCCCTCATCCCACACAAGCCACAAATATCATTTCCTTAACCACATTGCAATATCATAGGTTTTTTAACTATTTTAATCACAAGTATATCTGTTTATATTCTGGAATCTGAGTATGCATTGTCTAATTAGATGACTACCGTGTTGAGTACAAGACTGTTAGTAACTAGTATTTTACCCACTAGTTTACAACATACTGTTGAGATTACTCTCTATGATTACTTTGGGTCTCATCCGACAGTTTATGGATATGGATCAACAGTAGTGTCTTGAGCTTATTAATTATTGGATTACTAGGACATCGGAGTGTCAGTTGTGACAGAAATATTATTTGGGGATAAGATACCTAGTTGGTTCATCGGGAGTCACCTGTCCGGGCTTATCAGTGCGACCACATTTGCCGATATGGGACGGCCTTGACTTGGGTTGATCGCGTTCTCTTTCACCAGTACCACCAAAGAGGGAAGGTTATGCGCGCGTGCTACACTGGCCCAGTAAGCGGCGATAACCTTCTGAGCCAGTTGAATTGTTTTGGGTAGCCGTCCCCGGTTGGGACAGTTCAGTTTGGCCACGCCGGTGGCATGTGTCATGAGGACACAGGGCCACCCAGGGCAGGACTCCGGGGGAGGATGATTGCCGGTGGTACGATGGGAGAGGCACGGGTTAGGCAAGTTTCATTGGAGCAACACTGGTCCACTCAAATGGGATCACGAGGTCAGTGCTCCATGATGTGTGTAAAGTGTGCAACCTCTATAGAGTGTAAAATCTATTCGAATAGTCGCGTCCACGGTATTGGACAGCCCGACAAAACCTTAGTAGGTGGTTAACCGTAACTATGATAGTAATGATGGAAGAACTCGTCTGAGTATGGTAGCAGTTGGGCATCGTGCTGGTGACAAGTCTTGGTATCCATCTTGAGGATACTCACTGAAGATTCTGAGTAAGATCACCAGAGTTGGTATCACCAGAGTATGGTGAGAGTAGCCTGGTATAGTTATTTTTCAACTACCCCTTTAGTGGTAGCAAATCTTTACCTAATCTTGATTGCTATGATGTTGTCCTGCCTTAATGCTGATGTTTGTTGTGAGCTTGCGAGTACATTCAAAGTACTCACTTGGCTTGTCATGCCAGTTTGCAGGTCATGCCATGATTGCTTGCTTGTCGAGGATTCCGAGTTGCGAGCTAGAATGCGCGTTCCAGCCAGTGTCCCTGCGGAGTGGAGTTCATCACATCCGTTGTTGCTCCGCTACTAGTGTAGGAATTATCGTAGGCAGATGTAGTATCGCCGAGGCGATGTAATCTGAGAACCTTTGTAATCTTTTCCATAGTAATAAAGAGCTGATTTGTCCTATGCCAACGGTGCCGTATTCCGGAAGACTTGTCCTTGGGCTGGAATACGGGGCGTTCTGGTTTCCTCTAAGTCGGGGAGCCACAAATTGTGGGAAGCCCAGACACTACTCAAATGAGTGCTTGGCTCCCTACAAAAGAAGGGAAGATTCACCTCGAAGACAAAGCTCAAGAGAGGAGTCACCTCGCATAGAGAGAAGGAGTAGAGAAGATCACAATGAACAAATACACTCACGGAGAGGCAATGAATCGGAGAAGAAGGACAAATACACCAAGAGCAGTTCAAGAGGAAGACATCAAGCGCATGTTGGTGAATGGGTGTTTGGCTCGGAGTGTGATCACCACTCCGAGAGAAGCTATCACTCCCACTCTGACTATAGTCAAGATGAAGGTGTTGCCGGGATTGCACTTGTTTCCGCCAACTCCTACGACTTATTTGATTCACCAAATGAGGGAGCCAAAAACTGCTTCATGGCTTAATGCCCCAAGGTATCACATCCCGAGTATCTTGATTTTAATAGTGATGAGGATGACTTGTTAGGAGAAGATGACTTGCTTCTTGATAAAACTAGTGATTGCACTGAAAATGAACTTGCTAATTATCATGCGAGTCAAGAGAAATCAAATGATGATGATAAGAAAGAAATTGAATGACTAACTCAAGAATTGAAAACTCTTAAGTTAGTTCATGAGACTACTCTAGAAGATCATAGAGAGCTTGCAAGAACCCATGAGAAGCTACGCTTTGAGAAGCTCAACTTGGAGCACGAGCATGAGTTCTTAAAACCGATCAATGATGATCTTCAAAAGAAGAGTTCTTCTTCTCTAGCCAAATGATTAATCTTGTCCAACTTTGTTCCACAAGTTAAACAACGGAACCATAGTAACAAAGGCAAGAAGGTTTCTTCATCTAGTAACAACCATGCTAAGGCTAAAACCAATAATGTTGTTGCTAGTAGTTCTCCTGATTCCACTAACGATTCTCTTAGCCAAGTTACACTTGA
The DNA here is from genome assembly GCF_904849725.1 of Hordeum vulgare subsp. vulgare. Lineage (NCBI taxonomy): Eukaryota > Viridiplantae > Streptophyta > Magnoliopsida > Poales > Poaceae > Hordeum > Hordeum vulgare. The sequence goes on from NC_058523.1 coordinate 238,360,359, forward strand.
GAAAGAAAATGTTATGTTGAAAGGGATTATAGAGAAAGGTGTCTTCAAGAGCCTTGCTGGATGTAAACAATTCGAGGAAATTGTGCGCAAGCAAGGAGGACATCAGAAGAAACAAGGTGTTGGCTACTTCAACGTCAACAGAGATGTTTGGGAAGAAGGTCCATATCCCACTCCTAAGTTTGTTCCCCAAGAGGAGAAGTGTGATCCCACTCCTCCCAAAGGGACAGGCTCACAAGATGGCCTTCTACCACAAGACCACAAAGGCAAGGGAAAGCTTCAAGATGACATTGACCTATTTGAAGAACAACCCCAAGCCAAGGTCAAGTGGGTTCCCAAGGACACTACTAGCTCTACCTCAACAAGTGCTACCAGAATTCCAAGGATTCCCATCAATTTGACGTGGATCCCCAAGAGGAAGAACAAGGGAAGTTCTTCAGGGATGACTCTGCCAATGAATTTCACTCTTATTCATTTTGACAAGAACCATTTGCAATCAACCTCAACCATATGCATTAGTTCAAGGAATCACACATTACCTCAAAGGTAAGCAAGGAACAACGTAATTAATGCATCTTTGGACATCATTCCATTTGCGTTTCACTCCATGTCCACATATATTCTTGCATATGTTCCTCGTGCTTTGTGACTAATCCATGTTTGTGAGAAGAGTATGAAAACAACAAGGATTGTTCCCAACTCAAACTGATCTTCATCAACATTGAGCATCCACCACTACTTCACCTACTTGAAGTCTTCTACGACAAAACTCAAGGTTAGTTGATCCCTCTTAGTGGGGATGTCATATGAAGGGGGAGCTTTACTCTAAGACTTGAGTATAAGCATCTCCTAAGGATATGAACACATTAATGCTTACGTAAAAGTGGTAACCCCACTTGTGCTTCACGATGAGTATGACCTATGCTCAAGTATTCTTACTTGGCTCCTATGTCCATATACTCATATATAGATGACTTTGTCATCGCCCAAGTGCTTGATAGCTGCTAGGATATTTGTGCATGTTCATCATGTTTTTTCTCTTTCATTCTTATTGTGTGAGCATGTTGGTCTTCATGTGTTTGATCATTCGAGGACTTCCAATTATTGTTATTTGGCTCTTGATTTATCTTTTGCTAATTAGATGGACAAGAATGCCTAGGACCCTTTTGTAGATATCTATGCTATCTCATCTCAAGTTCTATTCATGCTTCATCACAAAACTTGAACAAGAACTTGTCAATCCCTCTATGTGAAGGTGCACTCGGAGTTCCGTATCGTCAATGGCTGACCTCCAAAATCTCTTTGTGAATGGACTCGGTGAAACCAACTTCACAAATTCGGTTCCACCGAATTCCAGAGTTGATCTAGGTTTTCCATCTCGGTACCACCGGAATCACAAACTCGGTTCCACCGAGTTGCCCTGATAGCTGAGAGTAGAGGAACTCAGTGACACCGATTTTGTAATCTCGATGACACCAACAGCGAATGGGTATATATTCCAGCGGACCGAATCTTTGATTTCACTTTGTCAAAGCCGTTTCTTCCCAAAACCCTACGCTTCCTCTGGACTCCTCGTCGTTGCCCTTGAGTCTCCATGCGTATCCTCCGCTGGGAATCGCCGCCGCCGACGGAATCCTCACCGTCGTAACCGCCGTAGCCAGACCACCGCCAAGTTAGGGTATGGTTCGGATCCCCTTTGCATTCCACCATCTAATTCTTACGCAATGGGAAGATTTATCCACAAGCCACCATGTGCATCCTCTCTATCCACCAGATGAATCCGTAGATTAGAGAACTAGGACATTTTTAGGGTTAACTGTCCGCAGACCCCATCTCGGTGCCTCCGAGTTGCAAAACTCGGTGCTATCGTTCTTGGACCCAGGGTTCCTGAGAATGAACTCGGTGATACCAAGTTGTCATTTTCAGTACCACCGAAATGATGACCAAGTTTCTGTGAAGGAGTTCATGTGTCTCGGTGACTCCAAAAGTTCAAACTCAGTTCCACCGATATGTGTTCTACAGAAAGTTAAAACTAAGGATTTCTCTATTCAAATTTTCAAAAACATCTAAATTTAGTGATGCTCATCCTTTTTGTCTTTCCTATATCCAATTCACAGGTTTTTCTATTTGCTGTTGAGTTTGTGCTTGCCTGTCAGGTATGTTTGGTTCAGAAGATAGTCAAAATGACTTGACAGAGGAGAGTGTAGAGATGGACTCACGCACTAGTCTGCCTTTGACCCAACTTCTCCCAGCTCTCATGGTTTTCCCAAGGCAGCCACCAGGCAAAGCAAGAAGCTGGTTTCTGATGAAGACGACTCACACTTTATGCTAGAGGAAACTTCAGCTCCTTCGAAGGCTCCAAGGAAGACTGACAGGAAAGTAACTGCTTCCCCTGCTGATCTGAGAGCACCTGAATATGCCAGGAAGAGCACATCACTTTCTAGGGACGTACCTTCCAAGAAGGCTAGTGTGAAGAGGCCCAGGAAGAGAACTGTTCACCTTGTTGGAAGAAAGACTTGAATGTATGAAGACCCAGAAGCTACTGAGGAAGAAGCTCCTCAAGAGATCCCAATTCCTCCCAAAAGAAGAAGTTGATGGCTGACGCTATGAAATCTACTTCTGAGCCTCCTACCAAAGCAAAGAAGGTTGTAGCTCCCAGAAGAACTATGAAGGACATACCTGTAGCTGCCAAGAGCAAAGGACCTGCATCCAGTGCCCATGCTGTAGACAAGGAAGAAAATGAGAATGTACCAATTCTCAGGAAGCTTAGACCAACAATGCCTATTCACAATGTTGCTCATCCAATAGCAGAAGATATGAATAAGAGGAAGGATGTCGGACTAAGAAAGTGTAGAGCTAATGATCCATATGCTGTCAGAACAAGAACTGATGTTGATCCAAGGTTTCACACCAAGGAACAACAAGATTTTTATTAGACTGTCTTATTTGACAAGAGTCCTGCTGTCAGTGATATGAGGTATCTCGACTGGGCATATATCAAGGAAAATGATAATTTCTTTCCCCAGGTCCAAGAGAACTTTAGGCTAGTTGACATTGAAAAGTTTGTTGGCAAAGAGATGACTCGATGGAATGACAAGCTGATCATGCAATTCTATGCAAGTGTTCATTTCTATGATGATTCTTTAGTCTGGATGACTCATGGTCACAAGTATGAAGCCACAATTAATGAATGGGGTGCTATCATTGGTGCCCCCAAGCAGGAAGGTCGAGATGTAGATGTGTATGCAGAAGCGAAGTAGAGTGACAACTCAATGGCCAATATGTACAAGACAATTCCACACAAGTACTTGGCCAGTCACAAGGTGGGTTCAGTGTAATTTCTGCAAGCAGACATTCCTACTACAACACTATTCTAAGATACACCCTAATGCCTAAATCAGGAGATGAAAAGATGATTAGAGGATATTACATCAACCTGCTGCACCTACTAGACACTCATACCAGATTTAGAGTGATGGATTTGATAGTAGAGACTACCTGAAGGTGTAGGGCCCCGACTAACGAGTCGAGATAGCCGAGTGAACGTGCTCAGTGATCCCACGAATCAATGCTCACCGAACACACTGATACTGGATGTTAAGAGTCTTACATCCAACATATTGAAATAGTACATCAATGACCATCAAGGTCAAGTTCACATAGGTAGGGCCTAAAAGGCCAATCACATTGATACATTTACTAGACAAAATCTTGGGGCTAAGCAGGTGCCCATGCCATCAGCCTACACCAACATGCATGCTGACTGGGAAGCGTTCTAGTTCGCAAGTCCGTCTCTGACGATGAATTCTTCTCCAAACTCTGGTCCTTTCATATCTGGTCAATAACATAACCAGTGGCAAGCCAGTGAGTAGTTTGAATGTATTCGCAATCAGCCCATGCCACGGAGAATGCAGGGGGTATGATAACAAATAATATGCAGTATTGGTGGATAGCAACTTGTTTGTAAATAGACATGATCATAAATGGATGTTACACAGAAGCTACATGGTATTTAGAAGAACAGGTTACAGATATCAACATGTCTGCCGTGGGTTGAACAATTTGGGTTCACCCAATATGCCAAGTCACCAAACTTGGTCATATCAACTCTTACTTAGATAACTCTTGAACACACACACACACACACACTCACACTTGGTTTATGCGGAAACAAACTAGACGTAGTTTAAGCAGCACCACCCAACTGTTCTTGACCGTGGACACGGCTATTCGAATAGTCTAACACTCTGTAGAGGTCGTACACTGTACCCACAAGATCCGGGAAACTTCCGTGTCATCCACAACTCGCGGTATATAACATACCCGAGGTAAGTATCCGATCAATGCCTTTCCCCTGACGATACTAGACAAAGAGTTCCACTCGATTGGTACCTAGACCACATGATGTATGTCTTACGAGCAACGACTCTTGACAGTATCATCCATGTGGGGAGCAATGGTGTGCCTGGAACACATAAAAACGGCATAGTCGACCTACCTAGTATGACCCTGTCACGAGAATGACCACATATCACTCCCGCCACTAGTAATGTGGCTCTTTGCTAGCACCGACCAAAGTAATAAACAAAACCCGTCCCATAAAGGGGTATCGTGGTCGTACATGTAAGCTTGGGACGGTCGACACATCATAAATCTAATCCCATTTCCGAAAACACTCACACCAAAATATACCCGGTGCACCACTTCTTCACAAGTGGTCACCTAACACATCATCACCCTCGAGCATTAGTGGCATCCGACGGGGTTTTCATAAACCTTTGATATTTACCATCATCATGCTCATGCTTCTATTATGCTTAGCTCCAATTGTTAACATGATATTAGCGTGACGCTCATAGGTGGTAGGATCATGCTCAAATGCAAGTGCTCCGGAGGAGCCATCGGAAACATCATATCGATGATTTATCGGATACTCATGATCATATGCAACGGGAATAATCGCTCTACTTAGCATGCCAATAAAAAATTTCTCAAACATGGTCCAAGGGCTGCTTGCCTTCATCAGCTAAGTATCTGGGGTCTTCGGGGTCTTCGAGTCCAACTCCTTCGTCAAACGTGGAATCTATCATCGTAGTAAATAACAAAATAATAAGTACCTCACTAAAAATAGAGCAAAAACTAACTTAAAAATGTTACCCTATTCTGATAAATCTATATTATAATTTTGAAAATATTTGTCTCTGGTTTGGGTAAAAGATTATTTTCAAAAATCAATTTAACGGAAGCTAAAGTGTTCAAAATAAGCCTTTTAATTATCAATATACAAAAAAATTGTCATAAAAATTTGTTCAATGGCTCTATTAAATTCTACATATTTTTAGAAGAATTGTCTAGAAAAATAATTTAATTAAATTGGATAAAAAATTCTACAAAAATCCTTTAAAACAGGATTAAAACAGAAAAAGAAAAAGGGCTCAGCCCTGGCCTGGCTCAGCCTGTGGCTAGGCCGGCCCAGCTGGCCAACCAGCCAGCCAGCCCAGGCACGCGCGCTGTCAGGTTCAAACCTGACGTGCGGGCCCTTGTGGTCAGTGGCTGAGAGGAGAGAGAGGGAGATAGAAGATCCGTCGATAAGTGGGGCACACCTGTTGGGGTCGTCTTCCACCTCTGGACTTAGGGGAGGGGAGGCACGCCGGCGGTGATACCAACGCCCTCGAGCCCTAATGATGATAGGAAGGGGACCAGCACGTCGTCGCCTACCTGCTAGTGGTCGAAGGGATGACGGGGAGGCTCTGGTTCACCGACGACGAGGTGGCCACGGCGGAGCCAAATCGGGAGGTGGATGAACTGGGTGCTATGGGCAGGGATTAGCTCGGGGAAGTGGTGGGGAAGCTTCCTGAGCTCCTACGGTCACGGAGGAGGAGAGAGGAGCGTTGGAGCTCGCCTGTAGCCCGAGATCGACGGAGCTCCGAAGCGGCAGGGCCTCGGTCGATCTCGAGCACTAGAGCTTGATGTGCTCTAATGGAGTGTCTAGGGGTTCGATTTAGGATCTGGAGGAGTAGGGTGAGGGTGCTGGAGCGAGGGGGAAGGCCTATTTATAGGCCCTCGGCGATGAACCAGGCGGGAAGCGCCGGTGGTTTCACCGTGCCTCACAGGAGGGGTAGAGAGAGCTCGGGGACGAAACCACGGTATTGCTGACGTGGTTTAGGACCCCTGTGACTCACTGAGAGGGAGAGGGAGCGAGGAGGAACGTGCATCCGTGTTCTTCTGCCCAAATCTGGCACGCGTAGGCACGCGTTACTCCGGTCAACAAAGCGGGGGAGGAGGGGGCCTAAGGCTGCCCTGATGCAGGAGGGTTGTCGGGGGCATGGAGAGGCATCGAGGGGAGGCTTGAACCGGCCGGGGCTGGCCATCTTTGCCTCGGGTGCGCCCTGTAGCATGCCCAGAGCATAGTTTTGGCATGCCACGGCATGGTGGTGCGCTCTGGGCTGCCTTGGCCATGTCTAGCATGTCATGGGGCTGGGTTGGAAGATCCTTAGCCGTTTGACAGCCGAGAGACTCCCTGTTGGTCAAGCAAAGTGATTAAAGAGATGATGCCAGACTTGAACCAGAAAATAAAATGGGGATTTTGGCTCTTCTGCTTGGAATCAGAGAGGGGCCACACATCTGCAGTTGCGGAGTGGTGTTGGCTGCTTGGTCTATGAGTTTGGTGGAAAGTGTATGGGTGTGGAGTGAGGTAAGAGTTGTTTTACTAAGCTGGCAGAAGGTGTTTGCCAGGTGTTTGTGGTAGCTACACTTCATCACTGGTGATGAAAGTTAACACGATTAAGTTTGATGAAGAAATAAGATGCTCCACCAAATGTTAGCTTCATTGGACAAGTTTGGCAATGCAAACTTGAAATCACCCACAAATGGGCAGATATGTCCCTTGCAAAGAGAATGTGGGTAGATTACCCGCTGCAAATCCCATTTTTGGCAAAGACTCCTTATTTGGGGTGTTGAGCACTCCTGCAAAGTTTCAAGCCATTTGGACAAACTTTGCTATGTACAGTTGCTTCAACTTGATTCTGGACACAAAGGGTTTTAGGATTATTTGGTGAACCAAACCACCTTGGAGTGGGTGAAACTTGGCTTGGCCACCAAATATAGCTTGGGAAGATTGCTGGAATTTTCTAGGAATTTATTAGAAATATTTCAGAAGGTCAAAACAGACAGATTAGGTTTTCAAGGGTTTGCTCAAATATTTTGAACATAAATAGGGGTTGAAAATCTTATGTATGGAAAATATATGTCGAGTGAGTATCTCCAAATTTTCTCAGATTTTTCTAAGGCGGAAATGTAATTTTTCATACAGAATATCATTTCTGGCCTCAAAAATGGACATGCAAATAAAATAGGAAAATATTTTGAAAAATAATTATTTCATGATATTGGAGGGTTAAAATAGTTCTAAAACTAGATTACCATCTTTGAGTAAAGGCACTCCCTTGACATCAGGGACTTGTAGTGCAATCCCAAAGCAAGGTTTTGCAATAGTCAAAAATAAGAAAAAGAATCTTTTGAAAATAATATGCTATAAAATATGGTTTTTGGGTCCACTCATTCAAGCATACATACAAACAATGACAATCATGGCACTCATTGTATTTGTTTAAAAAGTTTTAATAAGTTCAAATTTTGAAAACTATAGTTGAAGTGAGGTAAAAACAGGGTGTCACACGAGGACTGCTGCAAATCAGAAGAGATCATGTGGATATGCTCCTTACAACTAAATGCTTATCAATTCCAAGCTAGGTAAGCATGCATATCTACTTGATCATCCCCATCTACCTCTTCAGCCAGAGTTTGAAGACAATGAAGTGGTAATGGACGACAATGATCCCAACTCAGCTACAACAAGAATGGCAGCAGAGGCAGCAGAAGCTAAGGCTGCTAGAAATAGGCGACCACTAGTTCCACAGCTCAGAACTCAATCTGAGTAAATGGAATTTTTAGTTAGCTCTGTCCAAGGCATGGAGGAGAACATCCATGACATACTGCAAATCCAGAAAAGCCTTGAGAGAGTCGTGGAAAGCAAGTTCCGGGACATGGATGTGAATGTTTCTGAGTTGACAACTATAGTCAAACAGCTTCAACATGAAGTTGACTCAGTGGAGATCCCACACTCATATGAAGATAATGATGGGGAGGAGGAAGAGTCTCCTCCTCCACTACTACTTAGTTCAGCACCACGCCTAGGTGAGCTACTGTACCTGCTCAGGAGACAAGACAGACATCTACAATAGAAGCTTTAGCACCTTCAGCACAAGCTTTAGCACCTTCAGCACCTGCTCTAGCTCAAGCACCTTTAGTATCAACTCCTCCAGCTCCATGACATTCAGCAGAAGCCTTCGCAGACGCTCTTCTGTCGACTCAGTCAATAGCTGCCCAAAGAGACGAGTAGTTCTATAATTTTGAACTTTTTGGTAACTTGTTGCCGACGGGGGAGAAATGTATAGATCATATACTGAGAGAGAGAGAGAGCTTTTGACCTTATTTTCTCTTGTTAGGTTTTAAAAAACGTTGGTCTTTTGGATGACTTTATCCTATTTGTGTGATTGATCATACACTTAATCTTGTTTGGTTCTACACTAGTATCTCTTAGCTATCTTTGTGTTGATCATTCACTTATCTTGTTGGTGCCATGTCCATTTCTATTAATTTTTATTTTGTTTACACACCACCAAGATCTATGTGACATGGAAGAATGACCCATGATCCTAATCGATTGTGCATTTGCATTCAAACACAAATTTTAAATAATGCACAAATTTAGGGGGAGCTCTTGCTTTTCACATACCTCTCAAAGCGTCGATCCTAATCATTGATTATATTTGTTATCAAAGCTTATATCTGTTATCTAAGCGTTGATCCTAATTTAGGGGGAGATTGAAAGCACAATTGCTCCCTAGCATGGTTTTGATAATTGTTCACAACATATGCACCATTGGACTAATATGTTTTCCAAGTATATTTCATAAAAAGTTCAGAAGATGCTATGGCTTAAGGTTTATGTGGAGATGCCCCTGGATGCAAGAAAGGAACAATATTGTCTCAAGCTTCAAGCTAAAAGACTCTTAATTTTATATTTGTGAGAAATCACTTTTGATTTCATAGGAAAAACTAATACTATTAAATGGGGATGAGGTAGTAAAATGAACTGATTTCTCAAATGCGCATAGTTAGCCACTAAAACACTCTGTCATTTTTCCCACATATCCACTCTATGAAGATCCACATTCACAAATTTGGTGTCACCAACATCTTCATATTGGACCCACCGAGTTTGACCTCATACAGAAACCCTAGCCATTCCCACCAAATCGGTGCAACCAAGACCAAGTTGGTGCTACCGAGTTCAATGTGACCAACATTCTGTTGCCAAGATACGCAAATTCAGAATTTCCGATTTGGACTATTGGTACCATCGAGTTTTCCCATCTGACCATTAGTCACCTTTTCGGTGCCACCGAGTTCCATACATCGGTCTCATCAAGATTCAAAAGTTCACACCTTGGTGCTAATCGGTACCACCGAATTTTCAACTTCGGTGTCACTGAGTTTTCCCTTTTGTGTGTAACGGTTGGATATTGGTTGCTGCCTATATATACCCCTTCACACACTTCTCATTCGTGGGAGAAGCACTCAGAACACACACTTTACTGCGAGATCCCTTTTCCGAGAGAGAACCACCTACTCATGTGTTGAGACCAAGATATTCCAATCCTATCATTTGAAACATGATCTCTAGCCTCCCCAAACTGCTTTCCACCAAATCAACCTCTCCTACCCATGCATATTTTGTGAGAGAGTGATTTGTTTTGAGGAGACTATCTTTAGAAGCACAAGAGCAAGGAGTTCATTGATCTACCACATCTATTACCTTTTGGAGGGTGGTGCCTCATAGATTCGTTAGGTGTCGCTTGGGAGCTTCCTACTTCGTGTTGTGGAGTTGAACCAAGATGTTTGTAAGGGCAAGGAGATCGCCTACTTCGTGAAGATCTACCGTGAGTAAGGCTAGTCCTCCGTGGACGGAAGCCGTGGTGGAATAGACAAGGCGGCTTCTTTGTGGACCCTTTGTGGGTGAAGCCCTCCGTGGACACTCGCAGTCGTTACCCTCCGTGGGTTGAACTCTCCTCTAACATGGACGTATGATAGCGCCACCTATCGGAACCATATCAAAAATCATAGTGTCAACCTCATGTGGGTGATCTCGCTACCTTACTCCTCTACTTTACACTTGCATGTTTTACTTTCCGTTGCTATAATATTAGAATTGCATGTGTAGGGTGTACTTGACCTGTTATAACTGTCGTAGTTTCCTGTCAAGTAAAATTGGAAAAAGGCAAAAAAAATATCTTGTCAAGTAGTCTAATCACCCCCCTCTAGACATACTTTCAATCCTGAACCAACAATATTAGTCACTACCTCTCGATAAGCCGCCTTGAGTGGGTCCTTAGAGTCCCATGTCCGTGAAACTTGCAGCGCAACAAGGCCCGAGTCACCCCAACATCTAACTTGGCTCAAGTTCATTTCCTTAGCCATGTGGAGCCCATGTAATTAAGCCTCATACTCAGCTGCATTGTTAGTACAATTAAACATAAGCCAGAGGACATAGCAAACTTGTCACCTGACGGGGAAGATAAAATAACTCCAACCCCCGAGCCTTCGAGTTTCCTCGACCCGTCAAAGTGTATCGTGAAGTATGTATTATCTAGTCTCTATTTAGTTGCTTGTAACTATGTCTAGTCATTGATGAAATGAACCAATGGTTGAGATTTGATAGCAGTCTGGAGCACATATTTCAAGTATTGAGGGTGAAGCTCAATTGTCCACTTATCAATCCGGCCAGTAGCTTCTTTGTTCTGGATAATATCTCCAAGAGGAACTGAACTGACCACTGTGATTGGATGCCCAAGGAAATATTGCTTGAACTTGCGACTAGCCATGAATTCTCCAAACCCTAATTTCTGCCAATGAGGGTACCTTTGCTCTGACTCTCATAATACTTCACTGACATAATAAACCGGCCGCTAGACTAGGTACTCCTTCCCCGCCTCCATGTGTTCGATGACAACTGTCATGGTGATAGCCCAATTGTTAGCCGCCACGTACAGGAGCATAGGCTCCTTGTCAATCGGAGCCGCCAAGACCAGGGGCTGAGCTAGCTTCCTCTTAAGTGCTTTGAAAGCCTCATTAGCAACATTACTCCAAATGAAGTTGTCAGTCTTCTTAATCATCTGGTAAAGCAGAATTTCTTTTTCGCCCACGCGGCTTATAAACTGGCTCAGGGCTGCGATGCGGCCCGCGAGGCACTGCACATCATTGATACATGACGGTTTATACAAGGAAGCAATATCCTTGATATTCTCCGGGTTGGCGTCAATGCCCCTTTCACAAACCAAGAAACCTAGTAGTTTACCTGCAAGTACTCAGAAAACACACTTAGCCGGGTTAAGCATCATCTTGTAGCTCAGAGATTGTCAACGGTTTCCTTCAAATCCTCAAGAAGGGTCTCCTTCTTCCTTGACTTTACCACAATATCATCAACATAAGTATGAACATTGCACCCAATCTACCCATGGATGCAGTTATGCACACAATGCTGGTAAGTCGCATGAGCACTTTTGAGCCCAAAGGGCATAGACACATAGCAGAATGCTCCAAAGGGCGTGATAAAGGATGTTTTCTCCCGGTCCTCCATCGCCATCTTTATCTAATGATAACCAGAGTAGGAATGGAAGAAACACACTCTCGCAACCCGTCGTTGCATCAATGATCTGTTCAATGCGTGGGAGGGCAAAGGGATCGGCTGGGCAAGCTTTATTAAGATATGTGTAGTCCACACACATTTGCCATATGCCGTTTTTGTTGAGAACCAGCACCGGGTTAGCCAACCACTTAGGATGAAAATCCTCCACGATGTACCCGAAACATAAGAACCAGGCCACATATTCTCGAGTGGCCTTGCGTCTCTCACCGTTAAACCGACGGATGAATTGCTTGACTAGCTTAATCTTAGGATCTAGATTAATATGGTGCTCAGCGAGTTCTCGCGGTACTCCCGACATATCAAAAGGATGCCATGCAAACATGTCCCGATTCTCACAGATGAACTCGATGAGCGGCTTTCATACTTGGTATCCATGCATGTCCCAATGGTGAATTGCTGAGAAGAGTTGCTAGGAACAAAATCAAATTTATTGGTATCTTTAGCCGGCTTCTTGCTGAGAAGGTCCTTCTAAGTAGTTGGCTTCTTGAGCGGTTTCATATGTGCCGGGTTAACATTGTCTTTATAGAATTTTAGCGCTGCACAACCTATTTCTGCATAAGCATTGTCTCCTTCTTCACCCTCCAATGCGAGTTGACCATGTATGTGTATCATGATTGTTCCTTTTGGTCCTGGCATTTTCAACTGTAAGTATACGTAAAAGGGCCGAGCAATGTATTTGGAGTAAGCCGGCCGTCCGAATAGCGCGTGATATGTACTTTTTATCTTGACCACATCAAACCACACTGTCTCCGCCCCGTAATTATGCTCATTACCAAAGGCTACGTCCAAAGAAATCCTTCCTACAGGATAAGCCGACTTGCCAGGCACGACTCCATGAAAAATAATAGAGGATGGCTTAAGATCCTTCTCTGTCAGATTCATCCCACGAAAGATTTTATAGTATAATATGTTAATGTTGCTGCCACAATCCACAAATACCTTAGTGAGCTTATAACCACCCACTTGAGGGGCCACCACCAAGGCCAGGTGACCCGGATTCTCAACCCGGGGCAGGTGATCCGCCCGGCTCCAAATAACCGTGGGTTTCGACCACCTTAAATATTGTGGCACGACCAGCTCAACCGTGTGAACCACTCTTCTATGGACCTTCTGATCCTGCTTGCAAGTGCCCATAGTAAATACATGGTACTAGCCGCCACTCAACTGCTTAGGATTGCTCTATCCCGATTGATTGTGTTGCTGCTGGTTCCCTTGTTCAGATTGTTGATTATGACCACCATGGCTCCCCTAGCCCTGATAGTCGGAGCCTGAACCGCCATTGTCGAGCCCGGATCCCTGAAATCCTCCAGAGCTTGACCCACTGGGCAGCCCGTTATTGTTTCCGTGACGTTGTTGGAACATTTCGTTAAGCGATTCCGGCATGAAGATACAATCCTTTCAAGAATGAATAGACGACTTGTCAGGATAACTATGCTTTGGACGCGGTGCGTTGAGCACTGCCTCATAATTTTTAGGCTTCCCTCCGTAGTTTGGAGGCTTGCCATTACGATGCTGATTTTTAAACATGCATTGGTGTTAGCCATAAATTCTGACCTGCCGTGTGTGAACTTGTGTTTTCCATCGTTACCATGGTTATTATCACTGTGCCTCGTCGCATTCTGCTGCTGACCCTTACCTCCACCATTTTTCTTCCCCTTTCCAGACTTTTCGTCGTTAGAGCTAGGATCTTTCGTACCATCAGAGTCGGCATATCTGACAAGCGCATCCATAAGATAACCCATGTCCTAGCACTAACGCTTAAGCCGCCCTATTTTTTGCTTCAACGGCAGGAAGCGATAGTTTTTCTCCAGAATGAGAACAAATTGAGCCACCACAATGTTATCTCAAGATTGTATAATGGTAGCCACCCTACGGGCCCAATGATGGGCCGACTCATCGTCACGCTGCACACAATGCTCCAAATCCACAATCAACATGGGCTGCTTACAAGTCCCCTAAAAGTTCTTGATAAAGCGCTCCTTCAGATCTGCCAAGGAATTGATGGAATTGGTGGCAGGTTCTTCAGCCACGTATGAGCCGGATCTTCTAACATCATGGTGAAGTACATGGCACACACTACATCGCTAGCGTCCAACATATCCATAGACAGCTCATAGCTCTCGATCTAAGCCATGGGCTCAAGTTTTGCCATGTAATTTGGCACCTTACGAGGTCCCTTAAAATATTTAGGCATGTGGTCGTTACGTAGTGCCGGCACCAAGCATGGAACTTCGATCGTTCTCGTGTTCGACCCGCTACTCACCGATGGTGAAGGAGCAACTACGAACGGCTCTTAAGCCCCTTGATTCGCTACCTTAGCTTCCTGATGGGCCCTTCTTCATCTACAACTGCCTGAACATAATTGGGTCGATTACCCAGGGGCGGGTTCAGACGTCGATTGCTGCTCGAGACAGCTGGCGAGTCTACATGCCGACTATAGCTACGACTCGAGAGAGGGGTTTAATGCATGCGTTGTCAGCTATATGAATATTGCGCTTGCTGAGCCATCACTATTTAAAATAGTTCAATATCATTCTGTAATAGCCCCAATGCAATACATTCCCCCTCTTGTAATATCTTTCCTTGTATGGCAACCTTCCTATGTTGACATGTTGGATTTGAATAAAGAGTTTAAATTTCGCTTCATCTCTGTTGCATCGTGGCGTCATGCATACCATCATTTCTTTTGGTCTTGTCTTGTGTTGCTTGTGTTGCACCTTGGTATGAAGTGTGTGTGTGTGCATTGCATAGTTAGTGGCATGTGATTGTTTTATGTGTGGATGCAACAAGATCCAACTCAAAAACCACTTTTTGCACCATAGCCTTTTTAAAACCCTTTCTTCCAATTTAATTAGTGGCTGAGTTTCAAGTTTCTGTTTTGGGTAAAATAAAATGTTCCACCCCTTCAAAAAATCTTCTTATTAATTGTGGGGTGCAACACCCTTTTGTTTGAATTTGTTTTCCTTTTGGACTTATTTAAAAACAGCGCCTCATTGTTAAATAAAAGGAATTTATTTTGTTCTTCTAAAATACCCTACTTATTTTTATAAATAGGGGCAAAATTTTCGAAGACCGAAGATATTCTTATTTTATCAGTACCCTTTTTATTTTAGCGTGTGTAATTTATTCAAAACCTCTTGTCATTTTTATTTGCAAAACTCCTTAAATTAGAGAGGAGAGAAGGCAGGCCTAGCTCGGTTTGTTTTGGCCCAGGTCCACCAGCGCATCCCTTCCTCCTCCTTTCGACGTCACTATGTGTACGAACTCCTCAGCCACCACTGATTCCCCATTGGCCTCGATTAGACGACCACCACCCTTTTTTATTTTAGCGTGTGTAATTTATTCAAAACCTCCTGTCATTTTTATTTGCAAAACTCCTTAAATTAGAGCGGAGAGAAGCCAGGCCTAGCTCGGTTTGTTTTGGCCCAGGTCCACCAGCGCGTCCCTTCCTCCTCCTTTCGACGTCACTATGTGTACGAACTCCTCAGCCACCACTGATTCCCCATTGGCCTCGATTAGACGACCACCAGACCCCCCCCTCCGGCCTATTTATCCATGCCCTACGCCCTAGGGTTCCACCTCGCCCCTTTTCCCTCCTCTTACCCTAGCGCCCTAGGGGTGAGCCCCGAGCACCACCACTGCAACCATGAGCGGCTAATGCGAGGGCTCGACGCCCTAGTGATCCTACGTCCCCTTCTTCCCCTGTAGCACCAAATGCCTACGAACGAACGTTGGTTCATTTCCATGGAGAAGTGCCGCCAAGGTTGACGACTTCGCCATCCCCGATGATCGCCGCTTCTTCCATCTCGGGAGCACCTTCTGCAGCAGATCGTCCCCGTCGTTCCCCTTCATCGCCGAGAGCCCTTCTTCTCTGCGTCCTAGGTGAGCACCGCATCTCTGCTTCCCCTCTCTATCTGTAGCCTCGCCGTCCCGCATTAGGCGTAGCGCCATCGTTGTTTCTCGCTGTCGCGTGCTCTGTCGCGTGGCCAGAGTGCAGTAGCAGCATCGGCCTAGGTTAGTTGCAGCATCAGCACAACGGTTCTTAGCAGCAGTAGCAGTAGACCGGCAGCGCGTGCCCGAGCTCGTCGTTGCCACGTAGCTCTTGTAGCTGTGCGATTGCACCGGTGAGAGCCGTCGCTGGCGTTTCTCAGCTACTAGAGGAAACACCCCTTTGCTATATTATCCTGAGTGAGCACCCCACCTAAAATAGAATCACCTACCTAGGTTACTGGTTCGAGCGCAGCTCAAAGACCTGATAGGCTTGGGTTCGAAACCCCGCGCCCCCTTATCTGAATTGGCGCCTCTATTCTAGCAGAACCCGCAGCCTACCGGAGTGGCAACCGAGCCACAGCTGCGTCTGTTGGTCGTGGGTTTGAATCCCCTAGCACGCACCCCTTTTGGGTTATTTTTCCTTCTGTTGATTAGGATGGTTATCTTAGTTTCTCCCCATGTTAGTGCATCTACATCAGAGTAGCCCAATGGCATGGGGGCATGGTTGTGTTGGGTGAGGTGGTGGGTTCGACCCCCACTTCTCCCCTTTCAATTTTTTTGTTGCAAGTTGCTGATTGATGTAGGTGTGCCACTAACAGTGGGCTACAGGGCCCACCTGTCATGCACTAGAGCCCTAGTGCCTATGACCAGTGCCGCCCTGTTAAATATATCTCGAGGGTATTCAATTTTAGTTGTATGTATTTCCATATCTGCAATATTCCACAGATGGAATAAGCCAAATCTGGCATATGCAAAATCAACCTTTGATTTTGACATATAGTGATTATGATTCTGGGTAGTGTTCCTTTTTTGTTTTTTGGTGTTTTTATACATGTAAGTATAGAAGTATGATATATGGATTTGGGGTAACAAAATCCAAGGAATCCAATGGTGGCACTGGAACTCAGTTTTGAGCAGTTCTGCAGAAGTGCCATTTTGTGTTGAGGTGACACTTTGTCATTTGAGTAGGATTATTTCTGTGCGTGCTTTAAAGCGTATTCCATATATGCATCATATTGTATGTTGCATTATCTCTTGCTGTTGTTTATTAGGTGATTGTTTCTGTTGGGTAGCAACGGATAGAGGAAACGAGTTCAGGGAGTACGGTGAGTTCATTCAGGATGATCAGGAGCAGTTCCAGTCTGAAGATCTCATAGGCAAGATGACCGTGACCTTGACACCGTTTCTAGCTTTGTTACGCATAGTTGATTCATTTCCATCGTTATTATCCACTGCCTACCACATGAAACCTCTAATACTTCCCCTCCTAGCAAATATTATTTGGCTAAGTTAGGCTTGCTCAACCATTTCATTAGCGTTGCTAGTTGCAGGTGCAAGCAGGTCCATGTGATAACATGGGCAATTTGATTATCATCTTACTTAAATGCTACTTAATTAATGCACCTATATACTTGGTAAAAGGCGGAAGTCTAGGCCTTTTGCTAGGTGATTTGTTCCACTTTTTCCGTCTTAGTTTCGGCTACCAGTATTTTATTCCATAACTCAGCACTCCTAACACGTTCGGGGTTGTTATGGGGACCTCCTTGGTAAATCATTTAGCGTTAAGGCTTGTCTGGTAAGACCCGACTTTGGTGTTAAATTTTCTAATAACTTAATAATAAGGCATAGGGAATAGCTACCCCCGAGGAAACTAATCAACCCCCTGGGCGAGTGTTCTTTATGAGTGTTGGTCTAAACTAGAGTCGTTTGCGGGGCCAACCTGGGGCAACTCGGAAGATCTCTATCAGGCCATTGTACGCTGCGCTCATCCGATCATGTCCTGATATGGAGATACACGTTGTACCGTCTCGAGGACCGGGCCGACCGGATCGCTGCGCTGCCTATCTTCGATGAGCTGGGGCTCTTCCTGGCTAAGGGCTCTGGTCCGGTAAAGGTGTCATCGGACGACACCTTCGGTGGGGAGGACTCCGAGAAGGCCGTCAACGACTACCCGACGAGCACGCCTCTCCCGTCATTGACCATCCTTCTATGCGAGCTTGAAGACGATGATGTCACCGACGAAGTCTCCACGGTAATCTCCTCGCGGTTGGCTCCAAGGGACCCGCGTCGGCCCCGCGCGCCAGGTGGTCGGCGTGCGTGCTCGCCCCCCGGAAGCACGGGGCTGAGTCCCCCTTGGCTCATCCTGCCTCCACCGGCGGGAAGCCTAAGGCGCCGGGCTCGCCCCCCTTCATGGGGGGCCCTGTCGCCCATGTCGTTGTCGGGGCGGAGAGGAAGACGAGATGGGTCGACATCGAAGAGTAAGTGACTCGACTTGGCACGTCTCGCTCGTCCGTCGTCCGTGCATGGCTGATTCCCTTTTTGCATGATGTCTAGGGGCGTTGCCTCGCTGGGGGCGAAGAAGAAGAACACGGGAGTCAAGCCGAAGGCGACTCCTGATGCACCACCAGCTCTCCCCAATGCGTCGCCACCTGCTGATGAAGATGGGGAGGCTCGCGAGGCGACCTCTCAGACCTTGATCGCCGAGCACCCCGAGCCCCCGAAGCGTCCAGAGGTGGTCGTGGCGGCGCCATTGCCCAAGGGCCAGGCTCTTGAGGGCCCTCTGTCCACTGATGCGCCAATGCTCGCAATCTCCGAGTAACCTTCGGAGCAACCGGTGCATCATGACACTGCCTCCCTGATGACACCGCCCACGAGAACACAAGAGGCTCCTCAGGGGGAGATCCAGAGGACTCCTGCATACGTCCAGGGCGTCCTAAACAAGACCTTCGATGCCCTAGGCAATGTCGCAGTCGTGATGACGGGGGGCGAGAAGGAGGTCAAGGCCGCTCGCGCTGCGCAGGAGGAGGCGCTGGATGAAGATGAATCTGCTCGCGTCGCACATGAGGAGGCGATGAAGGAAGCCGAATCCGCTCGCGCAGCGCACGAGGAGGCGATGAAAGGAGCCATGGTGTCTGCCAAACGCTGCGAAGAGGTGGAGGCTCGCCTGAAGGCCTTCCAAGAAGAACAAGCCAAGTTAGCCGAGCAGCTTCGCCTCCGGGAGGAAGAACTCGAGGCGCAAGTCCAAGATCGCCGCCCTGGAAGAAGAGTTGTCCAAGGAGGATACTCGCCTGGGTGCGAAGCAGGCACGCTTGGACGAGCAGGAAAACGAGATCGCCTCAAAGAAGACCCTTCTCGATGCCAAGCGGGAAGCCCTTGCCGCGGCCGAGATGAAGAAGGCCGCGGAGCTGGTCGGCTTCCCTGACATTGAGCTCAGGCTTCACACGGTGCTCCACACCCTCTGCCGGAATAGGTTCGACGAGCCTCTGGCCACCCCACAGGGAGGCTTCACCGTGCTTGCGGTGGAGCTCGCCGTAGCGTTGGAGGATGCCGTCATCCAGGTGGACAGGATCTTGGACAATGAGTGTCACGACCTCTTTTCTGAGACCACGAAGTGCGTCTTCAGTCACCTTCATCTTCGTGAGTCGGGGTTGACTTCGACTCCGTGACCCTGCCGGTCCGTATTGAGGCCCGCGACAACGCTGCAGATGTGGTGAAGGGCCCCGTGGAGGCGTTGGTGAAGAGATTCGCCAGCGTCACAATTCCCCCATCTCCGGATGCCGCCCAATCCGACACCAGGTAAGACGACACCACTGATGCCGACGATAAACCCCGTGATGCTGGAGCGACCGGCGGTGGTGGTTCCTCCTGATTTCTCCCCCTTGTTTTTTCACTGCAATGCACATCGTGCCTCGTGGAGGCGTCAAACTCATTTGTGTTTTCAAGAACTTGTTATAGCTTGTAATAACTGGCTGACTGCTTGAATGTTTTCTTCACCTTGTTTCTTTCATGTTTGTTATGATATTCTAAGTCGGTAGGGCCCGGCCCGCGCATAGGTCAGCCGCCATTGAACCGATCGGATTCCAGGACGGCCCAAGAGGTGAGGGGCTACGGGTCCAGTTAGGCTCCTGAGTCGCGATGCTCTACAGTCCCCCTAGACGTACGAGCGACTCCAATGTCCCTCCTAAGAAACCGACAATTTGAGGCTCTCGAACTCCTTCAACACTCTGAGTCGGCAGGTGTCGGATTTCGGGCTCCGCAAAACCCTAAGGATTGGAACTCAAGGGTGCACGCAGGGGCCACTCAACAGATTCGGTTTATCGAACTCGCTACATGATGGGAAAGGCTAAGAACTCACGCGACGGTGAGGGGAACACAAAAAATGGTAGTTTACCCAGGTTCTGGCCGCTGGGAAGTGTAAAACCCTACTCCTGCTTTTGGTGGATTGCCTCTCACGGAGGTTGATGCATGAACTAGTACAGTGCTCTCGGGCCTCCGGAGGCCAAGTGGCTTTGTGCATTTTTCTAGGGTTCCGATGATCCGATCCTTTGCTAAGTATCCTACCGCCTCTATTTGTAGTGGAGGCGAGGGTCCTCTTACCTTATCGTAGGCGGGATGGGATCCCACAACGGCCAGTTTCGGTGGGAGACAATGGAACGTGCTTCCCCTGTCAAAAGTGGTCTTCGCGTGCAAAGTAACTATCCGCGCTGCAGAGATGAGCCTGTGGTGACGTCTGCCCTAATGACGACCGGCGGCGGCTTCGTTGCACTAGAAAGGAAACCTTTGGAAGATGCCTTTTGGACCAATGTACGTCCTTGCCCCCTTTGCACCGAGAGGGGAGCTGCACTAGTCTGCCATCTGCGGGTCGTGTGACAACCCGAGACCGACATTCCAGAAGATTCCCCCTTTATTCTGTTTTCGTCGTGTGGCTTATTTGTCTGTCGCATTCATCATCGCATCATTCGCATCATCTGCATTGTATCGGCATCCCGTTGCCGCCAATTTTCAAAAGTTGCATCCGTTATTAGTTGCCGGTTCTGTCCATGTTCGTCGTTGCCCGTTCTGAGCCCGACCACACTCGCACGCGCCCGCGGCATCGTTCAAACCCTGTTTTTAAAAGTGTGGGTAAAACTTTCTCTGCTTGGGTTGAACCTTGGTGTGCGGTCTTATTTTAGTATAGGAAGCCCGCCTGCCAAATTTTGTTGCCATCGGAGTCTGTCTGGTACCCGAACGGTCAACCATAGCTGCACCGTATTCGGTCTGTCGTCGGACTTTTTATCGGTGTTTTAAAATACGTTGCCGGGTGCCCGTTCTCCCTCTCATCTCCGGCTAGCCTACTCTACATAGCCACTTAGCCTTTCCCCTGTTAGAAACCGGGGCGAAATTCTGCTAAACCTAACCCAACGATTGTTATAAATAGACCCACATGCAATTTTAGACACCAAACCATCTCTCTCCCTCGTTTTAGCCGCCATCTCCACCCCCATGTCTCCCTCCTCAGCCGCTGGGCCTGCCAGGCCCGCAGCAGGACCACCCTGGCCCGGATCCCCTCCGCTGCCGCTCTGCCCTAGCCCCTAGCCGGCTCCCTCCTCCTGCCCGAGCGCCTCCAGTTGGCCATGCCTCGCCGCGCCACCACCCTCTGGAACGGGAGCCCCGCCTCCGGATTCGTCAATCCCGGCCCTCCCCGGAGCCCCGACCATCCTCGAGCCCTCCCTGCCTGCGCCGCCACCATCGGCAACTGCCTCCATTACCCCGCGTCGCCCTCGATGCGCTAGCCCGTGGCCGAGCCACCCCATGCCAGATCCGGCCGCCGACTCCTCGTGCACGCCGTCCCTCGCCTCAACTGCCGCTGCCGCCTTGAGGCGCTCGGGAGCGAGCAGAACGACGAGAGGAGCTCGAGCGCTACGCCATCTAGGCCGCGACCCCGCGCTGGGCCGCGCCGCGCTCGAGGCCACCCCGAGGCCCAGCTTCTCCCTGAGCCAGCCAACCTCCTCTCCTCCTTGGGCCGAGCCCACTCTGGTGAGCCGCCCCTAATCCCGCCCCCTGCGCACTTTTGTTATGTTGCGCCCATGCCCGATTCAACCCAATAGTTTGATTCGGCCCGTTAGTTATTTTTTTAGGATTTTGATTTTATTTAATTTCAGAAAAATGTTAGATATTAAAACACCCATAGTTAATTAACCGTGCGTCGGATCGCAACGATTTAAATATGTAACTTGTGTAGTTTTTCGCGTAGATAAATATTTTGCAGCTTGAATGCATGTTTGAAGTGGGTTGACCCGTTGTTTACCTAGTTTTGCGTGTTGTCCTAATATGGATTGTCCCGTATTTATTTTTGAGCGTGTCCGTATTGCTCAAATCCCGTAGTTTAAATGCTCAAGTTTTTAGGGACCTTTTTCCATGTATTTTAGAGTGGTTGTTTGCATTTTCCCATGTAGATTTCGTCGCTAGTTTGCTATGTCATGTCTAGGACATATTCGCGCATATACGGGTGGCGTTATTTTTTACTTCGCAACCCCACATGTTATATATGTTTTCGGGGTAGAAAAATCCATAGAATTTAATTGTGTATTTAGTTTTAGCTTTTGAGCAAGTTAGTGCGCACGATATTTTGACATGTTTCCCTTTTGTTTATTTTGTGGGATTTAATCCGTGCATGATATGAATAAGTTGTAAACTAGAGATATGCCCTTGGATGTGTAGGCTAGCCTTTGGTAATTTTGATTGCAATAGAAATCCATGTTTAGTTGCTAATTTCTTGCTCTCAGCATGCTCGAAAAATAGTGCTGATTTGGAGATGCTGAAATATTTCTAAGTCGGAAATCTGATATATTTTGTTGTTGTCTTGTCATGAGTTTATCTGGTGATCTATAGCTCTTTTGAGGTTGGTGCAATGGAGTTAGTTGTAGACCTTAAGATTCTCTAGCATTCTGTCAATTTTCATGCCATTTGGTGCTCTGTAGCATATAGTTTTGTTGCTTTCAATATGCCTTCAGATCGAAAACTGCACTCTCTAAAACTAATATTTTCATTAAGTCTGAAACTGTGTGTGATATGCCATGTTGTGAATTCTTTCCCTAGTGATCCATGCTTCCATGCTCAATGTTATTGGTAGTATGTTGTAGTGCATCTTGCCCTCTACTTTCTCATGCCTTGTTTGAGCATTTTGGATTTGTTTAGCTAGTTGTTCGAGGGTGTAGAAAATGCTATGTGGCTGATTACGGTGGATCATGACTATTTCTTGTATAGCTTGTAGTTGTTGAACCGTTGCTCCGTTTTGGTAGTGTCCTACAAGAAACTTGCTTAGAATCTTGTGTAGTTTCATATTGTATTGCTGTTTGTATGTTTTGAGATGCTTGTGACTATCGTTGCACACATATTGCATTCATGCCATCATATCTTGCGATGCTCGTATCTTTTGAACCATAGCTCCGTTGGAGATGTTCTCTATGTGAAACTTGATTGGAACGACCCGTAGAATCACGTGAACCTACTTATTTTTCTGTTTAATAAATATTTAGAAGTGTTAGTTCAGATCTGGACAGAATTATAAATTAACAGCTGAGGTCATCTCGGAGATGCTATATGTTGTTTCCGACCTCATTTAAAATGCCTAGATAGATAGCTTAGTTACGCTTCACCTCTTGCCATGTTTAACCACAATTAATATTGCCGTGTACCTAATCGAGAGTGAACTAAATAATCTGTATGTGAAGTTTCGTCAATATGCAACTCGTTGCATATTGTACTTCACTTAATGTGTAGTGTTTGATTGTTGTGAATTGTCATGCCATGTCTTGCATATATTCAACCGATCATGCATCATATGTCGATTGCATCTTGTCGTGCATGTGCTGTGGTGAATATATGTGTTGATGCTTGTTTCCGGTTTGCTTCGTCTCGATATAGTTCCGCAAGCGTGTCATAATGTGAGGACCAATTCGACTACATCGGTTTGTCTGCTTCATGGATTCGTTCTTCTTACAAGAAGGATCTCAGGCAAGATGACCATTTCCCCAGATACCATTACTATCATTGCCATGCTAGTATTATCGTTTCTGTCGCTATGTCTGGCTGCCTACCACCTGTTAAATATCAGCCTCTCACCATTGCCATGAAAACCTTCAATCTATTCACAACGTAGCAAACCACTGATTGGCTATGTTACCGCTTGCTTAACCATGTGTTAGCGTTGCTAGTTGCAGGTGTAGTTGCTTCCATGTGATAAAATGGGTTCTTTGTTATATCACCGTATTAATGCTATTTAATTTAATGCACCTATATACTTGGTAAAAGGTGGAAGGCTTGGGATTTCTATCCTGGTGTTTTTTCCACCTTTGCGCCCTTAGTTTCGTCTACCGGTGTAATGTTCCATAATTGAGCGCTCCTAACACGATCGGGGTTGTTATGGGGACCCCCTTGATAATTTGTTTTAGATTAAAGCTGGTCTGGCAAGGCCCAACTTTGGTTTTCATTCGCGTAATAACCTAATAAAATTGCATAGGGACTTTTCGGACCCTGAGGATAATTAATCAACCCCCCGGGCCAGTGCTCCGCATGAGTGTTGGTCCAACCTGTCAACCGCCGGTGGCTACGAGGGGCAACTCTGTGATTGGCCTACCGGAAGTTTGGACAGTCCGTCGTGTCCTGAGAACGAGATACGCGGCTCCTATCGGGATCGTCGACACGTCGGGCGGCCTTGCTGAATTAGTTTTACCTTTTACAAGATATCTTGTGCATCGGGATTCCGGTGATGCTTTGGGTAATCTCAGAGTTGAGGTTTTCCACTAAGGAATCCGACGAGATCCTGAGTTTCGTGATCGAGGATTTCTATGCGGCTTGTGGTAATTTGTGATGGACTAGTTGGGGCACCCCTGCAGGTTAAATCTTTCGGAAAGCCATGCCCGCGGTTATGTGGCAACGTGGAAACTTTGTTTAACACCGGTGCTACATAACTTGAAGTTAACTTAATTAAATTATGCCAACTAAGTGCGTATCCGTGAATGTGTCTTTCGTGAGCTCCTTCTCTGATCGAGGACACGGTGGGGTTATGTTCGACGTAAGTAGGTGTTCAGGATCATTCCTTTGATCATCATTAGTTCATGTTTGCTATGCATAGATCATCCCCCTCTTTATTCTTGTACTCGTACGTTAGCACAAAATATATGCTTGGTCGCTTACTGCAGCCTCACCACTTAACCATACCTCACCTATTAAGTTTTGCTAGTCTTGATACCATTGGAAATGACATTGCTGAGTCCCCTGTGGCTCACAGATTACTACAACACAAGTTGCAGGTACGGGTAAAGGTTACTTGACGTGAGCGCGTTGATTGTTCATTTCGAGTTGCTTCTTCTTCTTCTTCATCGATCTAGGATGGGTTCCACAACGACAGCCGGGGATAGCAAGGATGGACGTCGTTATTTTCTCGTTTGTTTTCGTCCGTAGTCGGACCCTGTTCTTCTTCTTGATATTTATGTATTGTACTTATGAGACTCTGATATAGCTTGTGGCGAGTGTAAGCGAATTCCATATACTCTTCTCTTTAGTACATGTACTTGTAACGATATCCATTCTTGCGAAACGATGAGATGCGCTTCTATCCCTGTCGAGGCCCTCGTGCCAAAATAAGGAAAGGATCGCGTCTTGGGAGTGACAAGTTGGTATCATTGCAGTACCGACCTAGGAGCCCCCTTTATTGATCGAACTTGGTCGAGTCGAGTCTAGTGAAAAATTGCTTTGAGTCTAGTTATATGTCGGAGAGTAGGTTTCTTTTTTCTCCTCTTCTATGCTTTGGTGAGGAATCTTGACGTAATAATTTTAATTCTACTCCTCTTCTCACTCAAAAAAATTTAGGATCACGCGGATATTTTTGGGATCTATATGATGTCGATGTGACGGAGTTCTGTCTTGGTGCCTCATGTCTGACTTGATTTCTTCCGGGGAGTTGATCTCCACGGGATTCTTGAGGACATTGCTATCACTCAGATTTCTTAGTATCTCAGAATGAAGGATGTTCGAAATTGCTTCAATACTAGTAGTGGCGAGGGGAGTTCGGCTTCCCCAGTACTGGTGCAGAGAGTTCCGGATGTATCGCCATACTTAGTATCGTTGTGATTACGAGTGTCTGAAATAGATAAGGTTCCGAGATTCTAGTTATGTGTTGACGGATGTGATACACTGGACGGGTTAGTATAGGAGTTGAGTGATATATTACTACTAGTATCCGTGGACCAGATTGCATGACCAGATATTTCGGGAGTTCTTAGGTGGGAATTAAAGTAGTTACTTATAAGACAACCTTACAAAAAATGCATGATGTTAGGTTGGGGTTCGACATCTAGTGGATTCGTTTGTTCACGATCGACTTACAACGGTTCTCGTTGTGTCTTAAAGAGTCCTTGTAGATTGCTATGACTCGGGGATGCTTCTTATGTCGTGTGCACTGCCTTGCACAGGATGGCTACTGTAAGGATCGATCCCGTGCGATCCTAGCCATGAAAATATCGAACGAAATCTCTCTGATGAGTTTGTTCTGGCTTGTTTCGTAAGCCTCACCCTTTTGTTTTGTTGGAGTATGGTAATTCGACTTGATTCGATGTCAAGTGGTGAATTCATATCCTTCCAAGAGGTGTTCTTGTGTTTTATGGGAATGTTGATTCTTTGTTCAATCAAATTGTCTTAGCAATTCTTTCAACCGAAGTTGTCTTGTCAACTCTTTTCCAACCGATATTTGCAAGATCAATTATCTTTTCTTTCCGGAGTCATATCATTTGTCCCAAGTTGTCTTTCTTTTTCCCCGCCCTCCCGCCCTTTTCTTCAGTGATTGGTTTTCATCCAAGTGCATTTCATTCCATTGTTCCTTCCGCTGTCTGTTCTTTGCTCTCTTATCCGGTGATTCATTGTGAAGATTCTCTAGAGCTTCGTGTTCTTGTTTATTCAATCTTGTTGTCTTTTCCGGTGAATTCAATTCAGTTATCCGTGTTCATCATATCCTTGTCATCCTTTAAATTATTTCCCATGTAGAAAATTCTTATCAGCCTATCTTGTTATTCATTCCCCTCTTTTCTATCCGAAGTGTTGAACTTATCTCAGAAGTTTCTTGTTTTCAATTATCTCAATTATTTCGAGGTGCTAACCTCATCTAGTCTTATTTGTACCGGTGCAATCTCTCTCTTTTTGAGCAATCTTTTCAATGGTGGTTTCTTTCGAGTGGGTCCATAACCCACAGGTTTTTCTGAGGATCTTATCCGCCTGTTGTTATCTTTCTGTAGTTCTTTTATTGTTTTTCAGTGTGACATAAGAATGATTTCCATCAGTCATATTCCTTCTTAAATATTAATTTGAATTAATTCTCTTATTTGGCTCATCCTTTTATTCTTCATTATTCCGGAGTATCTTAGTTATTCTTGGTGGTGTTCTCCTCATCATTTGCAGCTTTGAAGACCGAAGGAGTGTTTCTCTCAAATCTTGATCAATTCTCTTCAAGAGTCATCATTTCAGCTTTGTGGCATCATCTTGGATTGTTGTCAATTATGAGTATTCCTTCCATATCTATCCGGTGCATTTCAATGTTGTATTCATTTCTCGATCCTCCGAAGGCCATCATTTCAGAAGATTTCTCCGTTCTCAGCTTTCAGCTTTCATCCTCAAACTCTTCTCAATTGTTGTCTCTTCGTTCGTCTCTCAATTATTCTGATGCCTCACTCAAGTTTTCTGTTAGGTGGCTCATGATCTTTTCGTTCTCATGTATCCAAGAGGTCTCCTCAAGACTTCTTCAAGTTTGTGCTCATATATCTCCTCAATCATTTCTAGAACAATAAGTGGTATGCTAAATCCGTTGCTTGTCATCAATTAAACTTGATTGAGGATAAGCATAACGTAATTCTTATTCTTGTTCATAGTGTTCTGAGTTCTTCTTCTAGACTGGCTCATGATATCAATTCTTTGTCTCAAGATGTTCTTCAAGATTCTTGTGGTAGTAGTTCTCATGTTCTTCTTCGTTCTTTCTTGTAAGAGCTAGTTTCTATTCTTTCCAACGGAGGCTTTGTGATGTTGCTCTCTTCAATCTATCATTTGGTCTTTTCAAGATCATATTATTCCCTTGTTCAATTTCGTTGGTTGTTGTGAATCTTGTCTAGTTCGCCTATCTTATCGAATTTTTGTCCCATTGTCCTACCGAAGTGCTGCCGAAATTTTCTGTGAATTCTTCCTTGTTCTCGTATCATTATTCATCTCTTTGCAACCTTCAAGGATTGTTGGTCTCACTCGTTTGTCAAAGAAGCGACTTAATTTTACCTCTTGCTTTCTCATCCTCTTCCCCTTCCATTCTTGGATCTCGAGTCGAGATCCTCTTGTAGTGTAGGAGAGTTGCGACAGCCTGAGACCGACATTCCACAAGATTCCCTCTTTATTCCGTTTTCATCATGTGGCTTATTTGTCTGTCGCATTCATCATCGCATATTTCGCATCATCTGCATTGCATCGGCATCCCGTTGTCCCTTGTTTTCAAAAGTTGCATCCGTTATTAGTTGTCGGTTCTCTCCGTGTTCGTCGTTGCCCGTTCTGAGCCCGACAAAACTCGCACGCGACTAGGCATTGTTCAAACACTGTTTTTAAAAGTGTGTGTAAAAATTTCTCGGATTGGGTTGAAACTTGGCGTGCGGTCTTATTTTAGTATAAGAAGCCCGCTTGCCAAATTTCATCGCAATCAGAGTCCGTCTGGTACCCGTTCGGTCGACCGTAGCGGCACCGTATTCGGTCTATCGTCGGACGTTTTATTGGTGTTTGAAAATACGTTGTCAGGTGCCCATTCTCCCTCTCATCTCCGGATAGCCTACTCTGCACAGCCACTTAGCCATTCCCCCGTTCGAAACCGTCCGATTTAGATCGCACGGTTGAAACCGAGGCGAAATACTGCTAAACCTAGCCCCCCCATTGTTATAAATAGACCCCCATGCCATTTTAGACAGCAAACCCTCTCTCTCCCTCGTTTTCCGCGCCCACCTAACCCTCGTCGTTGCCTCCACCTCCCTGTCTCCCACCTCAGCTGACGGGCCCGCTAGGCCTGCAACAGGCCCGCCCCGGCCCGGATCCCTGCCGTCGCCGCTCTGCCCTAGCCCCCTGCTGGCTCCCTCCTCCTGCCCGAGTGCCCCCAGCCGGCCATGCCTCACCATGCCGCTGCCTTGGATCCCGCCGATCATGCCTCGCCGCACCACAACCCTCGGGAACGGGAGCCCCGCCTCCGGATCTGTCGATCCCGGCCCTTTCCGGAGCCCCGACCGTCCTCGCGCCCTCCCTGCCTGGGCCGCGGCCGCCGGCAACCGCCTCAATTCCCCCCGCGCCGCCCTGGATCCGCCAGTCCGCGGCCGGGCCACCCCGCGCCAGATCCGGCCACCGCCACCTCGTGCATGGCGTCCCTTGCTTCAACTGTCGCCGCCGCCCCTGACGCGCTCGGGAGCGAGCAGAACGACGAGAGGAGCTCGAGCGCTCCTCCACTTAGGCCGCGACCCTCCGCTGGGCCACACCGCGCTCCAGGCCGCCCCGAGGCCCAGCTGCTCCCTCAGCGAGCCAGCCTCCTCTCCTCCTTGGGCCGAGCCAACTCTGGGAGCGAGCAGAACGACTGGTGGCGTTATTTTTATTTTGCAACCCCACATGTTATATATATTTTCGGGGTAGAAAATCCATAGAATTTAATTGTGCATTTAGTTTTAGCTTTTGAGCAAGTTAGTGCACGCGATATTTTGACATGTTGCCCTTTTGTTTATTTTGTGGGATATAATCCGTGCATGATATGAATAAGTTGTCAACTAGAGATATGCCCTTGGATGTGTAGGCTAGCCTCTGGTAATTTTGATTGCAATAGAAATCCATGTGTTAGTTGCTAATTGCTTGCACTCAACATGCTAGAAATATAGTGTTGATTTGGAGATGCTAAAATATTTCTAAGTCGGAAATCTGTTATATTTTGTTATTGTCTTGTCATTAGTTTATCTGGTGATCTATAACTCTTTTGAGGTTGGTGCAATGGATTTAGTTTACGCCCTTAAGATTATCTACGATGCTATCAATATTCATGCCATTTGGTGCCCTGTAGTATATAGTTTTGTTGCTGTCAATATGCCATCAGATCAAAAACTGCACTGTCCAAAACTGATATTTTCACTAAGTCTAAAATTGTATGTGATATGCCATGTTGTGAGTTCTTTTCCTAGTGATCCATGCTTCCATGCCAAATGTTATTGGTAGTATGTTGTAGTGCATCTCGCCCTCTACTTTATCATGCCTTGTTTGAGAATTTTGGATTTTTTAGCTAGTTGTCCGAGGGTGTAGAAAATGCTATGTGGCTGATTATGGCGGATCATGACTATTTCTTGTATAGCTTGTAGTTGTTGAACCGTTGCTCCGTTTTGGTCGTGTCCTACATGAAACTTTCTTAGAATCTCGTGTAGTTTCATATTCTCTTGCTTTTTATATGTTTTGAGATGCTTGTGACTGTCGTTGCACACATATTGCATTCATGCCATCATATCTTGTGATGCTCGTATCCTTTGAACCGTAGCTCCTTTGGAGATGTTCTCTATGTGAAACTTGATTGGAACGACGCGTAGAATCACGTGAACCTATTTATTTTTCTATTTAATAAATATTTAAAAGTGTTAGTTCAGATCTGGACAGAATTATAAATTAACATATGAGGTCATCTCGGAGATGATGTATGTCGTTTCTGACCTCATTTAAAATGCCTAGATAGATAGCTTAGTTACGCTTGACCTCTTGCCATGTTTAACCACAATTGATATTGTTGTGTACCTAATCGAGAGTGAACTAAATAATCCGTATGTGGAGTTTCGTCAATATGCAACTCGTTGCATATTGAACTTCACTTAATGTGTAGTGTTTGATTGTTGTGAATTTCCATGCCATGTCTTGCATATATTCAACTGACCATGCATCATATGTGGATTGCATCTTGTCGTGCATGTGCCATGGTGAATATCTGTGTTGATGCTTGTTTCCGGTTTGCTTCGTCTCGATAGAGTTCCGCAAGCGTGTCGGAATGTGAGGACCCGTTCGACTACATTGGTTCATCTACTTCATGGAGTCGTTCTTCTTCCAAGCAGGATCTCAGGCAATATGACCATTTCCCTAGATACCATTACTATCATTTCCATGCTAGTATTATCATTTCTGTCGCTATGTCTCGCTGCCTACCACCTGTTAAATATCAGCCTCTCAACATTGCCATGAAAACCTTCAATATGTTCACAACCTAGCAAACCACTGATTGACTATGTTACCGCTTGCTTAACCATGTGTTAGCGTTGCTAGTTGTAGGTGCAGTTGCTTCCATGTGATAACATGGGTTCCTTGTTATATCGCCGTATTAATGCTAGTTAATTTAATGCACCTATATACTTGGTAAACGGTGGAAGGCTCGGCCTTTCTAGCCTGGTGTTTTGTTCCACCTTTGCCCCCTTAGTTTCGGCTACCAGTGTTATGTTCCATAATTGAGCGCTCCTAACACGATCAGGGTTGTTATGGGGAGCCCCTTGATAATTCGTTTTAGATTAAAGCTGGTGTGGCAAGGCCCAACTTTGGTTTTCATTCGCCTAAGAACCTAATAAAATTGCATAGGGACTTTCCGGACCCCGAGGATAATTAATCAACCCCCCGGGCCAGTGCTCCGCATGATTGTTGGTCCAACCTGTCAACCGCCGGTGTCTACCAGGGGCAACTCTGTGATTGGCCTACCGGAAGTTTGGACAATCCGTCGTATCCTGAGAACAAGATACGCGGCTCCTATCGTGATCGTCAACACGTCGGGCGGCCTTGTTGGATTAGTTTTACCTTTTACGAGATATCATGTGCATCAGGATTCCGGTGATGCTTTGGGTAATCTCAGAGTTGAGGTTTTCCACTAAGTAATCCGACGAGATCATGAGTTTCATGATCAAGGATTTCTATGCGGCTTGTGGTAACTTGTGATGGACTAGTTGGAGCACCTCTGCAGGGTTAAATCTTTTGGAAAGTCGTGCCCGCGGTTATGTGGCAACGTGGAAACTTTGTTTAACACTGGTTCTAGATAACTTGAATTTAACTTAATTAAAATATGCCAACTGAGTGCGTAACCGTGACTGTCTCTTTCGTGAGCTCCTTCTCCGATCGAGGACACGGTGGGGTTATGTTTGACGTAAGTAGGCGTTCAGGATCATTCCTTTGCTCATCATTAGTTCATGTCCGCTATGCGTAGATCATCCCCCTATTTATTCTTGTACTCGTAATTTAGCCACCAAATTTATGCTTAGTCGCTTGCTGCAGCCTCACCACTTAACCATACCTCACCTATTAAGCTTTGCTAGTCTTGATACCTTTGGAAATGAGATTGCTGAGTCCCCTGTGGCTCACAGATTACTACAACACCAGTTCCAGGTACAGGTAAAGGTTACTTGACGTGAGCGCTTTGATTGTGCATTTGGAGTTGCTTCTTCTTCTTCTTCCTCATCGATCTAGGATGGGTTCCAGGCCGGCAACCTCGGATATCAAGGATGGACGTCGTTCTTTTCTCGTTTGTTTTCGTCCGTAGTCGGACCCTGCTCTTCTTCTTGATATTTATGTATTGTACTGATGTGACTCTGATGTACCTTGTGGCGAGTGTAAACCAATTCCAGATACTTTTCTCTTCAGTACATGTACTTGTAACGATATCCATTCTTGCGAAACGACGAGATGCGCTTCTATCCCTGTCGAGGCCCTCGTGCCAAAATAAGGATAGGATCGCGTCTTGGGCGTGACAGGTCGCTTGTGCACCTTCTGCGTCATCCTTGATTCCTGAGGCTGGGCCTTGCCTCGGAATATCCGCTGCTCCGAAGGGGTCTGGAGGGCGCCCCTGCAGGTCTTGATTCCGTTCACTACAGGAATCAGACTCTTTTCCGTCTGCCATAACGACCGGCAAAGAGGTGATCCACCAACGGCAGAGGTCTTTGTCGTCAGCCTCCTGTCACCAATGTTCCTACGACTACTTTCGACGACATATCACCTTCTTTGTTGTTAGTCTTCTTGAAGCAGACGGCAAAGACCTTTGCCATCAGTCTCTGGCTCCGAGCAGACGGCACACATGCTTAGATGGCAGCCGACAGGCAACGCCTCCGTTAGGGATAACGGACGCTTTGTCGTCTGCCTCCCTCCCTCTCTGTATCGTCTGCCTCCCTCCCTCTTTGTGCCGTCTGCCTCCCTCCCTCCTGGTGCCGTCTACTTCCCTCCCTAACTGTGCCATCTGCCTCCCTCCCGCTGTGCCGTCGGCCTCCCAAGGCAGCGGACGACAAAGAGCCTATATGGGCCAGCTCATGCTACCCCAAGTTGCACAGCTGGGTGCCACGTGGCACCTTTGCCGTGTGTTGCCTGATGGCAAAGGCCTTTGCCATCAGCTAGCAGACGGCAAAGAGCCCATTGTCACAGTTTTGTTTTTGTTTATTATTTCAAAGCACATATACATATACATAGCATCTATAATTCATATTAGATATATAGGTCACTACACATATACATATACATAGCACATATATAAGTCACAATACATATTCATAGCACAAAGTTTCATCCATATATATACATATACATATAGTTCCACATATATTGTTCATCCGTATATACATATACATATAATTCCACATTGTTCATCAACTCAAAAGAAAACTAGAACTAAAGCACTTCATCAATGCCAGCTTCCATGCATGTAGTACATCCAATCTACAAAATGGGAATAAGAGAGTCATCAGAAGAACAACAACAACATATATATGACAAATAAGCTAAATTGAAGAAGAAAGAGAAGAAGCAAGAAGAGAATAAGAAGGAGAAGAAAAACAAGAAGAAGGAGGAGGAGGAGAAGGAGAAGGAGAAGTAGAAGGAGGAGGAGAATAATAAGAAAAGAAGAAGAGAAGAAGAAGGAGAAGAAGAAGGAGAAGAAGGAGAAGGAGGATAAGAAGGAGAAGGAGCCCTCCATCCTCCTTCTCCTTCTTCTTCTCCTTCTCCTTCTTCTCTTCTTCTTCTCCTACTCGTCCTTCTTCTCCTTCTCCTTCTCTTCTTCTTCTCTTCTCTTCTTCTTCTTCCTTCTTTTCATTTCTCTTCTTCTCCTCTTCTTGGAGCTAAATTAGCTAACTATGTATTTTTGGAGCTAAACGGGCTAATTATCTCATTTTAGAGGAAAACAAGCTAAGAATATAATATTCATGAGCTAACCAAGGTTCTTATGCCATTTTGAGCTTATTATGTCTTTTTGGACCTAAATTAGTCATTCTAATGAGCTAATATAGGTTCTTATGATCTTTTTACCTAACTAAGCTAATTATGTCATTTTGGAGGATAATTAGCTAAGTATGTCTTTGTTGGGGAAAATAAGCTAAATTGAAGAAGAAAGAGAAGAAGCAAGAAGACAAGAAGGAGAAGGAAAAGAATAACGAGGAGGAGGAGGAGAAGGAGAAGGGGAAGGAGGAGGAGAAGAAAAAGAAAATAAGAAGAGAAGAAGAAGAGAAGAAGAAGGAGAGAAGAAGAAGGAGAAGTAGAAGGAGAAGAAGGAGGGCTCCTTCTCCTTCTTCTCTTCTTCTTCTCCTCCTTCTTCTTCTTCATCTCCTTCTCCTTCTCTTCTTCTTCTTCTTCCTTCTTTTCATTTATCCTATTCTCCTCTTCTTGGAGCTAAATTAGCTAAGTATGTCTTTTTGGAGCTAAATGGGCTAATTATGTCATTTTAGAGGAAAACAAGCTAAGTCTATAATATTAATGAGCTAACCAAGGTTATTATGCCATTTTGAGCTTATTATGTCTTTTAGGAGCTTAATTAGTCATTTGAATGAGCTAACCAAGGTTCTTGTGATGTTTTTACCTAACTAATATAATTATGTCATTTTGGATGATAATTAGCTAAGTATATCTTTGTTGGGTAAAATAAGCTAAATTGGAGAAGAAAGAGAAGAATCAAGAAGAGAAGAAGGAGAAGAAAAAGAAGAAGAAGGAGGAGGAGAAGGAGAAGGAGGAGGACAAGAAGAAGAAAATAAGAAGAAAAGAAGAAGAAAAGAAGAAGGAGAAGGAGGAGAGAAGAAGGAGAAGCAGGAGTTCTTTTCTTCTTCTCTTCTTCTTCTCCTCCTTCTTCTTCTTATCCTTGTCCTTCTCTTCTTCTTCTGTTCTTCTTCTTCTTCCTTCTTTTCATTTCTCCTCTCCTCCTCTTCTTGGAGCTAAATTAGCTAACTATGTCTTTCTGGAGCTAAATGGGCTAATTATGTCATTTTAGAGGAAAACATGCTAAGTATATAATATTAATAAGCTAACCAAGGTTCTTATGCCATTTTGAGCTTATTATGTCTTTTTGGAGCTTAATTAGTCATTTGAATGAGCTAACCAAGGTTCTTATGATGTTTTTACCTAACTAAGCTAATTATGTCATTTTGGAGGATAATTAGCTAAGTATGTCTTTGTTGGGGAAAATAAGCTAAATTGAAGAAAAATAAGAAGAAGCAAGAAGAGAAGAAGGAGAATAATAAGAAGAAGGAGGAGGAGGAGGACGACGACGAGGAAGAGGAGAAGAATAAGGAGGTGGAGGAGAAGAAGAAAAGAAGAAGATAAGAAGAAGGAGAAGAAGGAGGGCTCCTTCTCCTTCTTCACCTCCTTCTGTTCTTCTTCTCTTCTTCTTCTTCTCCTTCTTCTTCTTCTTCTCCTTCTCCTTCTCTTCTTCTTCTGTTCTTCTTCTTATTCCTTCTTTTCATTTCTCCTCTTCTCCTCTTCTTAGAGCTAAATTAGCGAAGTATGTCTTTTTGGAGCTAAATGGGCTAATTATTTCATTTTACAGGAAAACAAGCTAAGTATATAATATTCATGAGCTAACCAAGATTCTTACGCAATTTTGAGCTTATTATGTATTTTTGGAGATTAATTAGTCATTTTAATGAGCTAACCAGGGTTCTTACGATGTTTTTACCTAACGAAGCTAATTATATCATTTTGTAGGATAATTAGCTATGTATGTCTTTGTTGGGGAAAATAAGCTACGTATAAGAAGAAAGAGAAGAAGCAAGAAGACAACAAGAAGGGGAAGAAAAAGAACAAGAAGGAGAGAAGAAGAAAAATAAGAAGAGAAGAACAAGGAGAAGAAGAAGGAGAAGAAGGCGGAGAGAAGAAGAGCCCTCCTTCTCCTTGTTCTTCTCCTTCTTCTTCTCTTCTTCTTCTCTTCTTCTTCTTCTTCCTTCTTTTCATTTTTCCTATTTCAATTGAGCTTATTATGTCATTTTGGAGCTAAATTAGCTAAGTTATTAAACTAGTGGTTTCACTAACCATTTTGGAGCTAACTTAGCTAAGTTATGAAACTAGAGCTTTCACTAACCATTTTTCCTAGTAGAAATCAAGTAGGAGCTTATTATGTCATTTTGGAGAAAACTTACCACAGTGGTAATCAAGGAGGAGAAACACGAGGGTTGCTTGCGTCGGCTTCGTTTCGAGACGGTTTCCCTAGAGAAGGGTCGTGCAATGCCGCTCAGGAGTTATTCTGCAGAAAAGATATTTTGCAATGTCTCAGTTAGCATGATGATACTCAATTGTTAATACGAGTTTATAATGTCCATTGAAATGAAACTCACCGTGCCAATCGCAGAGAAGACGGGCATCGTCAGAGGGGCTTGACCGGTCTTCTCTCACATAGACTACACATTCGGTTTTGAAGAGTCAGTCGTATTAGTTAGTAATGAAACAGACATTACACACATGATTTGGCTAATGTAAAAAATAAACTTACCACAATAAGCTCGTACATGGCTAGGTGAGCCACCTCATTCCGGGCCCTCTCCTCCTCAATCATCTGATGTGTGTACCACCATCTTATTCCCATCCGCATCTAGTTCGGTTCTTTTGCCCATTTTGTGCCATGTCATCTGTCTAGCTGTCTCTTCGACCATGAAAAGACGTTGAAGCCTTGGTATGATTGGCATATACCGAAGAACACTAACTGCGATTTTGGTCTACCTCTTCTCACCCATACCGTTGTCTACCACAAGATACCTGCAAGACTCGCAATTGGGGCAATAGCCCAAGTGTGCATACTCCTTCCTAAGTAAGACACATCCTTTCTCACATGCATCTATGTTCTCATAGGGCATCTTAAGTACGCGAAGTATTTTGTTCGACTGGTACAGGTTTGCAGGCATGACATGGTCTTTGGGTAGAAAGCGTCCAAATAGTGCCATCATCGCGTCGTAGCATTCTTTTCCCAAGTTGAACTGAGCCTTCAGAGCCATTACTTGTGCAATGGCATCCAACTGACAAAGCTCACTATGCTCGTGGAGAGGACGTTTTGAAGAATCCAACATTTCATAGAAGGCCTTTGCAGATTCCTCCATCTCATCGTCCAAATCCCGAGCATCATCAAAGTCTTGCACCATGTCTTCGATCCCGGTATCATGCTCTTTGGTGCGCCGACGAACCACCTCAGCTCTGGTGCGTTGTATAGACTCAACATGAAATATCCAAACTGTATAATTAGGCTTAAAACCCCTCATCTGCAGGTACTTAATCATTACAGCCTCTATCCTCTTTTTATAGTTGTCGCATTCAGGACAAGGGCACCACTTTATTTCCTGCCCATTTGCAAATGTGGCTTTCACAAACTCCTTGGTTTGTAGAAACCATTCTTTCGTCATCTCTTTCTGAATAGCGTGACCGGTGTACATCCACGCACGATCACTCATCTTGCCTAGGTACCAAACAGACAAGAAATATATTTATATATAATTCAACATATATATTCATCAATTTATCAAGTTCGCCCGTTTTATTACGTCCATGCAACCTACACGCTAATAGGTAAAGATAGGTACTAATCCCACCCGAGTATGTGTAGATTAGGTTCATTTTCCCATGCTCTGCTCCGGATCCAACGCAAATTTTTGGCACCACCTCCCCGTTGTTCTCCTAATACACGTCTCCGCAATAAGCAGAGAGGATGTGTATCTGGAGAACAACAGGGAGGCACTCACGAAATTATGCATCGGATCCGAAACAAAGATTATGGGAAAACGAACCCAATCTACACATACTCGGGCTGTCCATGGATAACGTTGGACAATTCGGAAGAATCACAGTTATAAATATATGCAAATGCATGCATATTTATAACTGTAACCCTTTCGAACGGGAGATGCATACTGGTCACGCATACTGATAAATTAATTTAATTACCTATATCTAGCAAGTTTCATCCGAAGACCGACCCACATCATATGAAGGGGCGAGGAGGAGATGACATTTATACTCACCCACGAATGCAGGGGCGGAGTTCATAGAATGGAGGTCTTCACACAACAGACCTCACAACAACGAGACAACTGTCACATGTAAATCCACCCGATCAACCCAAATATTTTGTGTTCATTAATAAAATGAAAAAATATACGACCTAAAACAAATACATGACCTATATAGATGTCATCTAGGTTCCATAAAAAAATATTCCGTGCCGGGGTGTAGTCGAGATGTCGTGTCGGGGTTTCAGGGCATCATGTTAGGTGTCAGGGGTGTCGTCGAGATGTCGTGTCGGTGCGACAACTACTGTTGCGATCCATTTTGGCGTCCGCACCATGGTCTACTCCAAGCCACCCACTGTTGAACCTTCGAGATCCATCGACGTTCTTGTGGGTATAGATGCGATGGTGGCCGGCTTGGGAATTGTTCAACCTCCTTTGAATCATCTCATACAACAATGCTCATCCACTCAATTCTTCTTCCCCACAAGTGCCACTGGTGCCTCAAGTGGAGCCTCGCCGAGCTGTTGTAGTATCCTCGGTGCTGAAGTGGAATATCACCGGTGCCTCAAGGGGGTCGTCCCAGCAGTAATGTTTCTGCACCGACCTCATGGGGGTGGTTGCAGCAGCATCGTTGTTGTAGACCGTGAGCTCGATGGCGTCGTAGCCATGGCAGGTGCGTGACAACCTCACCAACGTTTCCTAACGTTGTGGATAGTGCAAGCATAGACGGCAGCCAGAGGGCTCTACACGGGAACTACTAACCTAACAACTAACCGAATGCACAATAGGTAATTAACAACTAACCTAACTAACCTAATTAACAGTAGGTAATTACCACTCACAACTAACCTAATTACCACTCACAACTAACCTATTACCACTAACAACTAACAACTAACCTAACTATCCTAACTACAAGTAGGTAACCACTAACAACTAACCTAACTAGCCTAACTAACCTAACTAACATTAGGTAATTAACAACTAACCTAACTAACCTAATTAACAAAATAAACAAAAAAAGGAAAAAAATAAGGACTCACCGGAGGGGTGGCCTGGCGATGAGGACGGCGCAGGGAGGACGGCCGTAGAAGAGGAGGGGGCACAGGGAGGAGGCGGTGTGCTGGGAGGAAGGGGCTGGTAGTGGTGGTGGTGGGGCGGCGCGGTGGTGAAGGAGGGGGTAGTGGGGATGAGGAGGGCGCGGCGGTGGAGGAGAGGGCGATGGTGGCGGAGGGGCGGTGGTGGAGAAGGGGCGAGCTCCGGCGGCAGTGGTGGAGGAGGAGGTCCCGAGGAGGAGGTGGGGCATGGTGGAGGAGGGGCGCAGGGAGGAGGAGGGCGCGGTTGTGGCGCAGGGAGGAGGAGAGCGTGGCGGCGCAGGGAGGAGGAGGACACGGGTGCGCAGGGAGGAGGAGGGCACGACGGCGGTGGTGGTTTCGGGGGTGGGAGAGAGGGGTGTGGGGTGGGGAGCGACAACCGTTAGGGGAGAGAGGCGTGTGAGGGTGGGGGGTGACGACCGTTAGGGCGCATCCTCTTTCCCGTCTGCCCCGCGACGGCACAGAGGAGAAAAGCAGACGACAAAGAGAGAGGCCGTTAGGGGGGAGAGAGGGTGTGCGGGGTGGGCCGCCCGTGCTCTTTGTCGTCTGTCTGAATGCTCTTTACCGTCCGCCAGCTGATGGCAAAGAGTTGGCTCATGGCAAATAGTATCTTTGCCATCAGCCTGCTCTTTGCCGTCTGGTTTTTGGTAGCTGATGGCAAAGAGGGTCTTTGCCATCAGCCAGCAGACGACAAAGAAGCAGCAGATGGAAAAATCTCTGATTCCACTAGTGATTCCTCCTCGTGAGGCTTGGCCCCTCACGAGGGCCTTGTCGAGCCTGCTGGTACTTGATCGATGAAGTGGGCATGCCCTGGGCCGCAGAGAGGCAAGTCTGGGTACCCCCGTTCCCAGTACGCCGACAGTATCCCCCGGGACCAAGGCGCGCCCCGGCTAGCTTCCTGGCGATGCTTTGGAGGGAGCCCGAAGCGTCACGGGCCCTAAATGTCTACGGGCCAGGCTGCACATACATCGGGCAGCCCAGTGGCAACACTCCAGTTCCCGCAGCGCTAGGAGGTGCGCCTTGTCAAATTGATGCAACACCTGGATGCTGCGCCAACCATTATTGTTGTCGGATTTCGGGCTCCACAAAACCCTAGGGATTCAAACTCGGGGGGCGCGCAGAGACTACTCAATAGGTTCGGTTTTCCGGACTCACTGCACGTTGGGAAAGGCTAGAACTCACGTGACGGTGAGGAGATATCGGGACACGGTAGTTTACCGAGGTTCGAGCCATTGTGAACCATATAACTCTACTCTTGCTTTGGTGGATTGCCTCTCACGGAGGTTGATGAAGGAGACAGTATAGTGCTTTTGAGACTTTGGAGGCCAAGTGGCTCGGTGTGTTGCTCTAGGGTTATGATGATCCCATCGCTCTCTCAGGTATCCTACCATCTCTATTTATAGCGGAGGCCATGGTCATCTTCCCTTATCGTAGGCGGGAAGGAAACCCACAACGGCCAGCTTGAGCGGGAGAGAAGGGAACATGCTTCCCCTGTCAAAAGTGGTCGTCGCCTGCAAAGTAACTGTCCCCGCTACAGGGAAAGGCCCGTGGTGATGTCTGCCCTATTGACAGGCAGTAGCGGCTTGGTTGAACCAGAAGGGAAACCTTTGGGAGATGCCTTTGGGGGCCATGTACGCTCCTGCCCTCTTTGCACCAAAGGGGGAACTGCACTGCTCTGCCATCTGCGAGCCACCTGTCCACCTTATGCGTCATCCTTGACTCCTGAAGTCGGGCCTTGCGTCAGAATGTCCGCCACTCCGGAGGGGTCCTGAGGAGGCCCCTGCGGGTCTTGATCCCATTCCTCCTCGTGAGGCTTGGCCCCTCACGAGGGCCTTTCCAAGCCTGCTAGTTCTTGATCGAGGGACTGGGCTAGCCCTGGGCTGCAGATAGGCAAGTCTGGGTACCCCGTTCCTAGGACATCGACAGTAGTCCGCGGAACCAAGGCGTGCTCGAGCTGGCTTCCTGACGAAGCCTTGGAGGCAGCCTGAAGCATCATGGCCCCTCAATGTTTGCGGGCCAGGCTTCTCGCATATCGCGCAGCCCAGCAACATTCCAGTTCCCGAAGCACCCGGAGGCGCGCCTGGTCAAATTGATGTGACGCCTGGATGCTACGCTATGCATCATTGCTCCCTGGGGGCGGCGCCTGTAAACACGCCACGTAGTCCCATGCCCTCACGAATTGCGTGTGTCCAGGGACGCGAAGGGATGCATGTTTGCCCCTGGGCTGCCTATTTAACCCGACGAGGGCGATAAGGCTTGCATCGCCTCAGTCTTCTACGCCTTCCACCTTCAGCCCTCCACTCTCTCAGCATGGCGCCGGTGAGGAGATTCTCTACTGCCGATAAGGGTAAGGCCCCTGGCAAAGGTCTTGCTGCTCCAACTACCAAGAGGGGACGAGGCCGCCCTTGGAAGTACGTGACGGTGCCGAAAGCAGCCACCGACGGGCGCGGCCATGGTTCCACCTCTTCGGGGATGACCATCGGCAACCACGGCGGGGCGTCGATCGGCGCGGGTGCCGTGGAGGCCAGAATGGGAGGTCGGTGATGGCACCTGGCCGCCTCACCCGCGGCTCCTCTCGGCTGATATGGCGATGGAGTTCATGACGTGGGTGGACATGCCGGAGATCGCCTGGCTCCAGCTCCCAAGCTTCTCCGCGAAGGCACTACGGTCCGGCGGGCACTCTGGCCTTTGGCTGCAGGCCGACGGCTATTGTGGTGGGGCATTTTGGGTCGAGGTCGAGGTCACCCCCACGTCTACGTGTATCTGTACGGCGGGTGGTAGGAGTTCTCCCGCACCCGAGGCTTGAAGGGGAGGCACTATCTCCACTTCAAGTTCGACGGGGAGGTGATGTTCTTTGTCAAGATCATCAGTGTCGAGGGCGATCGTTTGGGTTGCTGCCTGGAAGACGCCGGCTGTGGCGGTCCCGTGGGTGAGCCCGTCTCTACCGATGGGTGCCACGCTTCTAGCAGCAGCGACACCCCCTCAGGATAGAGCCCGAGCGGTAGCAACGACAGCAGCGATAGCAGCTACGACGAGTCGCCTCACCGTCGTGCCCGAGCCTCGAGGAGGAGCCCCCAAGTTCGGTGCCGCCTGCCTGCTCCTGCGGCGCCTGTGAAGGAGGAAGAGGACACAGACTGAGTGTCGGTGTGCGGGTGTCAGGCGGAGGCAGCGGCAACGCTCCTCCGGGATCTCCATCACTAGTTGTTTTCTCCTTGCTCTCGACCCTGCATCCATAGGAATAGGGACAGACTCTTCGGGCATGTAATGGATTTTTGCGGTCTCCCCCTTTTTGTTAGTGATGTTGTTTCTTTGCTGGTTTTGATACTTAGCCTTGTATGCTTGCGGGGAACTCCTTTTTTGCGATGCATGACTATGGTGCTCGGGAGGGCCCTCGTTGGTTGGTTGGTATTTCCCTTGCTGCAGGTGAAGTGGCTCGATGCTCTATGTCAGTTGGACCCGGTCCATCGCATTTCCCTGCCGCCGTGGAGTGCGACCCGTTACCAAGGTTGTTCCTCACGAGGTAAAGCCCTTGCGCCGGGGTGCCAGGTGGATTTGTGACCGGTAAGGCTCCGGAGGCGCTATGCTCAGGAGCCCCCTTAGACATTCAAGTGGCTCCATGTCGACAGGTCCCAGTCCTGCACATTTCCCTGCCGCGAGGCACAACTTGAAGGTCGCCCGTCGCGGAACAAGGCCCAGGCACTCGGGTTCTAGGTGGCTTTGCGACCGGTAAGGTTCCTGAGGCGCGATGCTTAGCACCCCCCTTAGACGTTCAAGAGGCCCTCGTGAGTTCTGTTTTTTGAGGTCTCTAATCTGCATTCAGGAAGCTCTGCATTGGCCAGTCCTAGTCCAGCATATTTCCCCGCTGTCCAACCCGTTACCGAGGTGGTTCCTCATGGGGCTGCGCCCCGGCACCGGGGTGCTAGGGGGCTTTATGACCGGTAAGGCTCTTGAGGCGTTATGTTCAGGAGCCCCCTTAGGCACTCAAATTGTCCCAAGATAAACAACTGTTGTGAGGAAAAACCAAATGTTGTACCCTCTCCACGATGGTGCGCCGAGCCGCGAATAGGTCTCTTGAGCGAGTGCTAGTTGGCCTGAGTCTGTTGACTCGTCAGTGAGTACCACAGGTGTATTCAGGTGCCAAGGCCTTGTCGAGGTGCCGGCACCGTGCCCCAGCCCCTGATCGCAGGGTACGAGCAGGTGACGGCACACGGATGCTTGACTCAGGGGAAAAGAGCGTGTTGCGGAAAGTTGCAGCGAAAGTAAGTTTAGGCAGAAAGCATCATTTGGAAAGGCCCTGAGTTTTGACTTCATAAATACCATTAAATCCAAGCCAGAAAAAGC
Source organism: Hordeum vulgare subsp. vulgare (assembly GCF_904849725.1). NCBI lineage: Eukaryota > Viridiplantae > Streptophyta > Magnoliopsida > Poales > Poaceae > Hordeum > Hordeum vulgare. The sequence continues at coordinate 238,403,612 of NC_058523.1, forward strand.
AAATGCAAACCACGTCTGGCACCTAATCTATTCTCCGCCTCCGTCTCCACCCAGCGCGGAGCTAAGGTCGTCCTCGGGGGGCCCTGGGCGTATACAGCCTCGGTTCGTTATTACATGAGAGTGTCACAATGGGGGTGTATCTGGGAGGTCATGAGGACTATTTGGCCTCGCGAGTGTCCCTACCCCCGAGGCATTAGGCGCCTGATTCCGGAAGTCATTGATGGACTATGTTGATTTCCTTCATCTTCCCCACTAGGGATGGGATGGACCCCTTCCGCGTGCTCGGTGGGGCCTGGGCTTATACAGTCTCGGCTCATTATTACGTGAGAGTGTCACGAGATGAAATAGGTTCTGGAATAATTGAAGGACGATGAAGGGTCGATGCCGAGACGGCGCGAAGGCAGTGCATGGGTGATGTAGTGTCGTCATGGGTAGAACTTGCGGACCTGCTGGATGTTCCACGCATTCTGGATAGGGACTCTATCTTGAGTCTCCAGATGCACAGAGCCAGGCCTGGAGACGTGGGCAACCTTGAATGGGCCTTCCCACATGGGCGAAAGCTTATGCAAGCCTTCCCTGGATTGGACCCGCCTTAGGACGAGGTCCCCGACTTCGAGGGTCCTGGAGCAGATGTTGCGGCAGTGGTAGCGCCGCAAGGCGTGCTGGTACCTCGCGGCTCGGAGAGAGGCCCGACGGCGCACCTTCTCTCCAAGTACAAGGTCCGTCCACCGCGCAGTCTCCTGGCGCTCGTCATCGAACACCAGGACCCGCGGGGAATGGTGCTTGATTTCGTGGGGAAGAACCGCCTCTGTTCCATAGACGAAGAAGAACACGGTCTCGCCAGTGGGCTTGGTTGCACTGGTGCGGATGGACCACAGTACCGACGGGAGCTCAGCAACCCAACCTCGGCCACAAGCTTCGAGCTTCTTCTTCAAACTCCTCACTTTGAGACCCCGTAGGACCTCTGCGTTGGCGCGCTCCGCCTGGCCATTGCTCCGCGGATGGGCAACCGATGCGTAGCATATCTATGTATCGAGGTTAGCATGGTAAATCTTGAAGAGCTGATTGGTGAACTATGAACCGTTATCCATGATGATGCGATTGGGGACACCGAAGCGGCTCACGGGGACCTTGATGAACTTGACGGCGGACCCGACCGGGATGGTGCACACGTGCTCCACCTCCGCCCACTTGGTGAATTTGTCGATGGCGACGTAGAGGTAGAGGAAACCCCCCGCGGCCCGCGGGAAGGGCCCCAAAATGTCCAGCCCCCACACCGCAAAGGGCCATGTGAGAGGATGGTCTGGAGGCCCTGCGTGGGCTTGTGGATCTGCTTGGCATGGAACTGGCAGGCCTCGCAGGACCTAACTAGCTCGGTGGCGTTGTCTAGAGTTGTGGGGCAATAAAAACCTAACGAGAATGCCGTACCTGCGAGCGTGCGCGAAGAAGAGTGATGTCCACAGTCCCCTCCATGAATGTCGGCCAGTAGCTTGCGCCCCTTCTCCCTGGAGATGCACCATAGCATGACGTCATTCGGGCACCTGCGGTACAAGGCACCATCTCGTACGCAGTAAGCCTAGGCTTGTTGTACTACGCGTTCTACATCCTCCTCCTTCTCTGGCAATGCACCACGGAGCAGATATGCTTCGAGTTCCTGCATCCAGTCGTCGTCTTGAGCATCCAGGGCGAGGACTAGTCGAGCCCCCGAGGCTTGACCACAGTCCGGAGCCCCCGAGAGTGGTGCTGGGGGGGCTCCATTTCACGCGGTGTCGGGTCCTCAGGTGACAATGTCGCGGAGGGCTTGAAGAGTCGCTCCTCAAAAACGCCTGGCTCTTTTGGCTATGTCATCCGCCTCCTTGTTTTCGCCTCGCGGGACGTGCTGCGGCTCCAGGCCCTGAAAACATTTCTCGATCGTAAGTACCTCCTGCAAATACGCCTACATATGCTCGTCCTTGGGTGTGTACTCCTTGTTGGAGAAGTTGACGAGGAGCAGAGAGTCGCCCATCACGGTGAGGCGCTGGACCTCCAAGACCGCCGCTGCCTTGAGGCCGGTGATGAGGCCCTCGTACTCCGCTATGTTGTTGGAAACCTTCTCCCCCCCACTGGAAGGAGAGCTGCACGGTGTAATGAAGCTTATCTCCCGTAGGGGAAGTGAGCAGCACACCAGCCCCCACTCCCATTTGCGCGAAGGCCCCGTTGAAGTGCATTGTCCATCCTTCGGGCGCCTCTGCTCCGGGGGCAAGGGATTGGTTCCCTTCCAGCCCCCGGTCAGGCGCATCCATCCATTCCACCATGAAGTCGGCCAAGGCAGCTCCTTTGATGACCCTGGTCGTGCTGAATTCGATGTTGAAGGCCTGAAGCTCGATGTTCCACTCAGTGACTCTTCCTGCCGCGTTTGGGTTGTGCAAGATCTTCTCCAAGGGGTAAGCGGAGACGGCCTTGATCGGGTGTCCTTGGAAGTAGTGACGCAGCTTGTGCAAGGCGGCGAGGAGCGCCAGAAGGAGTTTCTTCTCCATGGGGTAGCGCGAGCGGGCGTCCGCAGTACCGTGCTGACGAAGTACACGGGGTGCTCGACGGGGCGTCCTGATCCTTGGTGGCTTCAGGAGGTTGGGATGCTTCCTCGTCCAGAGGGAAAACCGGGACCTCGGGAGGAGAAGGCTCTTCATGACCTAATTCGTCAGTGTGGACCTCGGTTCCCTCCACTCGTGGGGGAGTTGGATCTTGTGGGTCGCGCGGGCCCTCTGGAGCATCGGGCAAGGGGTCAATGGGGCTTCCCAAAGTAGCGCCCTTGCTAGCTCGCTCATCCCTTACTGCCACCAAAGCGGCGCTGGCGGAGTGTGGGGTGGCAGCGACGTACAGAAGCATGGCCTCCCTGGGGCGAGGTGCCACCATGACCGGCGGGCTCATGAGGTAACGCTTGAGCTCATCGAAGGCAGCGTAGGCCTATGGGGTCCACTCGAAGGGCCCCTTCCTTTTCATGATCTTGAACAAGGGTAGTGCCCGCTTGCCTAGCTTTGACATGAAACGACCCAAGGAGGTGACACACCCTGCCAGCTTCTGCATTTCCTTGAGGGTTGTGGGCGCGCTCATCTTGTTTATGGCATTTACCTTTACTGGGTTAGCCTCGATCCCCAGGTGCGACACCAGGAAACCAAGTATCTTGCCTAATGGGACTCTGAAGACACACTTCTCGGGGTTGAGCTTCAGGTTCACCTCTCTCAAGCTGGCGAAGGTCTCTTCCATATCCTCCACCAGGGTTTTGGCTTGCCTTGACTTGACCACGATATCGTCGATGTAGGCCTCTGCATTCCTATCGAGCTGCGGCCCTAAGACAATGTGCATCAACCGCTGGAAGGTCGCCCCGGCGTTCCGCAGCACGAAAGGCATACACTTGCAGAAGTAAACCTAGCACGGAGAGAGGAATGCCGTCTTCTCAATGTCCTCCACCGCCATCTTGATCTGGTGGTAGCCCGAGAAGGTGTCCAAGAAGCACAGAAGGTCCCACTCTGCGGTGGAGTCCATGATCTAGTCGATGTGTGGTAGAGGGAACAGGTCCTGAGGGCAATCCTTGTTGAGGTTCGTGAAGTCGACGCACATGCGCTCCTTTCCACACTTCTTTAGGACAACCACCGGTTTTGCCACCCACTATGGGTAGCGCACCTCCCTTATGACCCTTGCTTCCTTCACCTTACGCACCACCTGAGCTATAAAGGCATGCTTCTCCGGAGCCTGCCTCCTTGCCTTGTGCTTCACCGGACGCGCGTTTGGACATACCATGAGGTGGTGCTCGATGACTCCCTCGGGAACCCCACTAGGTCGGAGGCACTCCAGGCCAATGCGCCCTTGTTCGCCATGAGGAAATCCACAAATCCCTTCTCTTTGTCTTGGGGGAGATTCGTGCCGATGGTGAAGGTGGGGGTCAGGCTCCCTTCGTCCACCGGGACTTGCTTCGTCTCCGCCCGGTGTTGGAAAAACAACTCCTTCTTCTCTATGGGCGCGATGTCGAGGGCGTCTCCTGGGTCCCCTGTGGCACGCGCCTCGCCCCTAAGATAACCCGAGTGTGACAGCCCGATGCCAACGTTCCAGAAGATTCCCCTTTTCTTTCCGTTTTCGTCGTGTGGTTATTTTTTATTTGTCGCATCGTCATCGCATCATGCGCATCATCTGCATTGCATCGGCATCCCGTCGCCGCCAGTTTTCAAAACTTGCATCCGTTGGTAGTTTCCGGTTCTCGTCGTTGTCCGTTCTGAGCCCGACCGCACTCGCATGCGCCCGCGGCATCGTCAAAACCCTGTTTTAAAGTGTGTGTTAAATATTCTCTCATTGAGTTGAAACTTGGCGTGTGGTCTTTATTAGATATAGGTAGGCCACATGTCGAATTTCGTCGCAATCGGAGTCCGTCTGGTACCCGAACAGTTGACCGTAGCGGCACCGTATTTGGTCTATCGTCGCACGTCTTTCGGTGTTTTAAATCTTGTTGCCAGGCCGCCCATTTTCCCTCTCGCCTCTGGATAACTACTCTACACGGCCACTTAGCCGTCCCCGCGTTCGAGATTGTCCGATTCCGACCGCACGGTTGGGTCCGGGACAAAATTTCGCTAAACCAAGCCCCCCCCTTTGTCTATAAATAGACCCTCCTCCTAATTTTTAGACACCCATCCCTCTCTCCTCGAAAACCATGCCTCCCCGAAACCCTAACCCCACTCTCTCTCCTCCTCCCTCCTCCCCAGCGCCGCCGGCCCACGCGGCCCTTCTGAGGCCCGCCGGGCCCGAACCGTCGTCCCCGCCCTTGGAAGGAGCGGAGCTCCCGAGCCTTGCAGCTCCTCCCGCTGCCTTGTCCCGCACGTGCCCGCGCCATTGCCGGACAGCCATCCGATCTCGTCGGAGCAGGCAGTCCCGCCGGCGCCGCCCGACCAGGCCGAGCCCCGCGCCCTTGCCCCTTCTTCCTTCCCTCTCCTCTCCCTCTCACGTCTTCTCTCTCTGTCCCGCATGAGACCACGTTGAAGCCGGCGCCCGATCTCCTCGTCCCGGCGCCGCTTCGAGCCGCCACCGCCGGGAACGGAACCCCGGTGGCCGGATCCATCCGACGCCGCCGGTTCCTCGCCGGGACCCCCTCGCCTCCATCCGTCGCCGACAGGTCCACCGCCGCTGCCATGTGCTCCTGCAGGGAGAGAGACGAGGCCAGCACTCGGCCTCTCCCCCTGTTGACCGCATCGCTCCCCTGCCTCGTGCCCGCGGGTCGCATCAGGCCGGCCAAGCTAGCCCGCCCCGACCAGGCCGCCTCCCGTGGGCCTCGTTCGGTCTCCAGCACCGACCTAGGCTGGCCCGATAGGCCACGAGGTGAGCACCCCCGAGACCACTATCCCTCGCCCCACGTGATATTTAGTTGTATTGCGTTCGAGCCCTGCTGTAATTCGGCCCGTGGAGGTTTTTATTTCTATCGGCGATTTATTAATTCCAGGGATATTAGTTATTTTAAGACACCAATATCTTTTAATCCGCATGTCGGATCGCGACGTGTTGTATATGTAAATTGTGTAGTTTTGCGCATAGATTATGTTTTTGTAACCTGCATGCATGTTGGACTTAGTTTGACGTGTCGAATGCCTAGTTTAGTGTGTTGTCCTATTATGTTTTTCTCCCATTTTAATTCTCGTGCGTGTCCGGATTGTTCGAACACCATAGATAAAATGTTCATGTTTTAGGAACCCTATTACCATGTATTTGAGAGTAGTCGTTGTTATTTTTGCATGTAGGATTCCGTGGCTAGTTTGTTATTCCGCGTTTAGGACATAATCTCGCTACACGTGTGGCGTCGTTTTTATTTTGCAACCCCACATGTTATATATATTTTCGGGGTAGAAAAATCCATAGGATGTAACTGTGCATTTAGTTTTAGCTTTTGAGCAAGTTAGTTCGCGTTATATTTTGCCATGTTGCCCTTTTGTTCATTTTGTGGGATTTAATCCGTGCGCGATATGAAGGAGTTGTGAACAAGAGATTTGCCATTGGATGTGTAGGCTAGCCCCTGGTATTTATGGTTGCAATAGAAATCCATGTTTATGCTTGGTTTGCTTGCTCTCAAGTTGCTACAAAATAGTGCTGATTTGGAGATGCTGAAATATTTCTTAGTTTGAAATCTGTTATTTTGGTGTTGTCTTGTCTTGAGTTTATCTGGTGCTCTCTAGCTCTTTTGAGGTTGGTGCAATGGAGGTAGTTGTAGACTTTAGGATTCCCTAGCACGCTGTGGATTTTCATGCCATTTGGAGTCCTGTAGCTTATGGTTTTTCTGCTGTCAATATGCCTTCAGATCGAAAACTGCAGTTTCATAAACTCTTATTTTCATCAAGTCTGAAACAGTGCGTGAGAAGCATTTTTTGACTTCTTTTCCTAGTGATCCATGCTTCCATGCTAGGTGTTATTAGTTTTATGTTGTAGTGCTACTAGCCCTCTATCGCCTCATGCCTTGGTTGAGCATATTGGATTTGTGTACCTCGTAGTTGTGCGGTATAGAAAATGCTATGTGGCTGATTTTGGCAGATTGTAGAGGTTTCTTGTTTAGCTCGTAGTTGTTGAACCGTTGCTCCGTTTTGATCGTGCCCTATATGAAACTTGCTCAGAATCTCGTGCAGATTCATTTTATCTTGCTGGTTGTATGTTTTGAAGTGCTTGTGACTGTCGTTGCACATATTTTGCATTCATGCCATCATACCTTGCGGTGTTCGTAACTTTCGAACCGTAGCTCTGTTGGAGATGTTCTCTATGCGTAAATTGCTTGTAACGACGCGTAGAATCACGTGAACCTATTTATGTTGCTGTTTAACAACCATTTAATTGTGTTAGTTCAGATCTGGACAGAATTGTAAATTAACATGTGAGGTCGTTTCGGAGGTGTTATATGTCATTTCCGACCTCATTTAAAATGCCTAGATAGTTAGATTAATTGCGCTTCACCTTTTGCCATGTTTAATAACATTTATTATTGCCAAGTACCTAATCGCGATAGAACTAAATAATTCGTATGTGGAGTTTCGTCAATATGCAACTCGTGGCATATTGAACTTCACCTATTGTGTAGTGTTTGATTGTCGTGAATTGCCGTGCCATGTCTAGCATATTCACGTGTTCATGCATCTTATGTGGATTGCACCTTGTCGTGCATACGCCATGGTGAATATCTGTGTTGATGCTTGTTTCTAGTTTCCTTCGTCTCGATAGAGTTCCGCAAGCGTGTCGGAAAGTGAGGACCCGTTCGACTACATTGGTTCGTCTGCTTCACGGAGTCATTCTTCTTCCAAGCGGGATCTCAGGCAAGATGACCATTTCCCCAAATACCATTACTATCATTGCCATGCTAGTTTTACCTTTTCTATCGTTATGTCTCGTTGCCCACCACCTGTTAAATAACAGCCTCTCAACAATGCCATGAAAGCCTTCACCTGTTCACAACCTAGCAAACCACTGATTGGTTATGTTACCACTTGCTCAACCATGTGTTAGCGTTGCTAGTTGCAGGTGCAGTTGCTTCCATGTGATAACATGGGTTCCTTGTTATATCACCCTATTAAATGCTATTTAATTTAATGCACCTATATACTTGGTAAAAGGTGGAAGGCTCGGCCTTTCTAGCCTGGTGTTTTGTTCCACCTTTGCACCTTTAGTTTCGGATACCGGTGTTACGTTCCATAATTAAGCGCTCCTAACACGATCGGGGTTGTTATGGGGACCCCCTTGATAATTCGTTTTAGATTAAAGCTGGTCTGGCAAGGCCCAACTTTGGTACTACATTTTCCTAATAACCTAATAAAATTGGATAGGGACTTTCCGGACCCCGAGGATAATTAACCAACCCCCGGGCCAGTGCTCCTCATGAGTGTTGGTCCAAAATGGGCAGTGTCATGGGTATAAGCCTGACAGTAGATGTGTAGGGTACGAAAGGATGGGCAGAGCCTTAGCTACGGCGAGGTTGTATGAGTTCAGGCCCCTCTACGGTGGAGGTAATAGCCCTACGTCTCAGTGCTCTGGGAGCTTGTTGTCGAGTGGAATATGGATTACAGTGAATTGCTAACCCCTGCGCCAGTGGGGAAGGGTGGCTTATATAGAGTGCGCTGCCTTTCACAACGGTTCGGTGGACAGGGGTGGAGTAGTGGCGAAAAAATGCCTACGTTACAGGTAACGTATGTCTTAAATGCTAATAAAGGCACATGGAAACGTATGACCGTTTCCCTCCAGGGGGGTTACGATGAACAGAGTGGAATCCAGTCGGTTAGTTTGATACACTCCGAATGCTCATCTCCGACTGGATGGTGGAGGATTCGTTACCGACTGGATGATGGGAAGTCCTTAATTCAGTCGGAACTGACTAAGGGCCTTATCCCTTATGAAGGGTAGTCCTTGGGTAGGACTTATAGGGCAGGCCTATGACCCTTCCCTAGGACTATAACCCCATCATTAGTCCCCGAATGGATTGGGGTTGGAACAACGAAGCGATGCTTGGAGTACGGATCCGACTGGTACGGATGCGACTTCGGCCTTGCTTGCCTCGATCCATTTTATCTTCTTTGACCAATGATCCGAGTGGATGTATTTGTGAAACGAACTATCGGGGACCGAGTGCTTCCGTGGTATCTTTTGACGTGACTAGTCAACTGACAGCGGCGGATTTTCCGGGATCCTCAAATTTCGGTTGCCGCGCGCTCAGCGGGGATGACGACATCGCAATCGAGTAGTCGGGGGATAAGATTTCGGGGCACTTGCTAGTGACCCAATCGGAACCTTATTTAAACTTCTGCGGCGAGGGTTTTTCGTTACACTCGCCTGATAACTTGCACTTGCCCCGCTTCTCTCGCCATCTCCTGCGCATCCCAAGCTTCTTCCTTCTCCTTCTCCCTCGCGGATCTGCAGCCTCCGCCATGACAAAGGGGCAGACTAGCAAGCTAGAGGCGCGAAAGAAGAAGGGGAAGGCGGCGGCTCCTGCTTAGCGGCGGCAGCGAGCGCTACCGGCGGGTTGGATCCAGGGGGATTTCCTCCCCTCCACGGTGACGGAGGAGAACTTGCTGGAGTTGGAGGAGCACGGAATGATTGCGCACAAGTCGTGGAGGTTTTCGGCGGACGGCGAGACCGAGCCGGCGCCCAGGGAGGGGGAGCGCGTCTTGCTGCTCAGCCACGTGCACCGAGGTTTCTCTCTGCCTCCTCATCCCTTCTTCAAAGGTATAATGAACCACTTCGGGGCGCAGCTCCACCATTTTCCTCCCAACGCAATAGCTCATCTCTCTGCCTTCGTCGTGTTGTGCGAGTGTTTCATCGGTTGTCCTCCCCATTGGGGGCTTTTCAAACACATCTTCTCTGCTAGATCCCAAACCATCAAACGACTTAACCAGTCGGATGATAAAACTCACCTCCTCCAGCTCTGCGGAGGCTTAGGCTTCCAAAAGAAGAGTAAAAGTAGCTATCCCGCTCTTCAGTTGAGTGAATCTGTTAGGAACTGGCAGTGGACATGGTTCTACTGCCAGGACGTTGCTTGCCCGAATGCTACAACTGGACTGCCTCCTTTTAGCTTAGACCGACCGGCTCCGCCTAGGCAACTCACGCTCACAAAGGCGGAGAAGACCCAGATCCAGCCTCTGGTCGATGCACTTGTAGAGGTCGTCTGAAGGGGAGTCACCGGCATAGATTTGCTGGAGGTTTTCCTGGGTCGGCGTATCCAGCCTCTGCAAGCTCGACACCACGCCATGTGGCACTACACAAGGCCTGAGGACTCCACTCGGACTAACGTTGAGTGCGTGACCGGGGAGACGGTGGCGTCGTGGGTCCTCAACATCACAGACGCCTGCGAAAACCCTAGAGGAGCCCAGCGAGTGAAGGCCTTCCGCGCGGACAACCCTCCTCCGAACGAAGTGAGTATAACTTGCCGAGTGCACACAACTGTCTTAGATTTATCGCTTTCTTGACGTCTGATGTTGTCGACTGTATCTTGTGCAGGCGTGGACTAAATGGTTTTCTCCTGTCTCGAACGGGAATCCGGCCGAGGAGGAGGAAGGCAGCCAGGAGGGCAGCGTGGCGAGCGTCGAGTACGTCTCCGACAGTGGGGAGACGGAGCAGTAGTCCGCAGAAGAAGAAGAGGCAGATGAGGAGCAGAACTCGCCACCTCCACTGCTAGAGCCTCGGACTAAGCGTCGTCATGAACTTGTGGCTCCTTCGGCCCCTCCAGCATCCTCGAGTGCGCCGCCAGCTGCTCCTGTGGTACCGAGTGCCTCGCCAGCCGTTCCCGTGGCTCCGAGTGCTCGGAGCACAAAGAGGACCAGGGACTCTGCTGCTGAGCCTGCGGGTGAGCCCTCTAAGGTGGCCAAACCGAGTGGATCTAAGCCTCGGAAGGCTTTGTCGCAGATGAGGGTCACAGTTCCCGTCACCTCAACGTAAGTGCATTGTTCTTCTATCTTCTTTCAGTATTTGATTGAACTCCTGCTTATTGGTCGAATGAGATTTACTCGACAGAGTTGCCACCTCTGCCACCTCTCCGGCACGCCAGGGGGACGATCCCATGGACATGGACAACGTTGTCACATCCCAGCCAGGTGCGTTTGGCGATTCCGAGAGTTTACATTATTGCATCACGAATTCTGTCTTTGGTCTTGCCTTTTTCCTGTGGTCTCACGCCGTTCGGTCGGGTTTCCCTCAGGGGTGATTTATGTGGAGGAGAGCAACCCGACGTGGTCCGAGCAAGCTGCGGTGCCTGTCCTTGAGGCTGTTCCACCGGTTACTACTCTCGCCATGGACGCGCCGCCGACTGAGGTGATGCCGTCGACTGAAACGGCGCTGATCGCTGTTGAACCGACTGGAGCAGGCCTTGGGATGCCCAAGGAGCCTGCTACGATGCCAGGTCCGTCGACTGTCGAGTACAACATCCAGCGCCTCCCGGAAGATCAGGTGGGAGCTGCCAAGGGGGCCATGGTGCAGGCGGAGTTGATGGAGGGAGAGGCCAAGAGAGTGTACGACTCCATCGCGTCCGTGTACAAGCGAAGCTTGGAACTGCGGGACGATATCCGAGTAAGTGGGCTAGTAAGTATTTTCTTTCCTCTTGTAACCCAGTGGGTGTTTGAGCAATGCACTCGGATACAGTATGATTATTTTGCAGTGGGTTCACTCTTAGTGAACCCAGTGGGTGTAGTCCCCGAGACTTCTGTCGAGTGCTTGCACCGGCAGTTGTCTGTATACACATTTTCTTTAACTTGATTAGATCTGAAACTAATCTGGTCAAATGTTACCGGTGGGGGCACTCCGAGTGCACCTACTGGATGAGTCCCCGAGAGTAATTTTACTCAGGTCGGGTAGTAGTAACCTCATAGGCTTGTTTGTTGTCATGTATCTCAATAGGGCGGTACTATTTGAGCTTCATGCCACTGGGGTCACTCTTAGTGAACCCACTGGGTGTAGTCCCCGAGACCGCTGTCGACTGCTTGCGTCGGCAGGGGTCTGAAGAACTTAGAATTTTTATTATTGTCCTTGTTGAACTTGTTTGCTCGTCTCTTGGCGCTGACTTGCAGAAAACTTGCGAGATGGGAGCAGCGTACGAGACTCTGAGGGCTGAAAAGGTTCAGTTTGCTGGGGAACTGGATGCAACAATGGTTGCCTTGGCTGGTATGAAGGATGTTCTGGCTGAACGAGAAAAGTCCTTGGAGGAGGCCCGTGAGGCAAACAATGCATTGGCGGCTGAAGTGGAGAAAATGGGGAAACAAAGGACCAAGCTGATGGGACAGATGCAGGTGTTGAACAGGCGGTGCATAGCACAGGAGAATTACGTCAGTCACTGGGCCCGGAAGATGATAACGCTTCTCGGTGGTAAGTTCTGTTTTTCGAGTGCTTCTCGACTGTGCATTTCATGCAGTGCTTACTTTTTGCTCATCCCGTCTTTGCAGATTTTTGCATGGACGCTGAGGCTGAAGCAGCTGACGTTGAGCGGTCAGTTCTTCCGAACGTTCCACTCGGCGAGGACGCCAATCGAGATATGCTTCGAGCGCACATTCGCCTGGGCAAAGTAGGACCTTTCATTGGTCGACTAAGAGAGGTCGTCGGCCGAATCGACAAGGAGCTTTGGCCTGAAGACGAGTCTCGACACGAGATGGAAGGCTTGATGACTCGGCTGGAGGAGGTCCCGAACCGAGTGCAGGCGTGGAAGAAATCTGCGGCTCGATGTGGTGCGGATGTCGCTTTGTCGCTTGTCCGAGTGCACTGCAAGGAGGCACGCGAAGAGAAGCTGAAGGCGTTGCAAGTCGCCAACACCAAAAAGCTTCGATTCGAAGATTTCATGGGAACCTTCCTTGAGAGCGCCACTCGCATCGCAGACGGGATCGACCACGACACATTCGTGGAGCCTGCCAGTCCCAGTGCCAGTCCTGACGACGTTTAAGAAAACTTCTTGCCTCGGTATGCCGAGTGTTGGTTGTAAGAAACTTTGGCCACTGCTGTTGGCCATCACATTCTTGGTTCGGTGTGGATAAGCTTGATCTACACCGAACCGACTATCTTTAGGCGAACTTTGAATTTGAATCGAAACTTTTGCTCTTCTTTTGCCAAACAGTTGTTGACACGATTTTGGCTCGTAGTTTTTGTTTGGCGTTTCTTGGTGAAGCCAATGGCAAACATGCGGAGCATGTAATTGTCAGCTGTCTTGACATCTGCATGAGCCTCACTGAGGGTCTGCTGAATCTCCGAGTGGATCTGTAGGATACACTCTACTTAGGCGATTCGTGATAACAGCTAAGTCTTCGAGTGCGAGTGTAAGGTCGTACTCGGTGCGAGTTGTTACTCATGTAATTTTCAGTTGTCTTGACATCTACATGAGCCTCAATGAGGTTCTGCTACTCATGTAATTGTCAGTTGTCTTGACATCTACATGAGCCTCACTGAGGGTTACTGAGTCCCCGAGTGTATCTGTAGGATACACTCGAAGGCAATTGAGTACTCAGGCGATTCGTGATCGCGGCTAGGTCTTCGAGTGCGACTGTAAGGTCGTGCTCGGAGCGAGTTGTTACTCATGTAATTGTCAGTTGTCTTGACATCGACATGAGCCTCAATGAGGTTCTGCTACTCATGTAATTGTCAGTTGTCTTGACATCGACATGAGCCTCAATGAGGTTCTGCTACTCATGTAATTGTCAGTTGTCTTGACATCGACATGAGCCTCAATGAGGGTCTGCTAAGCCTCCGAGTGGATCTGTGAGATACACTTGAAGGAAGCTTTCTATTTAAGCCATTCTTGATCGCAGAAAAGTCCCCGACTGCGATGTTAAGTGCACACTCGGAGAACGTTTGTAGTTAGGCCATTCGTGATCGCAGCTAAGTCCCCGAGTGCGACGTTTAGTGCACACTCGGAGAAAGTTTGTACTTAGGCGATTCTTTATCGCAGCTAAGTCCCCGAGTGCGACGTTTAGCGCACACTCGGAGAAAGTTAATACTTAGGCGATTCTGGATCGCATCTAAGTCCCCGAGTGCGACGTTAAGTGCACACTCGGAGAAAGTTAATACTTAGGCGATTCTGGATCCCAGCTAAGTCCCCGAGTGCGACGTTAAGTGCACACTCGGAGAAAGTTAATACTTAGGCGATTCTGGATCGCAGCTAAGTCCACGAGTGTGACGTTTAGTGCACACTCGGAGAAAGTTTGTACTTGGGCGATTCTGGATCGCAGCTAAGTCCCCGAGTGCGACGTTTAGTGCACACTCGGAGAAAGTTAATACTTAGGCGATTCTGGATCACAACTAAGTCCCCGAGTGCGACGTTAAGTGCACACTCGGAGAAAATTAATACTTAGGCGATTCTGGATCACAACTAAGTCCCTGAGTGCGACGTTTAGTGCACACTCGGAGAAACTTAATACTTAGGCGATTCTGTATCGCAGCTAAGTCCCCGAGTGCGACGTTTAGTGCACACTCGGAGAAAGTTAGTACTTAGGCGATTCTGGATCGCAGCTAAGTCCCCGAGTGCGACGTTAAGTGCACACTCGGAGAAAGTTAATACTTAAGCGATTCGTGATCGCAGCTAAGTTTTTTTTTTTGAGACCGGAGTCTGCGATCGCGAAAGAATTTTGAATCTGCCAAAACTCAATCTGCTTTGTATTATTTCACCGATACTTGTTCTTTACATTGCTTCAGTCGACGGTCACGTGTAGAAGCGCTTCAGGAGATCTCCGTTCCATGCTCGTGGCTCGTCCGTTTCCCTGTCGATGTTGTAGAGTCGGTATGCTCCGTTGTTCAGCACCTTGGAGATGATGAAGGGTCCTTCCCAGGCGGGAGCCAAGTTGTGAGGTCTCTGTTGATCCACTCGGAGCACCAGGTCACCTGCTTGGAATGTACGACTCCTGACGTGTTGCGCGTGAAAGCGCCGCAGATCTTGTTGATAAATGGTTGAGCGAGTCAGTGCCATCTCGCGCTCCTCCTCTAGAAGATCCACTCCGTCTTGCCTTGCTTGTTCTGCTTTAGCTTCGGAGAAGAGTTCAACTCGTGGAGCGTTGTCAAGCAAGTCACTCGGAAGGACTGCCTCTGCTCCATAAACGAGGAAGAACGTGGATCGCCCTGTAGATCTATTTGGGGTTGTGCGGAGACCCCAAAGCACCGAAGGTAGCTCGGTGACCCATGCGCCAGCGGCATGTCCCACCTCTCGCATGAGTCGAGGCTTCAAGCCTTGCAGAATAAGTCCATTCGCCCGCTCTACTTGCCCGTTTGTTTGGGGATGCGCCATAGATGCAAAATACACTCGGATACCTTGGCCTGTACAGAAACCTTTGAATATGTCCGAGTCAAAGTTTGTTCCGTTGTCAGTGATTATGCTGTGAGGTAACACGAATGTGGAGATGATGTCCCTGACCAACTTGATGGCCGTTAGGGCGTCGAGCTTCTTGATGGGCTTGGCTTCGATCCACTTTGTGAACTTGTCGACTGCCACCAACAGATGTGTGAATCCCCTTGGCCTGTCCTGAATGGACCGACTGTATATAATCCCCATACCGCAAACGGCCAAACATGAGGGATTGTCTTCAACGCAGATGTTGGCTTGTGGGACTTGTTAGAGTAAAACTGACAGCCTTCACATCGGTCGACCATATATTTCACCATTTCATTTGCCTGCAGCCAGAAGAAGCCAGCTCTGAATGCTTTGGCGACGATTGCTCTTGAAGAGGCGTGATGACCACAGGTTCCCGAATGAATGTCCCCCAGGATTAACTGTCCCTCCTCTGGGGAGATGCATTGTTGAAGGACACCTGAAACACTTTCCTTGTACAACTGGCCGTCGATGACAGTGAACGACTTTGACCTGTGGACGATCTGTCTAGCTTGGACTTCGTCTTCTGGTAATTCTTGCCTCAGGATGTATGCAATGATCGGCACAGTCCAATCGTGGATGACAGCAAGAATCTCCATGATCAAATCAACCACAGCAGGTCTGTCGAGCTCTTTGGTTGTATTGGTTCCTCTGTGAAAGGATCTTATTTAACTGAGGGAAGGTGGAGGTGCTCGAGGCAGACGTCACTCGGGACTGGTCTCCGAGTGGATCCGAGTTTTGCCAACTCATCAGCTGCCTAGTTCTTCAGTCACGGAACATGGTGGAGTTCTAGACCTTCAAACTTTTTCTCGAGCTTCCTCACTACATTGAAGTATGTGGTCATGGTGGGGTTCCTGACGTCCCACTCCTACATCACCTGATTAACCACCAAATCCGAATCGCCATAGACCATCAGGCGACGGACGCCGAGTGCGATGGCCATGCGCAGTCCATAAAGGAGAGCTTCATACTCTGCCACATTGTTGGAGGAATCAAAGTGTATCTGCAACACATACTTGAGTTTGTCACCTTTTGGCGATATGATCACAACGCCAGCGCCGGAGCCATTCAACATCTTGGACCCATCAAGAACATTGTCCAATGAGCCGAGTAGATGTGGGTCGGTTGCTATTATTCTACCCATTCTGCTATGAAGTCAGCCAGAGCTTGAGACTTTATAGCTTTCTTGGCCTCAAACCTGATGTCGTAGTACAACATATCCATTGCCCACTTCGCCACTCGGCCGGATGCGTTCCGATTGTGGAGGATTTCCGACAATGGAGCATCAGAAACGACAGACACCGAGTGGTCTTGGAAATAATGAACCACCTTCTTCGCAGTCATGTAAATCCCGTAGATAAGTTTTTGATAGTGGGGATACCTCTGCTTGGAAGGATTCAGGACTTCGGAGATGTAATACACTGGCTGCTGAACTTTGTATGCTTTGCCTTATTCTTCTCGTTCGACTGTGAGAACAGTGCTGACGACTTGATTTGTAGCCGCGATGTACAGAAGAAGGGGCTCTTTACTGAGCGGAGCAGTAAGAACCGGCTGGGTGGAAAGTAGGACTTTGAGGTCATCGAATGCAACTCGGGCTTCGTCTGTCCACTCGAAAGTATCTGATTTTTTCATTAGTCAGTACAGAGGAAGTGCCTTGTCGCCGAGTCGACTGATAAACCTGCTCAAAGCCGCTAGGCAACCCGTGAGCCTTTGAACATCGTCTATTCTGACTGGCCACTCCATTCGGCCGATGGTCCCGATCTTTTCGGGGTTGACATCGATCCCTCGTTCGGAAACAGAGAAACCGAGTAACTTTCGGCTGGGAACACCGAATCAACACTTGGCTGGGTTGAGCTTGATATCGTACCTACGAAGGTTGGCGAATGTTTCTGCCAATTCAGTCAGCAGGTTGGAACCTTTGCGTGACTTGACTACGATATCATCCATATACGCCTCCACATTCCGACCGATCTGATCGAGAAGGCATTTTTGGGTCATGCGCATAAAGGTTGCTCCTGCATTCTTCTAACCAAATGGCATAGTGATGTAGCAGAAGCACCCGAATGGGGTGATGAAGGCTGTTTTTAATTCATCTGGGCCATACAGACGGATCTGATGATAGCCCGAGTAGGCATCAAGAAATGACAAATGCTCGGAACCCGCAATCGAATCGACAATTTGATCGATGCGGGGGAGCGGAAAATGGTCTTTCGGGCAGACCTTATTGAGATGCTTGAAGTCGATGCACATTCTGAGCGACTTGTCCTTCTTGGGAACCATGACAACATTGGCGAGCCACTCGGAGTGGTGTACCTCGCGAATGAAGTTGGCTGCCAAAAGCTTGGCCACTTCTTCTCCGATTGCCTTCCCCTTGTGCGTGGCGGACCGACGCAGGCGTTCTCGGACAGGCCGAGCGGCGGGATCCACATGCAGTCGGTGCTCAGCCAACTCCCTGGGTACACCTGGCATGTCAGAGGGCTTCCATGCGAAGATGTCCCAGTTCTCACGGAGGAATTGGATGAGCTCGGCTTCCTATTTAGGATCGAGGGTGGTGGAGATGTTCGTCAGGGCAGCAGTGTCGTCCGTCGGGTGGATGCTGACCTTCTTCGTCTCTCCCCCGACTAGAATGCGGATTCCGAAGCTGGCTTCTTCGGACGCATCAAGTCAGTGGGGTCGACTGTTTTCTTGTACTCGTCAAGCTCGAGGACAGCCATCTGCTGATCGGCGATCCTTGATCCCTGTTGCACACACTCCTCGGCCCGCTGTCGATTGCCTGTGATAGTGATCACACCTTTCGGGCCTGGCTCTTCGGCTTCAGGTACACGTAACAGGGACGGGCCATGAAACACGCATACGTCGGGCGGCCCAGAATTGCGTGGTACGCGCTCTGGAAGTCCACCACCTCGAACGTTAGCTTTTCGTTGCGGAAGTTCTTGTCGGAGCCGAAAACGACGTCCAACGCGATCTGGCCGAGTGACTTGGCCTTTTGTCTAGGGACGACTCCATGGAACTGCATGCTGCTCTCGCTGAGTTTGGACATCGGAATGCCCATCCCCTTGAGAGTGTCGGCGTACATGATGTTCAAACAACTGCCGCCGTCCATGAGGACTTTGCGCAGTCGGACTCCTTCCACCACCGGGTCGACGACCAGAACCTGTCTCCCTGGGGTGGGTACGTGTGCTGGATGATCAGACTGGTCAAAAGTGATCGCAGTCTGAGACCATTTGAGGAACTTGGGGTTGGTAGGCGTGGACTGTTCACCTCCGTGTTCACCAGCTTCAGTCGACTCTTGCTCTCAACGTTAGCAAAAATTATCAGTGTTGCATGGACTTGGGGGAACGGGTCCTCCTTGACCTCCTCATCCTGTTCATTGCCCTTTTCACTCGGTTGTCCTTCGCCGATCCCCTGGATCAGGAGGCGACATTGCCGAGTGGAATGCTTTGGATATATGGCGTTGCCCTCTTCATCCATCTTCGTGTGAATCGGACATGGCTGGTCCATGATGGGGTTACTGAACTGCTTCTTCTTGGGGGTGAATTGAGCCTTCCCCTTGCCTTTGAACTTGGCAGTGGTAACAGCTGCGGCTTCTGCCTGCGGAGTGGACGGAGCTTTCTGCTTCTGCTTCCAAGTGTTATTCCCATCCCCATCGGCGAGTGCTTTGTGCTTGCCGCTACGGATGCGGTCCTCTTCTTCACCGTTTGCATAGCGTGCCGCTATCTCCATCATCTTGCTCATGGAGATGTCGCCTGTAAGACCGAACTTCAGTTACAAATCTCTGTACCGCACGCCTACCTTGAAGGCGCAGACTGCTTGGTGCTCTGTGACGTTCTCCACCGTGTGGTAGAGGGTCGTCCAATGCTGAATGAAATCGCGCAGGGGCTCATTCTGCTTCTGGACACAATGCTGGAGCTCCGCGAGGCCAGCAGGGCATTTGCACGTTTGTTCGAAGGTCCTGATGAAGACTCGGGCCAGATATGCCCAGCTGTAGATGCTTGAGGGGGCCAACTCGTTCAGCCACGCTCGTGCCGAGCCGTCGAGCATTAGAGGGAGGTGCTTCATGGCGACGTGGTCCTCCCCTCCTCCGATCTGGACTGCCACTCGGTAGTCGTCCAGCCACGTTTCTGGCTTGGATTCTCCTGTAAACTTGCTGATCCCCGTCGCCAATCGGAAGTTGGGAGGGATGTTAGCCGAACGGATGGATCGACTGAAACACTCGGGACCAGAGACGATGGTCCTGCTTCCACTCGGACGGTCCATATCGAGACCATCGCGGTGGGCTCGCCCCATGTCGACCCTCCGCTGGGCGATACGCCCTCTCGCGTCGGGCCTCGGATCGTAAGTGTCACCGACTGAACGCCGATCATCATGATGTCGGGGCCCGTAGGGCCCACCTCACGGAGGGGTGCGTGAACGGCGACGATCTTCGGGATTTATGGAACGGCTGCCTCCCCTGTGTCGCTGATGAGAACCGGGGCTGTGAACAGACCGATGCGTGTTCGCATGAACAGAACTATTGTGGATCCTGTTGTGCGACTGGGAGACCGCCGAATTTTGCTGCTGCGCCGTGTGCAGCAGGGCACGGATTTGCTCGATCCCCCTGCCAGCCTCTGAATCAGTCGGCTAAAGGGAATCGGCTATCTTGGCGGCGGCAGCCAGGTTGAGGATGGGTGTGCGGAACACCTCCACGTTGCTCCGCCGAGTGTGCCGACTGGCAGAACGGCGAGGCGGACGGCGAGCGCCGGATGTTTCGCCGATCTCGTGCTCGTTCCGGCCAGTTTGGCAGGGACTTTCATGGGAGTTGGCCATGTGCACTTCTGCTGCAGGCCCGCGAGCCAAGTACTCGGAAGGAAACTCAGTCGGAACCGAGTCCGAGCGCTGGGACGGCGGGGCAACCACAACCGACTCTAGGACCGCCACTTGTGAAGACGCGTTTTGGCGCGCCTAGGCGTGTTACACCCAACACTGGAGCCGCGGATGGCGGGACCGCTTGTTGCGGCGCGTGATGGCGGTGTAGGTTGACACCGTAGCCGACTGCTGGAGAAGAAGAATACCGCGGGCGCCGGCACGGAAGTGCTTAGCCCAGCGACGGGGGAGCGCCTCGACGTCGAGAGGGGCGTCCCGTAGCCATGCCGAATCGTCGACAATGAAGGAGAGAGCACCGAAGAGGATCTCGTGACCCATGCTCACATCTCCACTGGACGACATGATGAAAAGATGTAGTCGCAAACTTGCCGGAAGTCGCTTAGACACCTGCCCCACGGTGGGCGCCAACTGCCGTGGGTATAAGCCTGACAGTAGATGTGTAGGGTACGAAAGGATGGGCAGAGCCTTAGCTACGACGAGGTTGTATGAGTTCAGGCCCCTCTGCGGTGGAGGTAATAGCCCTACGTCTTAGTGCTCTGGGAGCTTGTTGTCGAGTGGAATATGGATTACAGTGAATTGCTAACCCTTGCGCCAGTGGGGAAGGGTGGCTTATATAGAGTGCGCTGCCCTTCACAACGGTTCGGTGCACAGGGGTGGAGTAGTGGCGAATAAATGCCTACGTTACAGGTAATGTATGTCTTAAATGCTAATAAAGGCACATGGAAACGTAGGACCGTTTCCCTCCAGGGGGGTTACGATGCACAGAGTGGAATCCAGTCGGTTAGTTCGATACACTCCGAATGCTCATCTCCGACTGGATGGTGGAGGATTCGTTACCGACTGGATGATGGGAAGTCCTTAATTCAGTCGGAACTGACTAAGGGCCTTATCCCTTATGAAGGGTAGTCCTTGGATAGGACTTATAGGGCAGGCGTATGACCCTACCCTAGGACTATAACCCCATCAGGCAGACTGCGGAGCCACCACGGGGCAATTCGAGGTTTGGTACATGTAGGCTTTCCCATCCGTCATGTCCTGAGAACGAGATACGCGGCTCCTATCAGGATCGTCGACACGTCGGGCGGACTTGCTGGATCTGTTTTACCTTTGACGAGATATCTTGTGCAACGGGATTCCGGTGATGCTTTGTGTAATCTCACAGTTGAGGCTTTCCACTAAGGAGTCCGACGAGATTGCGAGCTTCGTGATCGAGGATTTCTATGCGGCTTGTGGTAATTTGTGATGGACTAGTTGGAGCACCCCTGCAGGGTTAAATATTTTCGGAAAGCCGTGCCCGCGATTATGTAGCAACGTGGAAACTTTGTTTAACACTGGTTCGAGATAACTTGAAGTTAACTTAATTAAAATATGCCAACTGTGTGCGTAACCGTGACTGTATCTTTCGTGAGTTCCTTCTCCAATCGAGGACATGCTGGTGTTATATCTGACGTAAATCGATGTTCAGGATCATTCATTTGATCATCAGTAGTTCACGTCTGTTATGCGTAGATCACCCCCCCTCTTATTCTTGTACTGGTAAGTCGGCCACCTCATATACTGCTTAGTCGCTTGCTGCAGCCTCACCACTTAACCATACCTCACCCATTAAGTTTTGCTAGTCTTGATACCTTTGGAAATGAAATTGTTGAGTGCCCTGTGGCTCACAGATTACTACAACACCAGTTGCAGGTACAGGTAAAGGTTACTTGACGCGAGCGCGTTGATTGTTCATTTGGAGTTGCTTCTTCTTCCTCTTCTTCATCGATCTAGGATGGGTTCCAGGCCGACAACCTGGGATAGCAAGGATGGACATCATTTTTATTTTCTCGTTTGTTTTCATCCGTATTCAGACCCTGCACTTATTAATGATGTTTATATATTGTACTGATGTGACTCCGATGTAGCTTGTGGCGAGTGTAAGCCAATTCTATACATATCTCATCTTTTCAGTACATGTAGTTGTAACGATATCCATTCTTGCGAAACGACAAGATGCGCTTCTATCCCTGATGAGTCCCTCATGCCAAATTAAGGATAGGGTCGCATCTTGGGCGCTACAAGTTGGTATCAGAGCAGTACCGACCTAGGAGCGCCCTTGGTTGATCGAACTTGGCAGAGTCGAGACTAGTGAAAAACTGCTCCGAGTCTAGTTATATATCGGAGAATAGGATTCTTTTTTCTCCTCTTCTATGCTCTGGTGAGGAATCTTAACGTAATAATTTATTCTACTCCTCTTCTCACTCAAATTTTTTTCTAGGATCACGTGGATATTTTTGGAATCTATATGATGTCGATGTGACAGAATTCTGTATTGGTGCCCCCTGTCTGACTTGATTTCTTCCGTGGAGTTGAGCTCCACGGGATTCTCGAGCATACTGCTATCATTCAGATTTCTTAGTATCTCAAGACGAAGGATGTTCGTAATTGCTTCAATACAAGTAGTGGCGAGATAACCCCAATGTCCCCAGTACTGGTGCAGATTGTTCGGGAGTACTGCCATACTTTGTATCGTTGGGATCACGAGGGTCTGTAATAGCTGAAAGTCCGAGATTCTGGTTATGTGTTGACGGATGTGATACACTGGACGGGTTAGTATAGGAGTTGTTTGAAATATTAGTCCTTGTATCCGTGGACCAGATTGCATGACCAGAAAATTCAGGAGTTCTTAGGTGGGAATTCAAGTAATTTCTTATAGGACAATCTTCCAACAAATGCTTGATGTTAGGTTGGGGTTCGACATCTAGTGGATTCGTTTGTTCAAGGTCGTCTTACGGCGGTTCTCATTGTGTCTTAAAGAGTCCTTGTAGCTTGCTACGACTCGGGGACGCTTCGTTTGTCGTGTGCACTACCTTGCACTTGATGGCTACTGTATGGATCGAGCCCGTGCGATCGTGTCCATGAAAATATCGGATGAAATCTCTCTCATGAGTTTGTTCTGGTTTGTTTCGTAAGCCAATGCTTTGTTTTGTTGGAATATGGTAATTTGTGTTGCTTCGATGTCAAGGGGTGATTTCAGATCTTTTCTAAGTAGTGTTCTCTAATTCTTATGAGAGTGCAAATCCTTTGCTCTATCAATTGTCATATCAATTCCTTTTCAACCGGAGCCGTCTTGTCAATTCTTTTCAACCGGTGTGCTTCTCTGCAAGTGAACTCCATCGTCTCCAATATTTGCAGATCATTCTCTCAATTCTTACCGGAGTTTGTCTCATCTGTCCCAAGTTGACTTTGTAATTCCTCGCCCTCCCACCCTCTTTCTTCCGCGTCTTATCCGGTGATTCATTAAGAAGATTCTCAGGAGCTTCGAGTTCTTCTTTATTCAATCTTGTTGTCTTTTCCGGTGAATTCAGTTCAGTTATCCGTGTTCATCGTATCCTTTTCATCCTTTAAATTATTTCCCATGTTGAAAAATCTTATGAGCCTATCTTGTTATTCATTCCTCTCTTTTCTATCCGGTGTGTTTAAGATATCTTAGAGTTTCTTGCTTTCAGATCTTTCATTATTTCGAGGTTTTCAACCTCATCTAGTTTTCCTTATACCGGTGCAATATCTCTCTTTCTAAGATATCTTTTCAATGGTGGTTTCTTTGAGTGGGCCCATAACCCACAGGTTTTTCCTAGGATCTTATATGTCTCTTCTAATTATTCCAGAGATCTCTAAATCTTTTCAATATGACATAAGAATGATTTCCATCAGTCATATCCCTTCTCCTAGATCAATTTGCATTGTTTCTCGTATTTGGCTCAACCTTTCGTTCTTCTTTATTCTGGAGTGTATCATTAACCCTGGTATTGTTTCTCGTCATCATTTTCAGCTTGGAAGACTGAAGGAGTGTTTCTCTCAAATCTTGGTCCATTCTCTTGGAGATTCATCATTTCAGCTTTGTGCCATCATCTTAATTGTTGTCAATCATGAGTATCCCTTTCTTGCTATCCGGTGCATTTCTGAGTTGTTTCATTCTCGATCCTCCAAAGGCCATCATTTCAGAAGATTCTACGTTCTCAACTTTCGGCTTTCATCCTCAATTCTTCTCAATTGTTGTCTCTTCGTTCGTCTCTCAATTATTTTGGTGCCTTGTTCTACTTTTTCTCTCAGGTGGCTCATGATCTCTTCATTCTGATGTGTCTCCATTAATTCTTGGTATTCCCATTCAATCCAAATCTTACCGGTGTCTCATCAAGACTTCTTCAAGTTTGTGCCCTTATATCTCCTCAATCATTTCTAGAATAATAAGTTGTATGCTAAATCCGTCGTGTCCTGAGAACGAGATACGCGGCTCCTATCGGGATCGTCGACACGTCGGGCGACCTTGCTGGATTAGGTTTACCTTTTACGAAATATCTTGTGCATCGAAATTCCTGTGAAACTTTGGGTAATCTCAGAGTTGAGGTTTTCCACTAAGAAGTACGGCGAGATCGCGAGTTTCGTGATCGAGGATTTCTATGCGTCTTGTGGTAATTTGTGATGGACTGGTTGGAGCATCCCTGCAGGGTTAAATCTTTCGGAAAGTCGTGCCCACGGTTATGTGGCAAAGTGGATACTTTGTTTAACATTGGTTCTAGATAACTTGAACTTAACTAAATTAAAACATGCCAACTGAGTGCGTAACTGTGACTGTCTCTTTCGCGAGTTCCTTCTCCGATCGAGGACACGATGGGGTTATGTTTGACGTAAGTATGTGTTCAGGATCATTCATTTGCTCATCAGTAGTTCACGTCCGCTGTGCGTAGATCATCCCCCTCTTTATTCTTGTACTCGTAAGTTAGCCACCTCAAATAAAGGCTTAGTCGTGTGCTGCAGCCTCACCACTTAACCATTCCTCACCTAGTAAGCTTTGGTAGTCTTGATACCTTTGGAAATGAGATTGTTGAGTCCCATGTGGCTCACAGATTACTACAAGACCAGTTGCAGGTACAAGAAAAGGTTACTTGACACGACCGCGTTGATTGTTCACTTGGAGTTTCTTCTTCTTTTTCATCGATCTAGGATGGGTTCGAGGCCGGCAGCGTGGGATAGTAAGGATGGACGTCGTTTTCTTTTCTCGTTTGTTTTCGTCCGTAGTCGGCCCGTACTCTTCTTAGTGATATTTATGTATTGTACTGATATGACTCTGATGTAGCTTGTGGCGAGTGTAAGACAATTCCATATACTCTTATGCTAAACATGATAGCAATTGAAAGATTCCAGAGGCGACAGAGTGATCAGTTGGGATGATTTCTGCATGGATTTCACGGTTCACTATATTCCAGCAAGTTTTGTGGAAGAGATGCGTGAGAAATTCAGGCGCTTGAAGCAAGGGAGTTTGTCTGTGTACAACTACAATGTGGAGTTCCAGGAACTGGCTCGTTATGCTAAACAGGACATCCCAGATCAGAAGAGCAAGATTTATCAGTTCCATGTTGCTATGAAGGAAGACTTGCAACTGGCCCTCGCCGTGCACGATCCTGCTGATTTCGACCAGTTCTACAATTTGGCTCTCAGGGTTGAGTCGGCCTTGCTCAAAGTTGAGAACTCTAGGAAGCGTTTCAGAGACTCCAGTTCCTCTTCCTCAACTGAGGTTGTTCCAAAGCAATAGAAATAGTGGGTTTCTCCTCCTCCTCGGCATCGTCAGCAGTTCACGCAGTCTGGTGGTCGTGGTCCTTCCCACCCACCCAACCCAGCTTTCTAGCAGAAGTATCAGCAGCAGAAGCAAGGAAATCCTCAAGTGCAATTCCGTCCGCTGTCAGAGGTGACTTGTCACAAGTGTGGTCAGAAGGGCCACTACTCTAACAAGTGTACCAGCCAGCAGCTTATTCCGCCTCCTCCTCCAATTAGGCCTCCAAGCAATGCAATGGTGAAGTTTAATCCCAGGTCAGCAAGGGTGAACATGGTGAATGCATCTGAAGCAGAGAACTCCTCACAAGTGATCATCGGTAATCTCTCAGTTAATTCTATTCCTGCAAAGGTTTCGTTTGATACTAGTGCATCACATTGTTTTATGTCTAACCGATTTTTCATCAAGCATGAGTATGACTATCAATATTTGCCAAAGCCTATGTTGGTGGCCTCTCCTGGTATGATGATGAATTCTAGTCGCATCGTTTGGAATGTCTCTATCAAGATGGGCAACTATTCTTTTCTGGCTTCTCCAATGTGCATGATGTGTTTCATATCTCTCAGCTTCGAAGATGCTTCAAGACTCCTGAGCGCACAGTTGATCTCCAAGATATTGATCTCCAGCCAGACCTCTCCTACCATGAGCAACCTGTAGCAATTCTTGAAGAGACTAAGCTTAAGATCGGCAACAAGTCGATCAAGTTCCTCAAAGTTCAATGGTCACATCATCCCGACAAAGAAGCCACTTGGGAACGCGAAGACCACCTCCGTTCCGAATTCCCAGAGTTCTTCCAGTCCTAGATCTCGGGTCGAGATCCTCTTGTAGTGTGGGAGAGTTGTAACAACCCCAATGCAATACCTCCCCCCTCTTGTAATATCTTTCCTTGTATGTCAACCTTCCTATATTGACATGTTGGATTTGAATAAAGAGTTTAAGTTTGGCTTCATCTCTGTTGCATCATGGCATCATGCATAGCATCATTTCTTTTGTTCTTGTCTTGTGTTTCACCTTGGTATGAAGTGTGTGTGCATTGTATACTTAGTGGCATCTGATTTTTTTATGTGTGGGTGCAACAAGATCCAACTCAAAACCACTTGTTGCACCATAGCCCTTTCAAAACCCTTTCTTCCAATTTAATTAGTGGCTGAGTTTCAAGTTTCTCTTTTGGGTAAAATAAAATGTCCCTCCCCTTCAAAAAAGCTTCTTATTAATTGTGGGGTCCAACACCCTTTTGTTTGAATTTATTTTCCTTTTGGTCCTATTTAAAAACATAGCCTCATTGTTAAATAAAAAGGAATTTGTTTTGTTCTTCTAAAATTTCCTACTTATTTTTATAAAAAGGGGCATCATTTTAGAAGACCAAAGATATTCTTCTGTTATCAAAACCCTTTTTATTTTCCTAAACCCTGTCGAGTGCACGTGCACTGTCGAACGCCCTCGAACGGCCGCATCAGAGCCGTCCATCTCACGCGACCGCACAACACCTGGGACGGTGGACCGGCTAGGGGGTGATGGTGGTTCTGTCGCTTTCCTTCGAATTTGGGGAGACTTGTTCATCCCCCCGTTCACCATTCCACTCCAAACTCCCCTCGCCGGCAACGAGGGAAACGCCAAATCCCCACGAAATCTCTGGGGCTTCACGCGTGCGCGGTCGGCGGGAGAGCCGGCGACAAGTTAATTCACAGAGAAGGGCGACGGCCCATCGAAGGATCCCCCAGCAGTTCGACGGGGTGAGTGCGACGCACGCGTGGCGGAGAAGGAGGAGAAGGAGACAACAAAGGGAGGGATGGGGGCGGAGCTGGTGGTTCTCCGCGATGTGGCGACGACCTGGAGACGAGAGATCCTGCTGGTTCGACGATCCGAGATCAGTTTCTCCTACTTTTTCCCCTGTCCTGTACATCGAGAGATCCTGCTAGTTTTTTGCTGCTGATGACTTCGTGAAGAGTGCTCCAGACAATTGGACTGCCGCATCTCCTGTCGCCCTTTGTTTTCTCTTCGTCAGATGCATTTGCTTCTGAAAAATCATGGGGATACTGCAATTTGCAATGCTTTTGTAGGCAGTTTTAGACATAGGCAATACTGTGTTTTTGTAGGCAAATAGTCACAGATTAGTTTGCAATAAACACTGTATTCTAGCAAATCAGAATAGATAATAGGCAACACTGTTTGTTTCCTGTAAGGAATTAGATAGAACATAAGTACGGCAATATTCACTATGAAATGATGCGGGTTTGATCAGTTTAGAGAATAATCAGTATGAAATGTAAGCAAACAGATAGAGGCATGTAGGCAATCGGATGTAGGTATATAAGCAACAATCAATTAGATAATAGGAATTTCTCTATGTTTATTTTGGTGATGACCAACCAGACTTCAGCTTGGTGCATGTCCACATGTTTTGGATTTGGATGTAGGAACAATTTGTTTTAGACAAAGTTCTTGAATGACTTTTGCAAGGTTTGATGGGATAGTGGTGATGGAAAACTGAAATTTACAAGACTTAGTGATGGGGTTATAGTCCTAGGGTAGGGTCATAGGCCTGCCCTATAAGTCCTACCCAAGGACTACCCTTCATAAGGGATAAGGCCCTTAGTCAGTTCCGACTGAACTAAGGACTTCCCATCATCTAGTCGGTAACGGATCCTCCACCATTCAGTCGGAGGTGAGCATTCGGAGTGTATCAAACTGACCGACTGGATTCCACTCTGTGCATCGTAACCCCCCTCCAGGGAAACAGTCGTACGTTTCCCTGAGCCTTTATTAGCATTTAAGACATACGTTACCTGTAATGTAGGCATTTAATCGCCACTACTCCACCCGTGTGGACCGAACCGTTGTGGAGGGCAGCGCACTCTATATAAGCCGCCCTCCTCCACTGGTGCAAGGGTTAGCAATTCATTGTAATCCATATTCCACTCGACAACAAGCTCCAAGAGCACTGAGACGTAGGGCTATTACCTCCACCGTAGAGGGGCCTGAACTCATACAACCTCGTCGTAGCGAAGGCTCTGCCCATCCTTTCGTACCCTACACATCTACTGTCAGACTTATACCCACGACAGTTGGCGCCCACCGTGGGGCAGGCGTCTAAGCGACTTCCGGCGAGTTTGCGACTACATCTTTTCGTCATGTCATCCGGTGGAGATTCGAGCATGGGTCACGAGATCCTCTTCGACGCTCTCTCCGTCATCGTCGATGATTCGGCATGGCTTCGGGACGCCCCTCTCGATGTCGAGGCGCTTCGCCGTCGCGGAGCTACGCACTTCCGTGCCGGCGCCCGCGGCATTCTTCTTCTCCAGCAGTTGGCTCCGGTGTCGACCTACACCATCGTCACGCGCCGCAACAAACGGTCCCGCCGTCTGCGGCTCCAGCGTTGGGTGCCACACGCCCAGGCGCGCCAGAACGCGTCTTCACAAGTGGCGGTCCTAGAGTCGGTTGTGGTTGCCCCGCCGTCCCAGCGCTCGGACTTGGTTCCGACTGAGTTTCCTTCCGAGTACTTGGGTCGCGGGCCTGCAGCAGAAGTACACATGGCCAACTCCCATGAAAGTCCCCGTCAAGCTGGCAGGAACGAGCACGAGATCGGCGAAACATCCGGCGATCGCCGTCCACCTCGCCGTTCTGCCAGTCGGCACACTCGGCGAAGCAACGTGTAGTTGTTCCGCACTCCCATCCTCAACTTGGCTGCCGCTGCCAAGATAGCCGATTCCCTTCAGCCGACTGATACAGAGGCTGGCACGGGGATCAAGCAAATCCGCGCACTGCTGCACACGGCGCAACAACAAAATTTGGTGGTCTCCTAGTCGCACAACAGGATCCACAATAGTTCTGTTCATGCGAACACGCATCGGTCAGTTCACAGCCCTAGTTCTCATCAGCGACACAGGGGAGGCAGCCGTTCCATAAATCCCAAAGATCGTCGCCGTTCACGCACCCCTCCGCGGGGTGGGCCCTACGGGCCCCGACATCATGATGATTGGCGTTCAGTCGGTGACACTTACGACCCAAGGCCCGACGCGAGAGGGCATATCGCCCAGCGGAGAGTCGACACGGGCCGAGCCCACCGCGATGGTCACGACATTGACCGTCCGAGTGGAAGCAGGACCGTCGTTTCTGGTCCCGAGTGTTTCAGTCGAGCCATCCGTTCGGCTGACATCCCTCCCAACTTCCGATTGGCGACGGGGATCAACAAGTTTACAGGAGAGTCCAAGCCAGAAACGTGGCTGGATGACTACCGAGTGGCAGTCCAAATCGGAGGAGGGAACGACCACGTCGCCATGAAGCACCTCCCACTGATGCTCGACGGCTCGGCGCGAGCGTGGCTGAACCAATTGGGCCCCACAAGCATCTACAGCTGGGCATATCTGGCCCGAGTGTTCATCAGGACCTTCGAAGGGACGTGCAAGCGCCCTGCTGGCCTCGTGGAGCTCCAGCACTGTGTCCAGAAGCAGAATGAGCCCCTGCGCGATTTCATTCAGCGTTGGACGACCCTCTACCACACGATGGAGAACGTCACAGAGCACCAAGCAGTCTGCGCCTTCAAGGCAGGCGTGCGGTACAGGGATCTGTACCTGAAGTTCGGTCGAACAGGCGACATCTCCTTGAGCAAGATGATGGAGATAGCGGCACGCTATGCAAATAGCAAAGAAGAGGACCACATCCGTAACGGCAAGCACAAAACAGTCGCCGATGGAGATGGGAATAACACTCGGAAGCAGAAGCAGAAAGCTCCGTCCACTTCGCAGGCAGAAGTTGCAGCTGTTACCAATGCCAAGTTCAAGGGCAAAGGGAAGGCTCAGTTCACCCCCAAGAAGAAGCAGTTCAACAACCCCATCCTGGACCAGCCATGTCCGATCCACACGAAGATGGATGAGGAGGGCAACGCCATATATGCGAAGCATACCACTCGGCAATGTCGCCTCCTGATTCAGGGGTTCGGCGAAGGGCAACCGAGTGAAAAAGGCAATGAACAGGATGAGGAGGATAAGGAGGATTCGTTCCCCCAAGTCCATGCAACACTGATGATTTTTGCTAACGTTGAGAGCAAGAGTCGTCTGAAACTGGTGAACAGGGAGGTGAACATGGCCACGCCTACCAACCCCAAGTTCCTCAAATGGTCTCAGACTGAGATCACCTTTGACCAGTCAGATCATCCAGCACACGTACCCACCCCAGGGAGACAGGCTCTGGTCGTCTACCCGATGGTGGAAGGAGTCTGACTGCGCAAAGTCCTCATGGACGGCGGCAGTGGTTTGAACATCATGTACGCCGACACTCTCAAGGGGATGGGCATTCCGATGTCCAAACTCAACGAGAGCAGCATGCAGTTCCATGGAGTCGTCCCTGGACGAAAAGCCAAGTCACTCGGCCAGATCGCGTTGGACGTCGTTTTCGGCTCCGATAAGAACTTCCGCAAGGAAAAGCTGATGTTCGAGGTGGTGGACTTCCAGAGCGCGTATCACGCAATTCTGGGCCGCCCGGCGTATGCGCGTTTCATAGCCCGTCCATGTTACGTGTATCCGAAGCTAAAGATGCCAGGCCCGAAAGGTGTGATCACTATCACAGGCAATCGACAGCAGGCCGAAGAGTGTCTGCAGCAGGGATCAAGGATCGCCGATCAGCAGATGGTTGTCCTCGAGCTTGACGAGTACAAGAAAACAGTCGACCCCGCTGACTTGATGCGTGCGAAGAAGCCAGCTTCGGAGTCTGCGTGCCAGTCGGCGGGAGAGACGAAGAAGGTCAGCATCCACCCGACGGACGACACTGCTGCCCCAACGAACATCTCCACCACCCTCGATCCTAAATAGGAAGCCGAGCTCACCCAATTCCTCCGTGAGAACTGGGACATCTTCGCATGGAAGGCGTCTGACATGCCAGGTGTACCCAGAGAGTTGGCTGAGCACCGACTGCATGTGGATCCCACCGCTCGGCCTGTCCGAGAACGCTTGCGTCGGTCCTCCGCGCACAAGAGGAAGGCAATCGGAGAAGAAGTGGCCAAGATTGGCAGCCAACTTCATTCGCGAGGTACAACACTCTGAGTGGCTCGCCAATGTTGTCATGGTGCCCAAGAAGGACAAGTCGCTTCGAATGTGCATCGACTTCAAGCATCTCAATAAGGTCTGCCCAAAAGACCATTTTCCGCTCCCCCACATCGATCAAGTTGTCGATTCGACTGCGGGTTGCGAGCGTTTGTCATTTCTTGATGCCTACTCGGGCTATCATCAGATCCGTCTGTATGGCCCCGATGAATTAAAAAACGCCTTCATCACCCCATTCGGTTGCTTCTGCTACATCACTATGCCATTTGGTTTGAAGAATGCAGGAGCAACCTTTATGCGCGTGATCCAAAAATGCCTCCTCGACCAGATCAGTCGGAATGTGGAGGCGTATATGGATGATATCGTAGTCAAGTCACGCAAAGGTTCCGACCTGGTGACTGACTTCGCAGAAACATTCGCCAACCTTCGTAGGCACGATATCAAGCTC
The DNA here is from genome assembly GCF_904849725.1 of Hordeum vulgare subsp. vulgare. Taxonomy (NCBI): domain Eukaryota; kingdom Viridiplantae; phylum Streptophyta; class Magnoliopsida; order Poales; family Poaceae; genus Hordeum; species Hordeum vulgare. The sequence continues at coordinate 238,435,366 of NC_058523.1, forward strand.
AACCCCGCCAAGTGTTCATTCGGCGTTGCCAGCTGAAAGTTACTCGGTTTCTTCTTTTCTAAACGAGGGATCGATGTCAACCCCGAAAAGATCGGGACCATCGTCCGAATGGAGCGGCCGGTCAGAATACACGATGTTCAATGGCTCACAGGTTGCCTAGCGGCTTTGAGCAGGTTTATCAGTCGACTCGGCGAGAAAGCACTTCCTCTGTACCGACTCATGAAGAAATCAGATACTTTCGAGTGGAAAGAGGAAGCCCAAGTTGCATTCGACGACCTCAAAGTCCTACTTTCCACCCAGCAGGTTCTTACTGCTGCGCTCAGTAAAGAGCCCCTTCTTCTGTACATCGCGGCTACAAATCAAGTCGTCAGCACTGTTCTCACAGTCGAACGAGAAGAAGAAGGCAAAGCATACAAAGTTCAGCGGCCAGTGTATTACGTCTCCGAAGTCCTGACTCCTTCCAAGCAGAGGTATCCCCACTATCAAAAACTTATTTACGGGATTTACATGACTGCGAAGAAGGTGCCTCAATATTTCCAAGACCACTCGGTGTCTGTCGTTTCTGATGCTCCGCTGTCGGAAATCCTCCACAATCAGGATGCATCGGGCCGAGTGGCGAAGTGGGCAATAGAGATGTTGTACTGCGACATCAAGTTCGAGGCCAAGAAAGCTATAATGTCTCAAGCTCTGGCTGATTTCAGAGCAGAAAGGGTAGAACAACAGCAACCGACCCACATCTACTCGGCCCATTGGACAATGTTCTTCGATGGGTCCAAGATGTTGAATGGCTCCGGCGCTGGCGTTGTGATCGTATCGCCAAAGGGCGACAAACTCAAGTATGTGCTGCAGATACACTTTGATTCCTCCAACAATGAGGCAGAGTATGAAGCTCTCCTTTATGAACTGCGCATGGCCATCGCACTCGGCGTCCGTCGCCTGATGGTCTATGGCGATTTGGATTTGGTGGTTAATCAAGTGATGAAAGAGTGGGACGTCAGGAACCACACCATGAGCACATACTGCAATGCAGTGATGAAGCTCGAGAAGAAGTTTGAAGGTCTAGAACTCCACCATGTTCCACAACTGAAGAACCAAGCAGCTGATGAGTTGGCAAAACTCGGATCCACTCGGAGACCAGTCCCGAGTGACGTCTGCCTCGAGCACCTCCACCTTCCCTCAGTTAAAGAAGATCCTTTCACAGAGGAACCAGTACAACCAAAGAGCTCGACAGATCCGACTGAAGTCGACGTACCTGCTGTGGTTGATTTGATCGTGCAGATTCTTGCTGTCATCCCCGATTGGACTGTGCCGATCATTGCATACATCCTGAGGCAGGAATTACCAGAAGACGAAGTCCAAGCCAGGCAAGTTCACTGTCATTGATGGCCAGTTGTACAAGGAAAGCATTTCAGGCGTTCTTCAACGATGCATCTCCTGAGAGGAGGGACAGTTAATCCTGGAAGAAATTCACTCGGGAACCTGCGGTCATCACGCCTCTTCAAGAGCAATCATCGCCAAAGCATTCAGAGCTGGCTTCTTCTAGCTGCAGGTGATAGAAATGGCTAAAGATATGGTCGACCAATGTGAAGGCTGTGTGTTCTACTCCAACAAGTCCCACAAGCCAACATCTGCGTTGAAGACAATCCCTCTTGTTTGGCCGTTTGCAGTATGGGGATTAGATACAGTCGGTCCATTCAGGACAGGCCAAGGGGGATACACACATCTGTTGGTGGCAGTCGACAAGTTCACAAAATGGATTGAAGCCAAGCCCATCAAGAAGCTCGACGCCCTAACGGCCATCAAGTTTGTCAGGGACATCATCTCCAGATTCAGGGTACCTCACAGCATAATCACGGACAACGGGACAAACTTTGACTCGGACAGATTCAAAGGTTTCTGTGCAAGCCAAGGTATCCGAGTGGATTTTGCATCTGTGGCGCATCCTCAAACAAACGGACAAGCAAAGCGGGCGAATGGACTTATTCTGCAAGGTTTGAAGCCCCGACTCCTGCGAGCGGTGGGACATGCCGCTGGCGCATGGGTCACCGAGCTACCTTCAGTGCTTTGGGGTCTCCGCACAACCCCGAATAGATCTACAGGGCGATCCCCGTTCTTCCTCGTTTACAGAGCAGAAGCGGTCCTTCCGAGTGACTTGCTTCACGATGCTCCACGAGTCGAACTCTTCTCCGAAGCTGAAGCAAAACAAGCAAGGCAAGACGGAACGGACCTTCTAGAGGAGGAGCGCGAGATGGCACTGACTCGCTCAACCATTTATCAGCAAGATCTGCGGCACTTTCACGCATGACACGTCAGGAGTCGTACATTCCAAGCAGGCAACCTAGTGCTCCGAGTGGATCAGCAAAGACCTCACAAGTTGGCTCCCGCCTGGGAAGGACCCTTCATCATCTCCAAGGTGCTGAACAACGGAACATACAGACTCTACAACATCGACAGGGAAACAGACAAGCCACGAGCATGGAACGAAGATCTCCTGAAGCGCTTCTACACGTGACCGTCGACTGAAGCAATGTAAAGAACAAGTATTGGTGAAATAATACAAAGCCGATCGAGTTTTTGCAGATTCAAAATTCTTCCGCGGTCGCAGAATCCGGTCTCAAAAAAAACTTAGCTGCGATCAAGAATCGCCTAAGTACTAAGTTTCTCCAAGTGTGCACTTCACGTTGCACTCGGGGACTTACCTGCGATCAATAATCGCCTAAGTACTAACTTTCTCCGAGTGTGCACTTCACATCGCACTCGGGGACTTAGCTGCGATAAAGAATCGCCTAATATTAACTTTCTCTGAGTGTGCACTTCACGTCGCACTCAGGGACTTAGCTGCGATCAAGAATCGCCTAAGTACTAACTTTCTCCGAGTGTGCACTAAACGTCGCACTCGGGGACTTAGCTGCGATCAAGAATCGCCTAAGTACTAACTTTCTCCGAGTGTGCACTAAACGTCGCACTCGGGGACTTAGCTGCGATCAAGAATCGCCTAAGTACTAACTTTCTCCGAGTGTGCACAAAACGTCGCACTCGGGGACTTAGCTGCGATCAAGAATCGCCTAAGTACTAATTTTCTCCGAGTGTGCACTAAACGTCGCACTCGGGGACTTAGCTGCGATCAAGAATCGCCTAAGTACAAACTATCTCCGAGTGTGCACTTCACGTAGCACTCGAGGACTTAGCTGTGATCAAGAATCGCATAAGTATCAACTTTCTCCGAGTGTGCACTTCACGTCGCACTCGGGGACTTAGCTGCGATCAAGAATCGCCTAAGTACAAATTTTCTCCGAGCGTGCACTAACCGTCGCACTCGAGGACTTAACTGCGATCAAGAATTGCTTAAATAGAAAGCTTCTTTCGACTGTATCCTACAGATACACTCGGGGACTCAGCAGACCCTCATTGAGGCTCATGAGGATGTCAAGAAAACTAACAACAACATGAGTACCAGAACCTCATTGAGGCTCATGTGGATGTCAAGACCACTGACAATTACATGAGTAGCAGAACCTCATTGAGGCTCATGTAGATGTCAAGACCACTCACAATTACATGAGTAACAACTCGCTCCGTGGACGACCTGACAGTCGCACTTGAAAACTTAGCCGCGATCACGAATCGCCTAAGTACTCTATTGCCTTCGAGTGTATCCTACAGATCCACTCGGAGACTCAGCACACCCTCAGTGAGGCTCATGCAGATGTCCAGACAACTGACAATTACACGCTCTGCATGTTTGCCAATGGCTTCACCAAGAAACGCCAAACAAAAAACACGAGCCAAAATCGTATCAACAACTCTTTGGCAAAAGAAGAGCAAAAGATTCAATTCGAATTCAAAGTTCACCTAAAGATAGTTGGCTCGGTGCATATCAAGCTTATCCACACCGAACCAAGAATGTGACAGCCAACAGCAGTGGCCAAAGTTCCTTACAACCAACACTCGGCATACCGAGGTAAAAGTTTTCTCAAACGTCGTCACGACTGGCGCTGGGACTGGCAGGCTCTACGAACGTGTCGAGGTCGATCCCGTCGGCGATGCGGCTGGCGCTCTCAAGGAAGGTCTCCATGAAGTCTTCGTATCGAAGCTTTTTCGTGTTGGCGACCTGCAACGCCTTCAGCTTCTCTTCGCGCGCCTCCTTGCAATGCACTCGGACCAGAGACAGAGCGACGTCCGCACCACAGCGAGCCGCAGACTTCTTCCATGACTTCACTCGGTTCGGGACCTCCTCCAGCCGAGTCATCAAGCCTTCCATCTCGTGCCGAGACTCGTCTTCAGGCCAAAGCTCCTTGTTGATTCGGCCGACGACTTCTCTCAGTCGACCGATGAAAGGTCCAACTTTGCACAGGCGAATGTGCGCTCGGAGCAGATCTCGATTGGCGTCCTCGCTGAGTGGAATGTTCTCAAGCATCGACCGCTCAACGTCAGCTTCTTCAACCTCAACGTCCATGCAGAAATCTGCAAAGACAGGACGAGCAAACAGTCAGCACAGAATGAAATGCACAGTCCACAAGCACTCGGAAAAACAAGACTTACCACCGAGAAGCGCTATCATCTTCCGGGACCAATCACTGACGTAATTTTCCGGTGCTATGCACCGCCTGTTCAGCACTTTCATCTGCCCCATCAGCCCCGTCCTATGTTTCCCCATTTTTTCCACCTCAGCGGTCAATGCCTTGTTTGCCTCACGGGCCTGCTCCAAGGACTTTTCCCATTCTGCCAGAACATCCTTCATACCAGCCATTGCAACCATTGCTGCATCCAGTTCACCAACAAACTGTACCTTTTCAGCCCTTAGAGTCTCGTACGCTGTACCCATCTCGCAAGTTTTCTGCAAGTCAGTGCCAAGAGACGGTCAGACAAATTCAACAAGGACAATAATAAAAATTCTAAGTTCTTCAGACCCCTGCCGACGCAAGCAGTCGACAGCGGTTTCGGGGACTACACCCAGTGGGTTCACTAAGAGTGACCCCACTGGCATGAAACTCAACCATGTCCGCCCTATTGAGCTACATGACAACAAATAAGCCTATGAGGCTACTACTACCCGACCTGAGTAAAATTCCTCTCGGGGACTCATCCAGTAGGTGCACTCCGAGTGCCCCAACTGTTAACATTCGAACAGATTATTTTTTGATCTGATCAAGTTAAAGAAAATGTGTATAAAGACAACTGCCGGTGCAAGCACTCAACGGACGTCTCGGGGACTACACCCACTGGGTTCACTAAGAGTGAACCCATTGCAAAAAATCATACTGTATCCGAGCACACCCAGTGGGTTACAAGAGGAAAGTAAATACTTACTAGCCCACTTACTCGGATATCATCCCGCAGTTCCAAGCTTCGCTTGTACAAGGACGCGATGGATTCGTACGCCTTCTAGGCCCCTCCCGCCATCAGCTCCGCCTGCACCACGGCCCCCTTGGCAGCTCCCACCTGATCTTCTGGGAGGCGCTGGACGTTGTACTCGACAGTCGACGGGCCTGGCATCGTAGGAGGCTCCTTGGGCATCCCCAGACATGCTCCAGTCGGTTCGGCATCGATTGGTGCCGTTTTAGTCGACGGCATCGTCTCAGTCGGCGGAGCATCCGTGACGAGAGTGGTAACCGGCGGAACAGCCTCAAGGACAGGCACCGCAGCTTGCTCAGACCTCCCCTGGTCGTCCTCCTCCACAAAAATCACCCCTGAGGGAAACCCGACCGAACGGTGTGAGACCAGAGGAAAAAGGCAAGCCCAAAGACAAAATTCGTGACGCAATAACGTAGGCTCTCGGAGTCACTACGACGCACCTCGCTGGGATGTGGCAACATTATCCATGTCCCTGGGATCGTCCCCCTAGCGTGTCGGAGAGGTAGCAGAGCTGGCAACTCTGTCGAGTAAAATTCATTCGACCAATAAGCAGGAGTTCAATCAAATACTAAAAGAAGGTAGAAGAACAATGCACTTACGTGGAGGTGACGGGAACTGCGACCCTCATCCGCGGTAAAGCCTTCTGAGGTTTAGATCCACTCGGTTTGGCCACCTTAGAGGGCTGACCCGCAGGCTCAGCAGCAGAATCCCTGGTCCTCTTTATGTTCCGAGCACTCGGAGCCAAGGGAACGGCTGGCAAGGCACTCGGTACCACAAGAGCAGCTGGCGGCGCACTCGAGGTTGCTGGAGGGGCCGAAGGAGCCGCAGGTTCGTGACGGCGCTTAGTCCGAAGCTCTGATGGTGGGGGTGGCGAGTTCTGCTCCTCGTCTGCTTCTTCTTCTGGCACTCCTCCTCATCCGTCTCCCAACTGTCGGAGACGTACTCGACACTCTCCATGCTGCCCTCCTGGCTGCCTTCCTCCTCCTCGACCGGATTCCCGTTCGAGACAGGAGAAAACCAGTTAGTCCATACGTGCACAAGATACAGTTGACAACATCAGACGTCAGACAGTGATTCAAGAAAGCGATAAATCTAAGACAGTCACGTGCACTCGACAAATTGTACTCACCTCATTCGGAGGAGGGTTGTCCGCGCGGAAGGCCTTCACTCGCCGGGCCCCTCTGGGGTTTTTGCAGGCGCCTGTGATGTTGAGGACCCACGACGCCACCATCTCCCAGGTCACACACTCGACGTTGGTCCGAGTGGAGTCCTCAGGCCCCGTTTAATGCCACATGGCGTGATGTCGAGCCTGCAGAGGCTGGATGCGCCGGCCCAGGAAAACCTCCAGCAAATCTATGCCGGTGACTGCCCTTCGGACGGCATCTACGAGTGCGTCGACCAGAGGCTGGATATGAATCTTCTCCGCCTTCGTGAGCGCGAGCTGCTTAGGTGGAGCCGGTGGCCTAAGATAAAAGGGGGCAATCCTGTTGTGGCATTCGGGCAGGCGACGTCCTGGCAATAGAACCATGTCGACTGCCAGTTCCTAACAGATTCACTCAGCTGAAGAGCAGGATAGCTACTCTTACTTTTCGTTTGGAAGCCTAAGCCTCCGCAGAGCTGGAGAAGGTGGGTTTTGTCATCTGACTGGTTAAGTCGTTTTATGGTCTGGGATCTAGCAGAGAAGATGTGTTTGAAAAGCCCCCAATGTGGAGGACAACCAATGAAACACTCGCACAGAACGACGAAGGCAGAGAGATGAGCTATGGCGTTGGGAGGAAAATGGTGGAGCTCCGCCCCGAAGTGGTTCATGATACCTTTGAAGAAGGGATGAGGAGGCAGAGAGAAACCTCTGTACACATGGCTGAGCAGCAAGACGCGCTCCCCCTCCCGGGGCGCCGGCTCGGTCTCGCCTTCCGCCGGCAACCTCCACGACTTATGCGCAATCATCCCATCCTCCACCAACTCCAGCAGGTTCTCCTCCATCACCGTGGAGGGGAGGAAATCCCCCTAGATCCAACCAGCCGGTAACGCTCGCTGCCGCCGCTGAGTAGGAGCTGCCGCCTTCCCCTTCTTCTTCTTCACTTCTAGCTTGCTAGTCTGCCCCTTTTTCATGGCGGAGGCTGCGGATTCGCGAGGTAGAAGGAGAGGGAAGGAACTCAGGACGCGCAAGGGATGATGAGAGGAGCGGAGCAAATGCAAGTTATCCGGCGAGTGTAACGCAAAAACCCTCACCGCGGAGGGCTAAATAAGGTTCCGAGTGGGTTACTGGCAAGTGGCCCCGAAATCTTATCCCCCGACCGTTCGCGGCGATATCAGTGGAGAAGATGAAGGTGCGGGAATCGAGGCGTCAGGTACTACTCGAGCGCGATGTCATCATCCCCGCTGAGCGTGCGGCAACCGAAATTTGAGGATCCCGGAAAATCCACCGCTCTCAGTTGACTAGTCACGTCAGAAGATACCACAGAAGCACTCGGTCCCCGACAGTTCGTTTCACAAATACTTCCACTCGGATCGTTGGTCAAAGAAGATAAAATGGATCGAGGCAAGCAACGCCAAAGTCGCATTCGTACTAGTCCGATCCGTACTCCAAGCATCGCTTCGTCGTTTCAACCCCAATCCATTCGGGGACTAATGATGGGGTTATAGTCCTAGATTAGGGTCTTAGGCCTGCCCTATAAGTCCTACCCAAGGAGTACCCTTCATAAGGGATAAGGCCCTTAGTTAGTTCCGACTGAACTAAGGACTTCCCATCATCGAGTCGGTAACGGATCCTCCACCGTCCAGTCGGAGGTGAGCATTTAGAGTGTATCAAACTAACCGACTGGATTCCACTCTGTGCATCGTAATCCCCCTCCAGGGAAACGGTCGTACGTTTCCCTGAGCCTTTATTAGCATTTAAGACATACGTTACCTGTAACGTAGGCATTTAATCGCCACTACTCCACCCCTGTGCACCGAACCGTTGTGGAGGGCAGCGCACTCTATATAAGCCGCCCTCCTCCATTGGTGCAAGGGTTAGCAATTCATTGTAATCCATATTCCACTCGACAACAAGCTCCCAGAGCACTGGGACGTAGGGCTAATACCTCCACCGTAGAGGGGCCTGAAGACATACAACCTCATCGTAGCTAAGGCTCTGCCCATCCTTTCGTACCCTACACATGTACTGTCAGACTTATACCCATGACAACCACTGATTCTATGATCATGAGATTATTTTTTCAAACCCATGGTTTCTTCATTGACCTATCTTGGTTTAGTTTTCACTTAAAGCCTTTCCTAAGGATTGTCGCAATTATGGTGCCTGTCATTAATCCAAGTTCTCGATGCACCCTCTTGGTTCAGGCCCCTCTAAGAAGTTTTGATATCTCTGCTTTCAACTATCCTTGTTTCTTTTAGTGGTTAGTTGTCACCTGATAAATATTGAGATGATTTTCATAAGCCCACTACTATCTTGTTCTTTTCGTTGTTGGTTTTCCAACAACTACGTCAATTCATCTTGTCCGGAGGCTCTTCAATTCTATTGTGATAGTAATTTTCATTCTCTTACTCATTCTTTGATCCCAATGATCTAGTTTTATTCTCTTGTTCCGGAGGCATGGTGATGTTGCTCTTTTGGGTCAATCATGTTGTTCTATCAAGATCATATCGTTCCCTTGTTCAATTTAGTTAGTTTGTTGTGAATAGTCTCAAGATCTGTCCATCTTATCGATTTTTTGTCCCCTTTTCCTACCGAAGTGCTGCTGAAATTTTCCTTGAATTCTTGCTTGTTTCTCATATCATTCCTCATCTCTTTGCAACCTTCATGGATAGTTGGTTTCACTCGTTTGTCAAAGAAGCGATTAAGTTTTACCTCTTGCTTCTCATCCTCTTCCCGTTTCATTCTTGGATCTCGGGTCGAGATCCTCTTGTAGTGTAGGACAGTTGTGACAGCCTGATGCCAACGTTCCAGAAGATTCCCTTTTTCTTTCCATTTTCGTCCTGTGGTTATTTTTTATTTGTCGCATCATCTGCATTGTATCGGCATCCCATTGCCGCTAGTTTTCAAAACTCGCATCTGTTGTTAGTTGCCGGTTCTCGTCGTTGTCCTTTCTGAGCCCGACCGCACTCGCACGCGCCCGCCGCATCGTCAAAACCCTGTTTTAAAAGTGTGTGTTAAATATTCTCTGATTGAGTTGAAACTTGGCGTGCGGTCTTCATTAGATATAGGTATGTCGCATGTCATATTTCGTCGTAGTCGGAGTCCGTTTGGTACCCGAACGGTCGACCGTAGCGGCACCGTATTCGGTTATTGTCGGACGTCTTTCGGTGTTTTAAATCTCGTTGCCAGGCAGCCCGTTTTCCCTCTCGTCTCTGGATAACTACTCTACACGGCCACTTAACCGTCCCTGCGTTCGAGATTGTCCGATTCTGACCGCGCGGTTGGATCCGGGACGAAATTTCGCTAAACATAGCCCCCGCTTTGTCTATAAATAGACCCTCCTCCTAATTTTTAGACTGCCATCCCTCTCTCCTCGAAAACCGTGCCTCCCCGAAACCCTAACCCCACTCTCTCTCTCATCCTCTCTCCTCCCCAACGACGCCGGCCCGCGCAGCCCGTCCGAGGCCCGCCGGGCCCGAACCACCGTCCCCGCCGTCAGAAGGAGCGGAGCTCACGAGCCGCGCAACTCCTCCCGCTGCCTTGTCCCGCGCGTGCCCGCGCCCTCACCCGACAACCATCCGAGCTCGCCGGAGCAGGCAGTCCCGCCGGCCCCGCCCTACCAGGCCAAGCCCTGCGCCCTTGCCCCTTCTTCCTTCCCTCTCCTCTCCCTCTCACGTCTTCTCTCTCTGGCCCGCACGAGACCACGTTGAAGCCGGCGCCTGATCTCCTCGTCCCAGCGCCGCCTCGAGCCGCCACCACCGGGAACGGAACCCCGGTGGCCGGAAACATCCGGCGCCGCCGGTTCCTTGCCGGGACCCCCTCGCCTCCGTCCGTCGCCGGCAGGTCCACCGCCGCCGCCATGTGCTCCTGCAGGGAGAGAGACGAGGCCAGCGCTCGGCCTCTCCCCCCGTTGACCGCATCGCTCCCCTGCATCGTGCCCGTGGGCCGCATCAGGCCGGCCCAGCTAGCCCGCCCCGACCAAGCCGCCTCCCGTGGGCCTCGTTCGGTCTCGAGCACCGACCTAGGCTGGCCCAAGAGGACACGAGGTGAGCACCCCCGAGCCCACTATCCCTCGCCCCGGGTGATATTTAGTTGTATTGCGTTCGGGCCCTGCTGTAATTCGGCCCGTGGAGGTTTTTATTTCTTTCGTTGATTTATTAATTCCAGGGATATTAGTTATTTTAAGACGCCCGTATCTTTTAATCCGCATGTCGGATCGCGATGTGTTGTATATGTAAATTGTATAGTTTTGCGCGTAGATTATGTTTTTGTAACTTGCATGCATGTTGGACATAGTTTGACGTGCCGAATGCCTAGTTTAGTGTGTTGTCCTATTGTGTTTTTGTTCCGTTTTGATTCTCGTGCGTGTCCAGATTGTTCGAACACCGTAGATAAAATGCTCATGTTTTAGGAACCCTATTGCCATGTATTTTAGAGTAGTTGTTGGTATTTTTGCATGTAGGATTCCGTGGCTAGTTTGTTATTCCCCGTTTAGGACTTAATCTCGCATACACGTGTGGCGTTGTTTTTATTTTGCAACCCCACATGTTATATATGTTTTCGGGGTAGAAAAATCCATAGGATGTAACTGTGCATTTAGTTTTAGCTTTTGAGCAAGTTAGTTCGCGTGATATTTTGCCATGTTGCCCTTTTGTTCATTTTTTGGGATTTAATCCATGCACGATATGAAGGAGTTGTCAACTAGAGATTTGCCCTTGGATGTGTAGGCTAGCCCCTGGTATTTTTGGTTGCAATAGAAATCCATGTTTAGGTGTGGTTTGCTTGCTCTCAAGTTGCTAGGAAATAGTGTTGATTTGGAGATGCTGAAATATTTCTAAGTCTGAAATTTGTTATATTTTGTTGTTGTCTTGTCTTGAGTTTATCTGGTGTTCTGTAGCTCTTTTGAGGTTGGTGCAATGGAGTTAGTTGTAGACTTTAGGATTCTCTAGCATGCTATGATTTTTCATGCCATTTGGAGTCATGTAGCTTATGGTTTTGCTGCTGTCAATATACCTTCATATCGAAAACTGCAGTTTCATAAACTGTTATTTTCACAAAGTCTGAAATAGTGCGTGAGAAGCATTTTGTAACTTCTTTTCCTAGTGATCCATGCTTCCATGCTAGGTGTTATTAGTTGTATGTTGTAGTTCTTCTTTCCCTCTATCGTCTCATGCCTTGGTTGGGCATATTGGATTTGTGTAGCTCGTAGTTGCGGGGTGTAGAAAATGCTATGTGGCTGATTTTGGCAGATTGTAGAGATTTCTTGTTTAGCTCGTAGTTGTTGAACCGTTGCTCCGTTTTGATCGTGCCCTATATGCAACTTGCTTAGAATCTCATGTAGATTCATTTTATCTTGCTGGTTGTATGTTTTGAAGTGCCTGTGACTGTCGTTGCACATATTTTGCATTCATGCCATCATATCTTGCGATGTTCGTAACTTTTGAACCTTAGCTCCGTTGGAGATGTTATCTATGTGTAAATTGCTTGTAACGATGTTTGAATCACGTGAACCTATTTATTTTTCTTCTTAACAACCATTTAAATGTGTTAGTTCAGATATGGACAGAATTGTAAATTAACATGTGAGGTCGTTTCGGAGGTGCTATATGTCATTTTCGACCTCATTTAAAATGCCTAGATAGTTAGATTAATTGTGCTTCACCTCTTGCCATGTTTAATAACATTTAGTATTGCCGAGTACCTAATCGGCATAGAACTAAATAATTCGTATGTGGAGTTTCTTCAATATGCAACTAGTTGCATATTGAACTTCACTTAATGTGTAGTGTTTGATTGTCGTGAATTGACGTGCCATGTCTTGCATATTCACCTGTTCATGCATCATATGTGGATTGCACCTTGTCGTGCATATGCCGTGGTGAATATCTGTGTTGATGCTTGTTTCCGGTTTCCTTCGTCTCGATAGAGTTCCGCAAGCGTGTCGGAAAGTGAGGACTCGTTCGACTACATCGGTTCGTCTGCTTCACGGAGTCATTCTTCTTCCAAGCGGGATCTCAGGCAAGATGACCATTTCCCTAGATACCATTACTATCATTGCCATGCTAGTTTTACCGTTTCTATCGATATATCTCGTTGCCCACCACCTGTTAAATAACAACCTCTCAACAATTCCATGAAAACCTGTTCACACCTTTAAAACCACTGACTGGCTATGTTACTGCTTGCTTAACCATGTGTTAGCGTTGCTAGTTGCAGGTGCAGTTGCTTCCATGTGATAACATGGGTTCCTTGTTATATCACCCTATTAAATGATATTTAATTTAATGCACCTATATACTTGGTAAAAGGTGGAAGGCTCGGCCTTTCTAGCCTGGTGTTTTGTTCCACCTTTGCCCCTTTAGTTTCGGCTACCGGTGTTATGTTCCACAATTGAGCGCTCATAACACGATCGGGGTTGTTACGGGGACCCCCTTGATAATTCGTTTTAGATTAAAGCTGGTCTGGCAAGGCCCAACTTTGGTACTACATTTGCCTAATAACCTAATAAAATTGCATAGGGACTTTCCGGACCCCGAGGATAATTAATCAACCCCCGGGCCAGTGCTCCTCATGAGTGTTGGTTCAAAATGGGTAGACTGCGGGGCCACCACGGGGCAACTCGAGGTTTGGTACCTGTAGGCTTTCCCATCCGTCGTGTCCTGAGAACGAGATACGCGGCTCCAATCGGGATCGTCAACACGTCGGGCGGCCTTGCTGGATTAGTTTTACCTTTGACGAGATATCTTGTGCATGGGGATTCCGGTGATGCTTTGGGTAATCTCAGAGTTGAGGTTTTCCACTAAGGAGTCTGACAAGATTGCGAGCTTCGTGATCGAGGATTTCTATGCGGCTTCTGGTAATTTGTGATGGACTAGTTGGAGCACCCCTGTAGGGTTAAATCTTTTCGGAAAGTCGTGCCTGCGGTTATGTGGCAACGTGGAAACTTTGTTTAACACTGGTTCTAGATAACTTGAAGTTAACTTAATTAAAATATGCCAACTGTGTGCGTAGCCGTGACTGTATCTTTCGTGAGTTCCTTCTCCGATCGAGGACACGGTGGGGTTATGTATGACGTAAGTAGGTATTCAGGATCATTCATTTGATCGTCAGTAGTTCACGTCCGTTATGTGTAGATCACCCCCTCTTATTCTTGTACTCGTAAATTAGCCACCTCATATACTGCTTAGTCGCTTGCTGCAGCCTCACCACTTAACCATACATCACCCATTAAGCTTTGCTAGTCTTGATACCTTTGGAAATGAATTTGTTGAGTCCCCTGTGGCCCACAAATTACTACAACACCAGTTGCAGGTACAGGTAAAGGTTACTTGACGCGAGCACGTTGATTGTTCATTTGGAGTTGCTTCTTCTTCCTCTTCTTCATCGATCTAGGATGGGTTCCAGGCCGGCAGCCTGGGATAGCAAGGATGGACGTCGTTTTTCTTTTCTCGTTTGTTTTCATCCGTAGTCGGACCCTGCACTTCTTCATGATGTTTATAATTATACTGATGTGACTCTGATGTAGCTTGTGGAGAGTGTAAGCCAATTCTATATATATCTCATCTTTTCAGTACATGTACTGGTAACGGTATCCATTCTTGCGAAACGACGTGATGCACTTCTATCCCTGACGAGGCCCTCGTGCCAAATTAAGGATAGGGTCGCATTTTGGGCGTTTCAATGAGCACCCGGGAGGCATCCTTGATATCTCCCACAAAGGTGAGCACGTTGCCGCTCCCTGTCATCTTGACGACGTTGTAACCCGGGTGCGTCGCCGCCATGAACTGCGCGAGAATGGGGTAGCCGGGTATAGCATTGTACGGAAGGTGGATGTGAGCGATGTCGAAGTCGATCTGCTCGGTGTGGAAGTTACATCGGGTGCCGAACCTGATAGGGAGACAAATCTGTGCGACGGGAACGACGGATCCCTCCACGACCCTAGAAAAGGGCTTCGAGGGAGAGAGCTGCTCTCGAGGCAACCATATCGCGTCGAAGGCTTCCACTGAGATGACGTTGAGGCCCGCGCCGCCATCGATGAGGGTCTTGGAGATAGCCATGCCGGAGATGGTCGGCGTGCACAACATGGGAAGCACCCCAGCAGCCGTCGTGGCTTTAGGGTGGTCGTCGGGGCCGAAGATGATGTCGACCTCTGGGGGCTCGGTCTTTAGGCAAACCGTCCCCCACGATGCCGGAAACGCTTGACATGGCGTCTGGAGGGTGGCACCTGCGACCCGCCGAGAATGCACGCGACCGCAGGGTGGCCCTACCTGCTCGGACGCCGCCCGCCGCCGTGACGGCGGTTGTCGATGGTTGCATTTGCCATGGTGATGCCGAGCCGAGATCTGGCCCCTGCTATTGGCATGGAGGCTTCGACACGCGCCCCCTACCTCGCGCACCGAATGTCAGATTCCAGGCTCCGCAAAACCCTAATGATTCGAACTCAGGGGCGCACGGAGAGGCCACTCAACAGATTTGATTTATCGGACTCGCTACACGATGGGCAAGGCTAAGAACTCACGCAAGGGTGAGGGGACCATAGAACACAGTAGTTTACCGAGGTTCGGGGCGCTGCAAAGCGTAAAACCCTACTCCTTTTTGTGGATTATCTCTCACGGAGGTTGATGGATGAACTAGTACAGTGCTCTCGGACCTCCGGAGGCCAAGTGGCTACGTGTGTTGTTCTAGGGTTTCGATGATCCGATCCTTTGCTAAGTATCCTACCGCCTCTATTTATAGTTGAGGCGAGGGTCCTCTTCCATTATCGTAGGCGGGAAGGGATCCCACAATGGCCAGTTTGGTGGGAGACAAGGGAACGTGCTTCCCCTGTCAAAAGTGGTCTTCGCCTAGAAAGTAACTGTCTGCGTTATAGAGATGGGCCCGTGGTGACGTCTGCCCTACTGATGGGTTGCGGCGGCTTCGTTGCACCAGAAAGGAAACCTTTGGAAGATCCCTTTTGGACCTATGTACGTCCTTGCCCCATTTGCATCGAGGCGGGAGCTGCACTCCTCGGCCATCTACGGGTCGCGTGTCCACCTTCCGCGTCATCCTTGACTCCTAGGGTTGGGCCTTGCCTCGGAATGTCCGCCGCTCCGGAGGGGTCCGGAGGAGGCCCCTGTGGGTCCTGATTCCATTCCTCCTCGTGAGGCTGGGCCCCTCACGAGGGCCTTGTCAAGTCTGTTGGTGCTTGATCGATGAAGTGGGCCTGGCCTGGGCCACAAACACGCAAGTCTGGGTACCCCCATTCCCAGTACGCCGACAGCAGGGCCCACCCCACGCATACCTCTGCTACCGTTGGACCGCCTAAGCGGCCCAAGAGGGAAGGGGCTACGGGCGCAGTTCAGGCTCTCGAGTCGTGATACTCAGGAGTCCCCCTTGATGTACGAGTTACTCCAGCGTTTTCCCTAAGATATTTTAAATGGCTTGTTGAGCACACTAGGCTCTGCGTCGGCAGGGCCCGCCCTGCGCGTACCTCCATTGCCGTTGAACCAACCGAATTCAAGGACGGCTCAAGAGGGAAGGGGCTACGGGCGTAGTTAGCCCCCTGAGTCGCGATGCTCAAGGGTCCCCCTTGATGTACAAGCGACTCCGTACCTCCAGTTGTCTATCCTCCGGGCTGGGCATGGGCGTAGTCGTAGGTGGACTGGGTTGACTTCCTAGCCAGTTGTGAGCATAGTCATTGGTGGACTCTGTTGATTTCCTTGCCAGGTGCGGGCATAGTCATTGGTGGACTGTGTTGATTTCCTTGCCAGATGTGGACATAGTCATTGGCGGACTGAGTTGATTGCCTCCGTCTTCTCCCCAATGCGGGGCGTAGGGCTGCCACTAGGCCTGGGAGGGACCCCTCTGCATCCTCGGGGAGCCCCGGGAGTATAGAACCGCAGCTCGTTATTACATGAGAGTGTCATGGTCTTCTCCCCATTGCGGAGCATAGGCTGGCACTAGGCGTGGGAGGGACCCCTCCGTGTCCTCGGGGGGGCCCGGGCGTATACAACCACAACTCGTTATTACGTGAGAGTGTCACGGGGGGTGTATCTGGGAGGTCGCGAGTGTCCCTACCCCTGAGGCATGGCGCCTGATTCCTTTTGAGTCATTGGTAAACCCCCCTGACTTCTTCTTCTTTGGGAGTGAGGCACGGTGTCTGCTGCCTTAGGAGTCCTGCAAGGATATCCTTCGGCCGGAGCCCCCAAGCAGGGGGGCAACCGCCCAAAGATGCAAGCAAGGTAGAACGTTAGGGTTTGAAGTGGGTGCAACAAAAACAACTGAAGGATACATAAATGAAAGTGGTGGCTGGGGAGTGCCCTGAACTCGTGGAGGCCACATGACCCTATGGGCGCCCTCGGACAAAGTGAGCCAAAAAGTTATCTGGCAGCAGTCAACAAAGAGTCACCTGGCGTCCATGCAGCAGAAGGGCCAAGGGCGCCATCGTTGCCCGATCTCTTGCTTCCACAGTCGCGACCCTCACGGGTCCGACGTCTCCCGAGGCTCGGGACCTTCACTTGGCCCCAGCATCTCCTCCTCTTCCTCACCACGCCCAGCAGGCAAGGCATGAGTATGTCCTGCTGGAGCTGTTGGTACGTGGGAGCCGCGTTCCCCAGCCCGAAAGGAATGAGGGTGTCGGCGCCCGAGAACACCCACCAATGGTTAGTTCACGTGGGCCAGAAGGGGCCTTGAGCCGCGGCTTTGTCGATTGCGAGTGTGTTGATGCAGATGCGGGGCCGATCGACTGTGCCGACGACCGCGACTGCGATTGGTGATGCTCGGCAGTCCCCGCCTTGCACGGCCTGGGCCTCTCGAAGTTCTTGGATTGCTCTTATGATGGACTCAGGGGGGCTGGGCGACGTGCGCTGGAGTGCGCCCTTTGGTTGTGCTCGAGCGCCAGCCTCGCCTCACTGGTCAGGCCGGGAACCTCCCCGGTGGGAGCCCCCAGGCCTGATCTAAGGGGGCGTTGAGCGCGCCTTCCTATGCGATGGGAGGCATGACCTCGTCCCTGGGCACGAAGCCCAAAGTCCCAGGGCGCTCCATGGGGAGGAGTTGCTTCTTCTTCTTCCGTGGGTCCTCGCGAGGTGGCTCATCTTCTTCGTCGTCCGAGCGTTCCGCCGCCGCGGCGTGGTAGGCGCGCTCGAGTGTATAGACGACATCCTTCTCGTCGCAGGCGATGGTGATGACGGCGCCGCTCCCACCCATCTTGCGGACGTTGTAGCCATGGTGGGTCACTGCCATGAACTTGGCGAGATACGGGTACCCAAGGATCCCATTGTACGGTAGGTGGATGTGCGCGACGTCAAAGATGATGATCTCAGTGTGGTAGTTCTTGCGCTCGCCGAAGGTCATTGGTAGACGGACCTGCCCGATGGTCACGGCGGACTCTTCTGTGACTCCTGAGAATGGCTTGGTCAGCATGAGTTGTTCCTACGACAGTTGGAGTGTCTCGAAGGTCTCAACCGAGAGGACATTGAGCCCCGCTCCACTGTCGATGAGGGTCTTGGTGATGAGGACGTTGCTGATGGTCGGAGTGCACATCATGGGGAGCTTGCCGGCCATGAATGAGAACGTGAGCTGATCACTTGGGTCGAAGGTGATGGTGGTGTGGGACCAGTTGGGGGCGCATCGCTTCAGGCTTTGGGAGAGCGGCATTCACCTCCCGGGCGAACTACTTGAAGGCGCGGTTCAAGACCGGGCTCTGGGCGCCGCCTAGCATGGAGGCCACGGCCCTGACATCCTGGAAGCACCCATCCCCATCATTTTGCCTATCTTCATCCCTCCTTCTGGGTGGCGGAGGCAGCCCAGACTCACGAGGCTGACCGCGTCATTGCCCCTGTCGAAGTTCGTCGCGCCAGCGGTCGTCCCGAGCCTGGTCACGTCAGTGGTCCTCCTTAGGCTGGCGGCGCTAAAGGTCTTCATGAGGCTGTTCATGCCACCCCTAATGCAGCTTCCCGTCATCCCAACGACCACCGCCGCGCACGGGGCCTCTGTCTCCCCGTCCGGGGCGCCTGCTGAAGTGCTCGGCATGGACTAGTCGGAGCTCATGGCACTCGGAGGTATCATGGCCGCTAGTGCCATGGAAGATGCACGTTAGCCCCCCTCGTGACAGACGCACCCCTCGTCGGCCGTGCTCCTCCTGCTTCTTGATACGCCGCAGGTCGTTCATGGTGGTAGCGCAGTCGCAGGTGCCCCGCAAATTGGCGATGAAGCGTTTGCATAGATCATCCCATGAAGTGATGGACGCCCTTGGAAGGTTGAGGAGCCAAGAGATCGTGTCGCTCTTGAGCGCCATGGAGAACCAGCACGGCATGACCTTGTCGCCCCCTCCTGCCACCCTGATACTCAGCATGTAGAGTTGCAGGAACTCGGTTGGGTACAGGGTGCCGTCATAGTGCGGGGGTAGGTCGGGCTTGAACTTGCAGGGCCATGCAGTTGGGTAGAGCTCAGGGGCGATGGCGAGGCACCCCACCGGCTCGACGGGTGAAGCGCGCGCGAGGGCGGCCTGGTCTAGTTCCTCCAATGGGTTTGCTTCGAGCGGGGCATGCTGACGGTGCGGGATTTGCAACGCCGAAAGCGCGCGCACGTCAGCGCGTGGCTGAGGAACCACATGTCAGCTTGCTTCATCTCCTGGCCTCGCCCTGGGTTCGCGAGGCCAGTCGTGGGGACGCGCTTCCCGCCTGGGCTCTGGCGCATGCCACACCGCGGAGGTGGGGGTGGTGCGTCTTGCTCCTTGTCATTCGCTAGGGACGGTTGGGTTCGAAACAAGAAGGAGAGTGTCACGGGATCATCAGCAGCGGCGATGAGCTCCTTGATGCGCTGGAGCCAGCCGTTGTGGCGGTTAGGGGTGGGCCGGTAGCGGAGCTGCTCGACGGCCATGGAAAGCGCGCGCCGGCCATGCGGCATCTCCGACCAGGCGCGCGAGGGTGACTCGGAGGCCCGGACGAGCGACGGAGTAGCGGTGCGGCCGTCGGGCTGCTTGGTAGCTGGCTGGGAGGAACCTTGTTTTTCTTGAGCGTAGGGGCCCATGGCGATTTTCCCCATGGGCGACGGTGACCGTGCGCCGAAGGATCCCACGGGCGTTGTGTGAGCAACGCGGGTGGCGCTGTGCTCGATGTGAACCTAGCGAGCGTCAGCCATCGGAGCAGCGAAGCTTGCTGAAGGCGGATCTTGGAGGAAACCTTGACATGCCCCCTACCTCACGCGCCAAATGTCGGATTTCGGGCTCCGCAAAACCCTAAAGATTCGAACTCAGGGGCTTGTACGGATATCTTTCACGGGCTCGCCTCACCTAACTCGCTAATCGTTGGGGATGGTAGAGAACTCAACCGATGGTGAGGAAGACACAGAACACGGCAGATTACCCAGGTTTGGGCCGCAGAGAAGCCTAATACCCTACTCCTGCTTTGGTGGATTGCCTCTCGTGGAGGTTGATGGATGAACTGGTACAGTGTTCGAGGGCCTCCAGAGGTTTGGTGGCCTTTGTGTGGTGCCAGTGGGTGAATGAATGAATCCCCCCTATGATGTAACCTACTCTCGATATATATAGTGGCGGCCCGGGTCCACTTCCCTTATCGTTTCAGAGGGAAGGGATCCCACAACAACCAATTTTGAAGGGGAACATGCTCCCCTACCCAAAGGTAGTCTTCGCGTGCAAAGTTGTTGCCAGCGCTGCAGGGACGGGTCCAGGGATGACGTTTGTCCTGTTGGCCGGCGGTGATGGCCTTGTTGCACCGGAAACAAAACCTTTGGAAGATGCCTTGGGAACCCCAGTTCGTCCTTGCCCCTTTTCACTAAAGGGGAAACTTCTTCGTCCTGCTATCTGCTGCTCACCTGTCCTTACTCTGCGTCATCCTTGATTCCTGAGTCCGGGTCTCGCCTCAGAATATCCGCCGCTACTGAGGGGTCCTGATGAGGCCCCCTGCATGTCTTGATGTTGTTCCTCCTCAAGAGGCTTGGCCCCTCGCGAGGACCTTGCCTTGAGTGGTGCCGTGTCCGATTGTGCTTGCTTGATGAAGTGGGTGTTGGGGAACGTTGCATGGGAAACAAAAAATTCCTACGCACACGAAGACCTATCATGGTGATGTCCATCTAAGAGAGGAGATTTGGATCTACGTACCCTTGTAGATCACGCAGCAGGAAGCGTTAAGAAATGCGGTTGATGTAGTGGAACGTCTTCATGTCCCTCGATCAGCCCCATGAACCGTCAAGCGATCCGTTCCGATCTAGTGCCGAACGGACAACACCTCCGCGTTCAGCACACGTACAGCTCGACGATGATCTCGGCCTTCTTGATGCAGCAATCAAGACAGAGAAGTAGATGAGTTCTCCGGCAGCGTGACAACGCTCCGGTGGTGGTGACGATCAACTCGTGCACGGCTCCGCCCGAGCTCCGCAGAAATACGATCTAGAGGTAAAACTATGGTGTCTAGATCTGAGTTGCACGTGGCAAAAGTTGTCTCAAATCACCCCTAAATCACCACTATATATAGGAGGGAGGGGGAGGAGGCTTGCCTTGAGTGCCAAGCCCTCAAGGGTGCGCCGGCTAGGAGGAGAGGAGGAATTCTACTCCAATTAGGATTGGAAAGTGGAGTCCTTCTCTTACTCCCCACCTCCCCTTTTTTTCCTTTGGTTTTTCTTTCTTGGCCCCAAGGCCCTCTTGGGCTGTTCCACTAGCCCACAAAGGGCTGGTGCGCCACCCCTAAGGCCATTGGGCTTCATCCGGGTGGGTTGCCCCTCTCCCGGTCAACATCCAGAACCCATTCGTCACTCCCGGTACAATGCGAGTAATGCCCGAAAACCTTCCGGTAACCAAATGAAACCATCCTATATATCAATCTACATTTCCGGACCATTCCGGAAACCCTCGTGACGTCCGTGATCTCATCCGGGACTCCGAACAACATTCGGTAACCACACATATAACTCAACTATACTAAAACATCATCGAACAACGTGCGGGTTCGAGAACTATGTAGACATGCCCCGAGGCACTCCTCTGTCAATATCCAATATCGGGACCTAGATGCCTATATTGGATCCTACATATTCTCCAAAGATCTTATCGATCGAACCCAGTGTCAAGGATTCATATAATCCCGTATGTCATTCCCTTTGTCCTTCGGTATGTTACTTGCCCGAGATTCGATCGCCTGTATCCGCATACCTATTTCAATCTCGTTACCGGTAAGTCTCTTTACTCGTTCCGTAAGACAATATCCCATGACTTACACTTAGTCACATTGCTTGCAAGGCTTGTGTGTGATGTTGTATTACCGAGTGGGCCCCTAGATACCTCTCCGTCACACGGAGTGACAAATCACAGTCTTGATCCATAGTAACTCGATGGACACCTTCGGAGATACCTCTAGAACACCTTTATAGTTTGGGTCTAGTCCACCACATGATTCTCCTAATGATATGTTCCAATTATCAAGTGACAACACTTGCACATAGCCAGAAACCCTTGACTATCGTTGGTCAACTGGCTAGCCAACTAGAGGCTTCCTAGGGAAATTGTTTTGTCTATGTATCCACACATGTATCTATGTTTTCATTCAATACAATTATAGGATGGATAAAAATGATTATCTTCAAACAAGAAATAAAATAATAACTATTTATCATTGCCTCTAAGGAATATTTCCAACAGTCTCCCACTTGCACTAGAGTCAATAATCTAGTCCTCACATCGCCATGCGATTTACATTGTAATAAATCGAACACCCATACAGTTCTGGTGTTGATCATGTTTTGCTCGTGGAAGAGGTTTAGTCAGCGGGTCTGCTACATTCAGATCTGTGTGCACTTTGCAAATACTCACGTCCTCTCCGTTGACGTAGTCGCGGATGAGGTTGAAGCGTCGTTTGATGTGTCTGGTCTTCTTGTGAAACCTTGGTTCCTTTGCTAAGGCAATGGCACCAGTGTTGTCACAGAACAAAGTTAATGGATTTAATGCGCTCTACACAACTCCAAGATTTGTCATGAACTGCTTCATCCAGACACCCTCCTTTGATGCCTCCGAGGCAGCCTTGTACTCCGCTTCACATGTAGAATCTGCTACGACGCTCTGCTTGGAACTGCACCAGCTTGCTGCACCCCCATTAAGAATAATTACGTATCCAGTTTGCGACTTAGAGTCATCCAGATAGGCGTCAAAACTTGCGTCTATGTAACCTTTTACGACGAGCTCTTTGTCACCTCCATAAACGAGAAACATTTCTTTAGTCCTTTTCACGTACTTCAGAATATTCTTGACCGCCGTCCAGTGCTCCACTCCTGCATTACTCTGAAACCTGCCTGCCATACTTATGGACAAGCTGACGTCTATTCTAGTGCACAACATTACATACATGATAGAACCTACGGCTGAAGCGTAGGGGACGGAACTCATTCGTAATAGAACCTATCTTCCACAGTTGCTGGGCGCTGAGTCTTACTCAATTGTATACCTTGTAATACTGGCAAGAACCCTTTCTTGGACTGATCCATTTTGAATTTCTTCAAAACTTTATCAAGGTATGTACTTTGTGAAAGTCCTATCACGTGTTTCGATCTATCCCTATAGATCTTAATGCCTAGAATGTAAGCAGCTTCTCCTAGGTCCTTCACAGAGAAACTTTTATTCAAGTAATACTTTATGCTCTCCAAAAGCTCCACGTTGTTTCCAATCAACAATATGTCATCCACATATAATATTAGAAACGCCACAGATCTCCCACTCACTTTCTTGTAAATATAAGATTCTCCAACCACTTGTATAAACCCAAATGCTTTGATCACCTCATCCAAGCGTTTATTCCAACTCCGAGATGCTTGCACCAGTACATAAATGGATCGTTGGAGCTTGCATACTTTGTTAGCATTCTTTGGATCGACAAAACCTTCGGGTTGCATCATATACAACTCTTCCTTAAGAAAACCATTAAGGAACTTCGTTTTGACATCCATCTACCAGATTTCATAATCGTAAAAGGCAGCTATTTCTAACATGGTTCGGACGGACTTAAGCATCACTACCGGTGAGAAAGTCTCATCGTACTCAACTCCTTGAACTTGTGAAAAACCCTTTGCCACAAGTCGAGCATTATAAACGGTCACATTACCGTATGCGTCCGTCTTCTTCTTAGAGATCCATTTGTTCTGAATAGCCTTGCGGCCTTCAAGTAGTACTTCCAAAGTCCTTACTTTGTTCTCGTACATAGATCCTATCTCGGACTTCATGGCCTCCAGCCATTTGTTGGAATCCGAGCCCACCATTGCTTCTTCATAATTTGCATGTTCATTGTTGTCCAACAACATAATTGATAAGACAGGATTACCATACCACTTAGGAGCTGTACGTGATCTTGTCGACCTGCGAGGCCCGATAGGAACTTGATCTGAAGTTTCATGATCATCATCATCAACTTCCTCCTCAACTGGAGCCGCAGCAACAGGACTTCCCCTTTCCCCGCGCCACCATCTAGAGGGGTTAGAGGTTCGACAACCTCATCAAGTTCTATCTTCCTCCCACTCAATTCTCTCGAGAGAAACTCCTTCTCAACAAAAGCTATGTTTTTAGCAACAAACACTTTGCCCTTGGATTTGAGATAGAAGGTATACCCAACTGTGTCTTTTGGGTAACCTATGAAGATGCACCTTTCCACTTTGGGTTCCATCTTTTCAGGCTGGAGCTTTTTGGCATAAGCATCACATCCCCAAACTTTAAGAAACGAAAGTTTTGGTCTTTTGCCATACCACAGTTGTATGGTGTCATCTCAATGGATTTTGATGGAGCCCTATTTAAAGTGAATGCAACTGCCTCTAATGCATAACTCCAAAACAATAACGGCAAATAGGTAAGAGACATCATAGATCGCACCATCTCTAATAAAGTACGATTACGATGTTCGAACACACCATTACGTTGTGGTGCTCCAGGTGGTGTCAACTGTGAAACAATTCCACATTGTCTTAAGTGAGCACCAAACTAGAAACTCAGATATTCACCCCCACGACCAGACCATAGGAACTTGATCTTCTTGTTACAATGATTTTCAACTTCACTCTGAAATTGCTTGAACTTCTCAAACGTTTCAGACTTGTGCTTCATCAAGTAGACATAACCATATCTACTCAAATCGTCAGTGAAGGTGAGAAAATAATGATATCCGCCGCAAGCCTCCACACTCATCGGACCACACACATCGGTATGTACGATTTCCAACAAGTCACTTGCATGCTCCATTGTTCCGGAGAATGGAGTCTTAGTCATCTTGCCCATGAGGCATGGTTCGCACGTGTCAAGTGAATCAAAGTCAAGTTTCTCCAAAAGTCCATTGGTATGGAGTTTCTTCATGCGCTTTACACCAATATGTCCTAAGCGGCAGTGCCATAAAAACATGGCGCTATCAATGTTAACTCTAACTCGTTTGGTCTCAATGTTATGTATATGTGTATCATTGCTATCAAGATTCAGTATGCACAATCCTCTCACATTGGGTGCATGACCCTAAAAGATATTACTCATAGAAATAGAACAACCATTATTCTCTGACTTAAACGAGTAACCTTCTCGCAATAAACAAGATCCAGATATAATGTGCATGCTTAACGCAGGCACAAAATAACAATTATTTAAGTTCATAACTAATCGTGATGGTAACTGAAGTGAAACTGTGCCAACGGCGATTGCATCAACCTTGGAAGCATTTCCCACGCGCATCATTACTTCATCTTTCGCCAGTCTTCGCTTATTCCACAGTTCCTGTTTCGAGTTGCAAATGTGAGCAACATAACCAGTATCGAATACCCAGGCACTACTACGAGAGCTGGTTAAGTACAAATCAATAACATGTATATCGAAAATACCTGATTTTTCCTTGGCCGCCTTCTTATTAGCCAAATACTTGGGGCGATTGCGCTTCCAGTGACCCAAACCCTTGCAATAATAACACTTCATTTCAGGCTTAGGTCCAGCTTTGGGTTTCTTCATCGGATTGGCAACAGGCTTGCCGCTCTTCTTGGAATTACCCTTCTTTCCTTTGCCGTTTCTCTTGAAACTAGTGGTCTTATTCACCATCAACACTTGATGCTCTTTACGGAGTTCTGACTCTGCGACTTTCAGCATCGCGAATAACTCGCCGGGTGACTTATTCATCCCTTGCATGTTATAGTTCAACACAAAGCTCTTGTAGCTTGGTAGTAGTGATTGAAGAATTCTGTCAGTGACAGCCTCTTGCGAGAGTTCAATCCCCAGCTCAGCTAGACGGTTTGAGTACCCGGACATTTTGAGCACATGTTCACTGACAGACGAATTCTCCTCCGTCTTGCAAGCATAGAATTTATCAGAGGTCTCATACCTCTCGATCCGAGCGTTCTTCTGAAAGATAAACTTCAACTCCTGGAACATCCCAAATGCTCCATGACACTCAAAGGGACATTGAAGTCCCGGTTTGAAGCCATACAAAACTGCACATTGAACTACTGAGTAGTCCTCCTTGCGTGTTAACCAAGCGTTCTTAACATCTTGGTCAGCATCGTTGGGTGGTTCATCTCCTAGCACAGCATTAAGGACATAATCCTTCTTCCCAGCTTGCAGGAGCAACTTAAGATTACGAGCCCAGTCTACAAAGTTGCTTCCATCATCTTTCAACTTAGCTTTCTCTAGGAACGTATTAAAATTCAGGGTGACTGTCGTGTGAGTCATTGATCTACAACACAAATATTTCAAAGTGGACTTAGACTATGTTCAAGATAATTAGAGTTTAACTAATCAAATTACTTGCTAAACTCCCACTCAAAAAGTACATCTCTCTAGTCATTTGAGTGGTACATGATCCAAATCACTAACTCAAGTCCGATCATCACGTGAGTTGAGAATAGTTTCAGTGGTAAGCATCTCTATGCTAATCATATCAACTATACGATTCATGCTCGAACTTTTGGTCTCATGTGTTCCAAGGCCATGTCTGCACATGCTAGGCTCGTCAAGATTAACCCGAGTGTTCCGCGTGTGCAACTATTTTGCACCTGTTGTATGTGAATGTTGAGTCTATCACACCCGATCATCATGTGGTGTCTCGAAACGACGAACTGTAGCAACGATGCATAGTCGGGGAGAACACAATTTCTTCTTGAATTTTAGTGAGAGATCAACTCATAATGCTACCGTCCTTCGAAGAAAAATAAGGTGCATAAAAGGATTAACATCACATGCAATTCATAAGTGACATGATATGGCCATCATCTTGTGCTTCTTGATCTCCATCACCAAAGCACTGGCACGACCTTCTTGTCACTGGCACCACACCATTATCTCCATCATCATGATCTCCATCAACGTGTCGCCATCGAGGTTGTCATGCTACTTATGCTATTACTACTAAAGCTACGTCCTAGCAATATAGTAAATGCATCTACAACACAAACGTTAGTTCAAAGACAACCCTATGGCTCCTGCCAGTTGTCATACCATCGATATGCAAGTTAATATTAACTATTATAACATGATCATATCATACATCCAATATATCACATCACGTCATTGGCCATATCATATCACAAGCATACCCTGCAAAAACAAGTTAGACGTCCTCTAATTTTTTGTTGCCTGTTTTACGTGGCTGCTATGGGTATCTAGTATGATCGCATCTTACTTGCGCAAAAACCACAACAGAGATGTGCAAATTGCTATTTAACCTCTCCAAGGACCGCCTCGGTCAAAACAAATTCAACTAAAGTTGAAGAAACCGACATCCGCCAATAATTTTTATGCAACGAGGTTGCATGTCAATCGATGAAACCAGTCTTTCGTAAGCGTATGAATAATGTCGGTCCAGGCCGCTTCAATCCAACAATACCGCCGAATCAAGAAAAGACTAAGTAGGGCAGCAAATCGAACATCACTATCCACAAAACCCTTTGTGTTCTACTCGAGATAACATCTTCGCATGAACCTAGCTCATGATGCCACTGTTGGGGAACGTTGCATGGGAAACAAAACTTTTTCTACGCACACGAAGACCTATCATGGTGAAGTCCATCTACGAGAGGAGATTTGGATCTACGTACCCTTGTAGATCGCACAACAAGAAGCATTAAGAAACGCGGTTGATGTAGTGGAATGTCTTCACGTCCCTCGATCAGCCCCACGAACCGTCCCGCGATCCGTCCCACGATCCGTTCTGATCTAGTGCCGGACGGACGGCACCTCCGCGTTCAGCACACGTATAGCTCGACGATGATCTCGGCCTTCTTGATCCAGCAAGCAAGATGGAGAAGTAGATGAGTTCTCCGGCAGCATGACAGCGATCCGGTGGTGGTGACAATCTACTCCTGCACGACTCCGCTCGAGCTCCGCAGAAATACGATCTAGAGGTAAAACTATGGTGTCTAGATCTGAGTTACACGCGGCAAAAGTTGTCTCAAATAAACCCTAAATCAGCACTATATATAGGAGGGAAGGGGAGGAGGCTTGCCTTGAGGGCCAAGCCCTCAAGGGCGTGCCGTCTAGGAGGAGAGAAGGAATTCTACTCCAATTAGGATTGGAAAGTGGAGTCCTTCTCTTCCTTCCCACAATCCCACCTCCCCTTCTTTTTCTTTGGTTTTTGTTTCTTGGCACCAAGGCCCTCTTGGGCTATCCCACCAGCCCACTAAGGGCTAGTGCGCCACCCCTAAGGCCATTGGGCTTCCTCTGGGTGGGTTGCTCCCCTCCCTGTGAACTTCCGGAACCCATTCGTCACTCCCGGTACAATGTCGGTAATTCCCGAAAACCTTCCGGTAAGCAAATGAAACCATCCTATATATCAATCTTCATTTATGGACCATTCCGGAAACCCTCGTGACGTCTGTGATCTCATCTGGGACTCCGAACAACATTCGGTAACCACACATATAACTCAACTATACTAAAACATCATCGGACCTTAAGTGTGCAGACCCTGTGGGTTCGAGAACTATGTAGACATGCCCCGAGGAACTCCTCGGTCAAAAGTGGGCCAGCCCTGGGCCACAGGAATGCAAGTCTGGGTACCCCCATTCCCAGAACGCCGATAGTTAGGATCACTTAGTGATTATTCTTAGTTAATGAGCGTCATGCGTATACCACCATATCCTTTATTCTTGTTCAACGTAAGTTAGCCACCATAAATGCTTAGGTTGCTGAAAACTCAAACACTACCCCGTCCTCACCTAGTGACTTAGTTAGATTCGATACCAAGGTCATGAGATTGATGAATCCATGTGGCTCACAGATTATTACAACCACCCACGGGTACAGGTACCCTAGATACAGATGCTTTTGAGGATACCCAACTGAAGTGGGAGTTTGATGAGGACCGTGGCCGACTATTCGTGATGTACCCCGAGGACTAGAGGCACTTGGTTGTGATCGTGGGCCTAGCAAGGCGGGATAACATTAGCTTTTGTCGTTTATATTGTCCGTAGTCGGAGCCTGTTTTCTATCTGCAATATGATTGACTGTGTAGATGTGTAATTTAGCTTGTGGCGAGTGTAAGCCAAATTTTATTACTCTTCCATCTAATATGTAATGCAATGTTTATCCTGCTTGCGAAACGCTTACATGGGACTCTTTCCTGTTTTGAGGCATGATACGTCTCCAACGTATCTATAGTTTTTTTATGGTGTCATGCTATTATGTTGTCAAACTTTGGATGTTTTGTATGCCCTTTATATCTTTTTTGAAACTAACTTATTGACTCAGTGCCAAGTGCCAGTTCCTGTTTTTTCCATGTTTTTCACCCTTTTCAGAGGAGGATTTTAAACGGAGTCCAAACGGAAAGAAACTTCCAAAAAGATTTTTTCCAAAACAAAAGAAGATCGGGGAGCCTGAGAACTAGGGCAGGGGGCCACGAGGGACCCTACAAGCCCCCTAGCCGCGGACAGGGGGCCCGCGCCTCCTAGGCTTGTGGGCTCCGTGGGCCTCCTCTGCCCTAGGTTTTCCGCCTATATATTCCCATAAATTCCAGAAAAAATCAGGAGATCATTGAAAGTACTTTTCCGCCGCCGCAAGCTTCTGTCTCCGCAAGATCCCATCTCGGGCACATTCTGGTGCCCTGCCGGAGGGGGGCTTCGGATACGGAGGGCTTCTTCATCAACACCATGACCTTTTCGATGATGCGTGAGTAGTTCACCATAGACCTATGGGTCCATAGCTAGTAGCTAGATGGCTTCTTCTCTCTCTTGGATCTTCAATACAAAGTTATCCATGATCTTCATGGAGATCTATCCGATATAATCTTCTTTTGCAGTGTGTTTGTCCAGATCTGATGAATTGTGGATTTATGATCAAATTATCTATGAATCTTATTTGAGTTTCTTCTGATCTCTCTTATCCATGATTTCATATCCTTGTAATTCTCTTCGAATTGTGGGTTTTGTTTGGCCAGCTTGAGCTATGATTCTTTTAATGGGAGAAGTGCTTGGTTTTGGGTTCATACCGTGCGGTGACCTCACCCAGTGACAGAAGGGGTAGCGAGGCATGGATCGTGTTGTTGCCTTCAAGGGTAAAAAGATGGGGTTTTCATCATTGGTTTGAGTTTATCCCTCTACATCATGTCATCTTGCTTAAGGCGTTACTCTGCTCGTCATGAACTTAATACAATAGATGCATGCTGGATAGCGGTTGATGTGTGGATTAATAGTAGTAGATGCAGAAAGTATCGGTCTACTTGTCTCGGACGTGATGCCTATATGTATGATCATTGCCTTAGATATCGTCATCACTTTGCGCGGTTCTATCAATTGCTCGACGGTAATTTGTTCACCCACCGTAATATTTGCTATTTTGAGAGAAGCCTCTAGTGAACACTATGGCCCCCGGGTCTACTCCACACCATATTTTCAGCCTTACTCTTTTACTTCGTTGCACTTTCCGCCTTCACATCTCACTTTGCAATCAGTCTTGAAGGGATTGACAACCCCTTTATAGCGTTGGGTGCAAGCTCGTTTCTGTTTGCGCAGGTACACTAGACTTGACGAGATTCTCCTACTGGATTGATACCTTGGTCCTCAAACCGAGGGAAATACTTACTGCTCCTGTGCTGCATCACCCTTTCATGTTCAAGGGAAAAACCGACGCAAGCAAGTCTCCGTCAACGTGTCAATTTTTGGCGTTGTTGTTTGAGAAGTAGCAAGGCCTCGCCCCCAAATAAGGAAAGTGTCACATCTTAGATGTAACCAGTTGGTAATCAAAGCCTTACAACCATAGGAGCCTTTGGTTGATTGAACTTGGTCGAGTCGTGTCTAGTGAAAAACTATTTTGAGTCTTAGTTATATCGAAGAGTAGGTTTCTTTTTTCTCCTCTTCTATGCTCTGGTGAGGTTTACGAATTAGGAAATTTTAATTATATTCCTCTTATCGTTCAAAATTTTTGTAGGATCACAGAGATATTTTGGAATCTATATGATGCCGATGTGAAGAAGTTCTGTCTTGGTGCCTCCTGTTTGACTTAATTTCTTCTGGGGAATTGATCTCCACGGGATTCTTGAGCACATCGTTATCATTCAGATTTCTTAGTATCTCGGGAAGGAGGATGTTCGAAATTTCTTCAATACTAGTAGTGGCGAGAGGAGTTTGGCATCCCCAGTACTGGTGCATAGAGTCCCGATGTATCGCCATACTTGGTATCGTTGTGATTACGAGGGTGTGAGATAGATGAGTTCTCGACATTTTGGTTATGTGTTGACGGATGTGATACACTGGACGGGTTAGTTTTATTGCAACGAGTTGAGTGAAAATTTCCCCTTGTATCCGTGGACCCGATTGCATGACCAGAAATTTCAGAAGTTATTAGGTGGGAATTACATTAGTAAACTAGGAATTCTTTCATCAGATGTCTGTTGGGAATATACATTTTTTCCGAAAAATGCTAGCTCATACTTGACAATTGCAAGTGGCTTTGAATTATATGTTGTCGATAATAATTTGTAGAAGCATTCTTACTAATTATAGTTTGAGTGCAATTGCTAAGAATTCTTGTTCAGATATTTCTGTCCATTGAATCAGCTTCACCTTTGAATTTCCATCTCTCGTCTAATGTTGTTGTCCGTCTCCAGGATGGCTCCACTAACTCGCCAGAATCCGGGTCGTGAGGGGAGCAGTCAAACCCTCCACACACACCCGTCCGCCTCCTCCTTATGAGGCAAGGAAAGCTTTGTTGGCGGCAACCAATGCAAAAACCACAAATGTTGCTCCAGTTGTTGCAAGAGAGGAACCAAGGGCACCAGGGTAAATTCAACAATGGTGGTGAGCAGTTTGCATCTCTAAATCAATTCCGGGCGAACCAACCGAAGTACTTTTGACAGCCCGAGACCGATGCCCCAGAAGATTCCCCTTTATTTTGTTGTTGTCATGTGATTATTTTTATTGTCACATCATCATCGCATCATCTACATTGCATCGGCATCCCGTTGCCGCCAGTTTTCAAAACTTGCATCCGTTATTAGTTGCTAGTTCTCTCCGTGTTCGTCGCTACCCGTTATGAGCCCGACCACACTAGCCCGTGCCCGCGGCATCATTTAAATCTTGTTTTTAAAAGTGTGTATAAAAGTTCCTCTGATTAGGTTGAAACTTGGCGTGCGGTCTTATTTTAATATAGGTAGGTCGCCTAAGAAATTTTCATCGCAATCGGAGTCCGTCTCGTACCCGAACGGTCGTCTGTAGCGGTACCGTCTTCGGTTATTCGTCGGACGTGTTTTGGTGTTTTAAATCGCGTTCCCGTGCCGCACTACTTCCCTCT
The DNA here is from genome assembly GCF_904849725.1 of Hordeum vulgare subsp. vulgare. Classification (NCBI taxonomy): domain Eukaryota; kingdom Viridiplantae; phylum Streptophyta; class Magnoliopsida; order Poales; family Poaceae; genus Hordeum; species Hordeum vulgare. Next base: position 238,467,582 of record NC_058523.1, read on the forward strand.
CACCTCTGCCTAGCCACTCCACACAGCCACTAAGACATTCCCGCATCCGTGGCCGTTTGATCATGATCACGTGGTCGAAAACGGGGCCGGATTCGGATAACCCTAGCCCGTTTTCTATATATAGACAGCAAACCCCTCTTCCACCTCGTTTCCCGTGCTAATCCTAACCCTAGCTATCTCCACTCACAACCTCTCCTCCTCCCCAGCCGCGGTAGGCCTGCCCGAGCCCATATGAGGCCCACTGGGCCCAGATCCAGCCGTCGCCTGAGCTGTGCTCACGGGAGAGCCTCGAGCTCCCGTTCCCATGTGCCGCAGCCACCGTTGGTTCCTCATCGTGCCGCCCGGCCGCCCCTAGCCCGCGCCTCGCCTCGGGCCCCAGCCGCCTCCCGCCGCCGCCGGCTGCTGCAGCCCCACGCGTGGCCGTTCGGTGTGTCAGCCGCGCCTCCCCGTGCCTCGCGCCGCGCCGCCAGCTTCCCCGAGCATCCGAGCCGCAGATCCCGTCGCCAGCCGCCGGAATGGTAGATCCAGCCGCCCCCATCTCGGATCCGGCTGCCACTGGTCGTCTGGAGCCCCCTCGCCGTCGGTCAAGCGTGCCGCCGCCATGGCTGCCTCCTGCGTCGTGCTGCTCGTGCGGGAGGAGCGAGGGGACAAGCAGCTCGCCCGCTCCTGGGCTAGCTCGCCCTGTTCCAGGGCCTCCAACCGCCCAGCACCTCCGCCCAAGGCCACGAAGGTGAGCCTGTGCCGCCCCTCTATTTTGCACCCAGGCGCTGATTAGTTATCATGCGCCCACCAAATTCCGCCCATGAAGTAGTTTCGGCCCGTGTAGTGTATTTTTGCGAACTAATTTTTCAGGTATGCTATATTTTCAAACGCCCGTAGTTAATTAACCGTGCGCCGAATCGCAATGATTTATATATGTAACTCGTGTAGAATTTCATGTAGATTATGATTTTACAGCTTGCATGCATGTTTGGAGTGGTTTGAACCGCCGTATGCCTAGTTTTGTGTGCTGTCCTAATATGTTAATTATCCCGTATTTATTTTTGCGCGTGTCCGGATTGTTCCAACCCCGTAGATGAAATGCTCATGTTATTAGGGACCTTTTTCCATGTATTTTAGAGTAGTTGTTTGCATTTTTGCATGTAGGTTCTGTCGCTAGTTTGTTATATCGTGTTTAGGACATATTCTCGCATATACATGTGGCTATATTTTTAGTTTGCAACTCCACATATTATATATGTTTTCGGGGTAGAAAAATCCATAGAATTTAATTGTGCCCTTTGTTTATTTTGTGGGATTTATTCCGTGCATGATTTGAATGAGTTGTTAACTAGAGATTTGCCCTTGGATATGTATGCTAGCCCCTGGTAATTTTGGTTGCAATAGAAATCCATGTTTAGGTGTGTTTGCTTGCCCTCAACATGTAAGAAAATAGTGCTGATTTGGAGATGCTGAAATATTTCTAAGTCTGAAATCAGTTATATTGTATTGTTGTCTTTCCATGAGTTTATCTGGTGATCTATAGCTATTTTGAGGTTGATGCAATGGAGTTAGTTGTAGTCTTTAAGATTCTCTAGCATGCTGTGAATTTTCATGCCATTTGGTGCCCTGTAGCATATAGTTTTGTTGCCGTCAATATGCCTTCAGATCGAAACCTGCACTGTCAAAAACTGATATTTTCACTAAGTCTGAAACTGTGTGTGAGATGTCATTTTGTGAGTTCTTTTCCTAGTGATCCATGCTTCCATGCTAGTTGTTATTAGTAGGGTGTTGAAGTGCATCTTGACCACTACTGTCTCGTGCCTTGTTTGAGCATTTTGGATTCATGTACCTAGTTGTTTTGTGGTGTAGAAAATGCCATGTTGCTGTTTTGGGCAGATTGTAGCGATTTCTTGTTTAGCTTGTTGTTGTTGAACCGTTGCTCCGTTTTGATCATGTCCTATATGAAACTTGCTTAGAATCTTGTCTATTTTAATATTTTGTTGCTGCCTTCTTGGTTTGGGATGCTTGTGACTGGCGTTGCACACATATTGCATTCATGTCGTCATATCTTGCGGTGTTCGTATCTTTTGAACCGTAGCTCCGTTCGAGATGTTCTCTATGTGTAAATTGATTGAAACAACTCATAGAATCACGTGAACCTATTTATTTTTGCTGTTTAAAAAATATTAAAACATGTTAGTTCAGATCTGGACAGAATTATAAATTAACGTATGAGGTCAGTTCGAAGATGCTATATGTCGTTTCCGACCTCATTTAAAATGCCTAGATAGATAGCTGAGTTACTCTTCACCTCTTGCCATGTTTAACCAACATTTAATATTGCCGTGTACCTAATCGTGATAGAACTAAACAATCCGTATGTGGATTTTCGTCGGTATGCAACTCGTTGCATATCGAACTTCACTTAATGTATACAGTTTGATTGTTGTGAATTGCCATGCCATGTCTTGCATATATTCAACTGATCATGCATCATATGTGGATTGCATCTTGTCGTGCATGTGTTGTGGTGTATATCTGTGTTGATGCTTGTTTCTGGTTTGCTTCGTCTCAATAGAGTTCCGCAAGCGTGTCGGAAAGTGGGAACCCGTTCGACTAAATCGGTCCGTCTGCTTCACGGAGTCGTTCTTCTTCCAGGCGAGATCTCAGGCAAGATGACCATTTCCCCAAATACCATTACTATCATTGCCATGCTAGTTTTATCATTTATATCGTTATGTCTCGCCGCCTACCACCTATTAAATAACATCCTCTCAACATTGCCATGAAAACCTTCAACCTGTTCACAACGTAGCAAACCACTGATTGGCTATGTTACTGCTTGCTTAACCATGTGTTAGCGTTGCTAGTTGTAGGTGCAATTGCTTTCATGTGATAACATGGGTTCCTTGTTATATCACCCTATTAATTGCTATTTAATTTAATGCACTTATATACTTGGTAAAAGGTGGAAGACTCAGACTTTCTAGCTTGGTGTTTTGTTCCACCTTTGCCCCCTTAGTTTTGGCTACCGGTGTTATGTTCCATAATTGAGCGCTCCTAACACGATCGTGGTTGTTATGGAGACCCCCTTGATAATTCGTCTTAGATTAAAACTGGTCTGTTAAGGCCCAACATTGGTACTATATTTGCCCAACATAATAATTCTCTTAATACTGAAAGCATAGGGAGTTAGCGTTACCCGAGGAGTAATTCAACATAATACCGGGAGGGCCGATGCTGATGGTGCTGGTCCAAAACAGAGCACTGTGCGGGGCCAACCCAGGGAAACTTGAGTGATTTCTATCAGGCCACAGTACGCGTAGCTTATCCGTCCTGTCCTGAGAACGAGAGACGCAGCTCCTATCGGGATCGTCGACACGTCGGGCGACCTTGCTGGATTAGGTTTACCTTTTACGAAATATCTTGTGCATCGAAATTCCTGTGAAACTTTGGATAATCTCAGAGTTGAGGTTTTCCACTAAGGAGTAAGGCGAGATCGCGAGTTTCGTGATCGAGGATTTCTATGCGTCTTGTGGTAATTTGTGATGGACTAGTTGGAGCATCCGTGAAGGGTTAAATCTTTCGGAAAGTCATGCCCGCGGTTATGTGGCAATGTGGATACTTTGTTTAACATTGGTTCTAGATAATTTGAAGTTAACTTAATTAAAACATGCCAACTGAGTGTGTAACTGTGACTGTCTCTTTCGCGAGTTCCTTCTCCGGTCGAGGACACGATGGGGTTATGTTTGACGTAAGTATGTGTTCAGGATCATTCATTTGAGCATCAGTAGTTCACGTCCGCTTTGCGTAGATCATCCCCCTCTTTATTCTTGTAGTCGTATGTTAGCCACCTAAAATAAATGCTTAGTCGTGTGCTGCAGCCTCACCACTTAACCATACCTCACCTACTAAGCTTTGGTAGTCTTGATACCTTTGGAAATGAGATTGCTGAGTCCCATGTGGCTCACAGATTACTACAACACCTGTTGCAGGTACAAGTAAAGGTTACTTGACGCGAGCGCGTTGATTGTTCACTTGGAGTTTCTTCTTCTTTTTCATCGATCTAGGATGGGTTCGAGGCCGGCAGCGTGGGATATCAAGGATGGACGTCGTTTTCTTTTCTTGTTTGTTTTCGTCCGTAGTCGGACCCTGCTCTTCTTAGTTATATTTATGTATTGTACTGATATGACTTTGATGTAGCTTGTGGCGAGTGTAAGACAATTCCATATACTCTTCTCTTCAGTACATGAACTTGTAATGATATCCATTCTTGCGAAACGACGAGATGCGCTTCTATCCGTGTCGAGGCCCTCGCGCCAAAATAAGGATAGGATCGCATCTTGGGCAGTACTGTACTTCACCTCCTGTGGTCGGCCATTCGATGCGGATGACTAGATCTGTGACATGAACAAGCACTTTCAGTGCAGTAATGTCAGACCAGATGACTTTGTCAAGTTTGCAACATTCGAGCTGAATGGGCAGGCAGCAGAATGGCGATAGCAATTGAAAGATTCCAGAGGCGACAGAGTGATTAGTTGGGATGATTTCTGCCTGGATTTCACGGATCACTATATTCCAACAAGTTTTGTGGAAGAGATGCGTGAGAAATTCAGGCGCTTGAAGCAAGGGAGTTTGTCTGTGTACAACTACAATGTGGAGTTCTAGGAACTGGCTCGTTATGCTAAACAGGACATCCCAGATCAGAAGAGCAAGATTTATCTGTTCCGTGTTGCTATGCAGGAAGACTTGCAACTGGCCCTCGCCTTGCACGATCCTGCTGATTTCGACCAGTTCTACAATTTGGCTCTCAGGGTTGAGTCGGCCTTGCTCAAAGTTGAGAACTCAAGGAAGCGTTTCAGAGACTCCAGTTCCTCTTCCTCAACTCAGGTTGTTCCAAAGCAATAGAAATAGTGGGTTTCTCCTCCTCCTCGGCATCGTCAGCAGTTCAAGAAGTCTGGTGGTCGTGGTCCTTCCCACCCACCCAACCCAGCTTTCCAGCAGAAGTATCAGCAACAGAAGCAAGGAAATCCTCAAGTGCAATTCCGTCCGCTGTCAGAGGTGACTTGTCACAAGTGTGGTCAGAAGGGCCACTACTCTAACAAGTGTACCAGCCAGCAGCTTATTCCGCCTCCTCCTCCAATCAGGCCTCCAAGCAATGCAATGGTGAAGTTTAATCCCAGGTCAGCAAGGGTGAACATGGTGAATGCATCCGAAGCAGAGAACTCCTCACAAGTGATCATCGGTAATCTCTCAGTTAATTCTATTCCTGCAAAGCTTTCGTTAGATACTAGTGCATCACATTGTTTTATGTCTAACCGATTTTTCATCAAGCATGAGTATGACTATCAAGATTTGCCAAAGCCTATGTTGGTGGCCTCTCCTGATTTGATGATGAATTCTAGTTGCATAGTTCCGAATGTCTCTATCAAGACGGGCAACTATTCTTTTCTGGCTTCTCCAATGTGCATGATGTGTTTCACGTCTCTCAGCTTCGAAGATGCTTCAAGACTCCTACCATGAGCATCCTGTAGCAATTCTTGAAGAGACTAAGCTTAAGATCGGCAACAAGTCGATCAAGTTCCTCAAAGTTCAATGGTCACATCATCCCGACAAAGAAGCCACTTGGGAACGCGAAGACCACCTCCATTCCGAATTCCCAGAGTTCTTCCAGTCCTAGATCTCGGGTCGAGATCCTCTTGTAGTGTGGGAGAGTTGTAACAACCCCAATGCAATACCTCCCCCCCCCCTTGTAATATCTTTCCTTGTATGTCAACCTTCCTATATTGACATGTTGTATTTGAATAAAGAGTTTAAGTTTGGCTTCATCTCCGTTGCATCATGGCATCATGCATAGCATCATTTCTTTTGTTCTTGTCTTGTGTTGCTTGTGTTTCACCTTGGTATGAAGTGTGTGTGCATTGTATACTTAGTGGCATCTCATTGTTTTATGTGTGGGTGCAACAAGATCCAACTCAAAACCACTTGTTGCACCATAGCCCTTTCAAAACCCTTTCTTCAGATTTAATTAGTGGCTGAGTTTCAAGTTTCTCTTTTGGGTAAAATAAGATGTCCTTCCCCTTCAAAAAAGCTTCTTATAGATTGTGGGGTCCAACACCCTTTTGTTTGAATTTATTTTACTTTTGGTCCTATTTAAAAACAGAGCCTCATTGTTAAATAAAAAGGAATTTATTTTGTTCTTCTAAAATTTCCTACTTATTTTTATAAAAAGGGGCATCATTTTAGAAGACCAAAGATATTCTTCTCTTATCAAAACCATTTTTATTTTCCTAAACCCTGTCGAGTGCACGTGCGCTGTCGAACGCCCTCGAACGGCCGCATCAGAGCCGTCCATCTCACGCGACCGCACAACACGTGGAGCGGTGGACCGGCTAGGGGGTGATGGTGGTTCTGTCGCTTTCCTTCGAATTTGGGGAGACTTGTCTATACCCCCGTTCACCATTCCACTCCACACTCCCCTCGCCGGCGACGAGGGAAATGCCAAATGCCCACGAAATCTCTGGGGCTTCATGCGAGCGCGGTCGGCGGGAGAGCCGGCGATAAGTTAACTCACAGAGAAGGGCGACGGCCCACCGAAGGATCCCCCAGCAGTTCGACGGGTGAGTGCGACGCACGCGTGGCGGAGAAGGAGGAGAAGGAGACAACAAGGGGAGGGATGGGGGCGGAGTTGGTGGTTCTCCGCGATGTCGGGACGACCTGGAGACGAGAGATCCTGCTGGTTCGACGATCCGAGATCATTTTCTCTTACTTTTTTCCCTGTCCCGTACATCGAGAGATCCTGCTAGTTTTTTGCTGCTGATGACTTCGTGGAGAGTGCTCCAGACAATTGGAGTGCCGCATCCCCTGTCGCCCTTTGTTTTCTCTTCGTCAGATGCATTCGCCAGATGAAAAATCATGGGGATACTGCAATCTGCAATGCTTTTGTAGGCAGTTTTAGACATAGGCAATACTGTATTTTTGTAGGCAAATAGTCATAGATTAGTTCGCAATAAACACTGTATTCTAGCAAATCAGAATAGATAATAGGCAACACTGTTTGTTTTCTGTAAGGAATTATATAGAACATAAGTAGCGCAATATTCACTATGAAATGATGCGGGTTTGACCAGTTTAGAGAATAATCAGTATGAAATGTAAGCAAACAGATAGAGGCGTGTAGGCAATCAGATGTAGGTATATAAGCAACAATCAAATAGATAATAGGAATTTCTCTATGTTTATTTTGATGATGACCAACCAGACGTCAGCTTGGTGCGTGTCCACATGTTTTGGATTTGGATGTAGGAACAATTTGTTTTAGACAAAGTTCTTGAATGACTTTTGCAAGGTTTGATGGGATGGTGGTGATGGAAAACTGAAATTTACAAGACTTAGTGATGGGGTTATAGTCCTAGGGTAGGGTCATAGGCCTGCCCTATAAGTCCTAGCCAAGGACTATCCTTCATAAGGGATAAGGCCCTTAGTCAGTTCCGACTGAATTAAGGACTTCCCATCATCCAGTCGATAACGGATCCTCCACCGTCAAGTCGGAGATGAGCATTCAGAGTGTATCAAACTGACCGACTGGGTTCCACTCTGTGCATCGTAACCCCCCTCCAGGGAAACGGTCGTACGTTTCCCTGAGCCTTTATTAGCATTTAATACATACGTTACCTGTAACGTAGGCATTTAATCGCCACTACTCCACCCCTGTGCACCGAACCGTTGTGGAGGGCAGCGCACTCTATATAAGCCGCCCTCCTCCACTCGTAGAAGGGTTAGCAATTCATTGTAATCCATATTCCACTCGACAACAAGCTCCCAGAGCACTGAGACGTAGGGCTATTACCTCCACCGTAGAGGGTCCTGAACTCATACAACCTCGTCGTAGCTAAGGCTCTGCCCATCCTTTCGTACCCTACACATCTACTGTCAGACTTATACCCATGACAGTTGGCGCCCACCGTGGGGCAGGCGTCTAAGCGACTTCCGGCGATTTTGCGACTACATCTTTTCGTCATGTCATCCGGTGGAGATTCGAGCATGGGTCACGAGATCCTCTTCGGCACTCTCTCCTTCGTCGTCGATGATTCGGCATGGCTTCGGGACGCCCCTCTCGACGTCGAGGCGCTTCCCCGTTGCGGAGCTACGCACTTCCGTGCCGGCGCCCGCGGCATTGTTCTTCTCCAGCAGTCGGCTCCGGTGTCGACCTACACCGTTATCACGAGCCGCAACAAGCGGTCCCGCCGTCCGCGGCTCCAGCGTTGGGTCCAACACGCCCAGGCGCGCCAGAACGCATATTCACAAGTGGCGGTCCTAGAGTCGGTTGTGGTTGCCCCGCCGTCCGAGCGCTCGGACTCGGTTCCGACTGAGTTTCCTTCCGAGTACTTGGGTCGCGGGCCTGCAGCAGAAGTACACATGGCCAACTCCCACGAAAGTCCCCGTCAAGCTGGCCGGAACGAGCACGAGATCGGCGAAACATCCGGCGCTCGCCGTCCACCTCGTCGTTCTGCCAGTCGGCACACTCGGCGAAGCAACGTGGAGTTGTTCCGCACTCCCATCCTCAACTTGGCTGCCGCTGCCAAGATAGCTGATTCCCTTCAGCCGACTGATTCAGAGGCTGGAAGGGGAATCGAGAAAATCCGCGCACTGCTGCACACGGCGCAACAACAAAATTCGGTGGCCTCCCAGTCGCACAACAGGATCCACAATAGTTCTGTTCATGCGAACACGCATCGGTCAGTTCACAGCCCTGGTTCTCATCAGCGACACAGGGGAGGCAGCCGTTCCGTAAATCCCGAAGATCGTCGCCGTTCACGCACCCCTCCGTGGGGTGGGCCCCGACATCATGATGATTGGTGTTCAGTCGGTGACATTTACGACCCAAGGCCCGCCGCGAGAGGGCATATCGCCCAGCGGAGAGTCGACAGGGGCCGAGCCCACCGCGATGGTCACGACATTGACCGTCCGAGTGGAAGCAGGACCGTCGTTTCTGGTCCGGAGTGTTTCAGTCGAGCCATCCGTTCGGCTGACATCCCTCCCAACTTCCGATTGGCGACGGGGATCAGCAAGTTTACAGGAGAGTCCAAGCCAGAAACGTGGCTGGATGACTACCGAGTGGCAGTCCAGATCGGAGGAGGGAACGACCACGTCGCCATGAAGCACCTCCCTCTGATGCTCGACGGCTCGGCGCGAGCGTGGCTAAACCAATTGGCCCCCTCAAGCATCTACAGCTGGGCAGATCTGGCCCGAGTGTTCATCAGGACCTTCGAAGGGACGTGCAAGCGCCCTGCTGGCCTCGTGGAGCTCCAGCACTGTGTCCAGAAGCAGAATGAGCCCCTGCGCGATTTCATTCAGTGTTGGACGACCCTCTACCACACGGTGGAGAACGTCACAGAGAACCAAGCAGTCTGCGCCTTCAAGGCAGGCGTGCGGTACAGGGATCTGTACCTGAAGTTAGGTCGAACAGGCGACATCTCCATGAGCAAGATGATGGAGATAGTGGCACGCCATGCAAACAGCGAAGAAGAGGACCGCATCCGTAGCGGCAAGCACAAAACAGTCGCCGATGGAGATGGGAATAACACTCGGAAGCAGAAGCAGAAAGCTCCGTCCACTCCGCAGGCAGAGGCTGCAGCTGTTACCAATGCCAAGTTCAAGGGCAAAGGGAAGGCTCAATTCACCCCCAAGAAGAAGCAGTTCAGCAACCCCATCCTGGACCAGCCATGTCCGATCAACTTGAAGATGGATGAAGAGGGCAGCGCCATATATGCGAAGCATACCACTCGGCAATGTCGCCTCCTGATTCAGGGGTTCGGCGAAGGGCAACCGAGTGAAAAAGGCAATGAACAGGATGAGGAGAATAAGGAGGATCCGTTCCCCCAAGTCCATGCAACACTGATGATTTTTGCTGACGTTGAGAGCAAGAGTCGACTGAAGCTGGTGAAGAGGGAGGTGAACATGGCCACGCCTACCAACCCCAAGTTCCTCAAATGGTCTCAGACTGCGATCACCTTTGACCAGTCGGATCATCCAGCACACGTACCCACCCCAGGGAGACAGGCTCTAGTCGTCGACCCGGTGGTGGAAGGAGTCCGACTGCGCAAAGTCCTCATGGACGGCGGCAGTGGTTTGAACATCATGTACGCCGACACTCTCAACGGGATGGGCATTCCGATGTCCAAACTCAGCGGGAGCAGCATGCAGTTCCATGGAGTCGTCCCTGGACGAAAGACCAAGTCACTCGGCCAGATCGCGTTGGACGTCGTTTTCGGCTTCGACAAGAACTTCCGCAAGGAGAAGCTGACGTTCGAGGTGGTGGACTTCCAGACCGCGTATCACGCAATTCTGGGCCGCCCGGGGAATAGGCGTTTCATGGCCCGTCCATGTTACGTGTATCTGAAGCTAAAGATGCCAGGACCGAAAGGTGTGATCACTATCACAGGCAATCGACAGCGGGCCGAAGAGTGTCTGCAGCAGGGATCAAGGATCACCGATCAGCAGATGGCTGTCCTCGAGCTTGACGAGTACAAGAAAACAGTCGACCCCACTGACTTGATGTGTGCGAAGAAGCCAGCTTCGGAGTCTGCGTTCCAATCGGCGGGAGAGACGAAGAAGGTCAGCATCCACCCGACGGACGACACCGCGGCCCCGACGAACATCTCCACCACGGTGCTCACCCAATTCCTCTGTGAGAACTAGGACATCTTCGCATGGAAGCCCTCTGACATGCCAGGTGTACCCAGGGAGTTGGCTGAGCACCGACTGCATGTGGATCCCACCGCTCGGCCTGTCTGAGAACGCCTGCGTCGGTCCGCCGCGCACAAGAGCAAGCCAATCGGAGAAGAAGTGGCCAAGCTTTTGGCAGCCAACTTCATTCGCGAGGTACACCACTCCGAGTGGCTCGCCAATGTTGTCATGGTGCCCAAGAAGGACAAGTCGCTCCGAATGTGCATCGACTTCAAGCATCTCAATAAGGTCTGTACGAAAGACCATTTTCCGCTCCCCCACATCGATCAAATTGTCGATTCGACTGCGGGTTGCGAGCGTTTGTCATTTCTTGATGCCTACTCGGGCTATCATCAGATCCGTCTGTATGGCCCCGATGAATTAAAAACCGCCTTCATCACCCCATTCGGGTGCTTCTGCTACATCACTATGCCATTTGGTTTGAAGAATGCAGGAGCAACCTTTATGCGCATGATCCAAAAATGCCTCCTCGACCAGATCGGTCGGAATGTGGAGGCGTATATGGATGATATCGTAGTCAAGTCACGCAAAGGTTCCGACCTGCTGACAGACTTGGCAGAAACATTCGCCAACCTTCATAGGTACGATATCAAGCTCAACCCCGCCAAGTGTTCATTCGGTGTTCCGAGCGGAAAGTTACTCGGTTTCTTCGTTTCCGAACGAGGGATCGATGTCAACCCCGAAAAGATAGGGACCATCGTCCGAATGGAGCGGCCGGTCAGAATACACGATGTTCAACGGCTCACAGGTTGCCTAGCGGCTTTGAGCAGGTTTATCTGTCGACTCGGCGAGAAAGCACTTCCTCTGTACCGACTCATGAAGAAATCAGATACTTTCGAGTGGACAGATGAAGCCCAAGTTGCATTCGACGACCTCAAAGTCCTACTTTCCACCCAGCCGGTTCTTACTGCTCTGGCCAGTAAAGAGCCCCTTCTTCTGTACATCGCGGCTACAAATCAAGTCGTCAGCACTGTTCTCACAGTCGAACGAGAAGAAGAAGGCAAAGCATACAAAGTTCAGCGGCCAGTGTATTATGTCTCCGAAGTCCTGACTCCTTCCAAGCAGAGGTATCCCCACTATCAAAAACTTAACTACGGGATTTAGATGACTGTGAAGAAGGTGGCTCATTATTTCCAAGACCACTCGGTATCTGTCGTTTCTGATGCTCCGTTGTCGGAAATCCTCCACAATCGGGACGCATCGGGCCGAGTGGCGAAGTGGGCAATGGAGATGTTGTACTGCGACATCAAGTTCGAGGCTAAGAAAGCTATAAAGTCTCAAGCTCTGGCTGACTTCATAGCAGAATGGGTAGAACAACAACAACCGACCCACATCTACTCGGCCCATTGGACAATGTTCTTCGATGGGTCCAAGATGATGAATGGCTCCGGCGCTGGCGTTGTGATCGTATCGCCAAAGGGCGACAAACTCAAGTATGTGCTGCAGATACACTTTGATTCCTCCAACAATGAGGCAGAGTATGAAGCTCTCCTTTATGGACTGCGCATGGCCATCGCACTCGGCGTCCGTCGCCTGATGGTCTTTGGCGATTCGGATTTGGTGGTCAATCAAGTGATGAAAGAGTGGGACGTCAGGAACCCCACCATGACCACATACTGCAATGCAGTGAGGAAGCTCGAGAAGAAGTTTGAAGGTCTAGAACTCCACCATTTTCCACGACTGAAGAACCAAGCAGCTGATGAGTTGGCAAAACTCGGATCCACTCGGAGACCAGCCCGAGTGACGTCTGCCTCGAGCACCTCCACCTTCCCTCAGTTAAAGAAGATCCTTTCACAGAGGAACCAGTACAACCAAAGAGCTCGACAGATCCGACTGAAGTCGACGGACCTGCTGTGGTTGATTTGATCATGGAGATCCTTGCTGTCATCCCCGATTGGACTGTGCCGATCATTGCATACATCCTGAGGCAGGAATTACCAGAAGATGAAGTCCAAGCCAGGAAGATCATCCACAGGTCAAAATCGTTCACTGTCATTGATGGCCAGTTGTACAAGGAAAGCGTTTCAGGCGTTCTTCAACGATGCATCTCCCTAGAGGAGGGACAGTTAATCCTGGAAGAAATTCACTCGGGAACCTGCGGTCATCACACCTCTTCAAGAGCAATCGTCGCCAAAGCATTTAGAGCTGGCTTCTTCTGGTTGCAGGCGAACGAAATGGCTAAAGATATGGTCGAGCGATGTGAAGGCTGTCAGTTCTGCTCCGACAAGTCCCACAAGCCAACATCTGCGTTGAAGACAATCCCTCTTGTTTGGCCGTTTGCCGTATGGGGATTAGATACAGTCGGTCCATTCAGGACAGGCTAAGGGGGATACACACATCTGTTGGTGGCAGTCGACAAGTTCACAAAATGGATTGAAGCCAAGCCCATCAAGAAGCTCGATGCCCTAACGGCCATCAAGTTTGTCAGGGGCATCATCTCCAGATTTGGGGGTACCTCACAGCATAATCACAGACAACGGGAAAAACTTTGAATCGGACAGATTCAAAGGTTTCTGTGCAAGACAAGGTATCCGAGTGAATTTTGCATCTGTGGCGCATCCTCAAACATATGGACAAGCAGAGCGGGCGAATGGACTTATTCTGCAAGGTTTGAAGCCCCGACTCCTGCGAGAGGTGGGACATGCCGCTGGCACATGGGTCATCGAGCTACCTTCAGTGCTTTGGGGTCTCCGCACAACCCCGAATAGATCTACAGGGCGATCCCCGTTCTTCCTCGTTTACGGAGCAGAAGCGGTCCTTCCGAGTGACTTGCTTCACAATGCTCCACGAGTCGAACTCTTCTCCGAAGCTGAAGCAGAACAAGCAAGGCAAGACGGAGTGGACCTTCTAGAGGAGGAGCGCGAGATGGCACAGACTCGCTCAACCATTTATCAGCAAGATCTCCGGCGCTTTCACGCGCGACACGTTAGGAGTCGTACATTCCAAGCAGGCGACCTGGTGCTCCGAGTGGATCAACAAAGACCTCACAAGTTGGCTCCCGCCTGGGAAGGACCCTTCATCATCTCCAAGGTGCTAAACAACGGAGCATACAGACTCTACAACATCGACAGGGAAACAGACGAGCCACGAGCATGGAACGGAGATCTCCTAAAGCGCGTCTACACGTGACCGTCGACTGAAGCAATGTAAAGAACAAGTATTGGTGAAATAATACAAAGCAGATCGAGTTTTTGCAGATTCAAAATTCTTCCGCGGTCGAAGACTCCGGTCTCAAAAAAAAAACTTAGCTGCAATCAAGAATCGCCTAAGTACTAACTTTCTCCGAGTGTGCACTTCACGTCGCACTCGGGGACTTAGCTGCGATCAAGAATCGCCTAAGTACTAAATTTCTTCGAGTGTGCACTTCACGCCGCACTCGAGGACTTAGCTGCGATCAAGAATCGCCTAAGTATTAACTTTCTCCGAGTGTGCACTTCCCGTCGCACTCGGGGACTTAGCTGCGATCAAGAATCGCCTAAGTACTAACTTTCTCCGGGTGTGCACTAAACGTCGCACTCGGGGACTTAGCTGCGATCAAGAATCGCCTAAGTCCTAAATTTCTCCGAGTGTGCACTAAACGTCGCACTCGGGGACTTAGCTGCGATCAAGAATCGCCTAAGTACTAACTCTCTTCGAGTGTGCACTAAACGTCGCACTCGGGGACTTAGCTGCGATCAAGAATGGCCTAAGTACTAACTTTCTCCGAGTGTGCACTAAACGTCGCACTCGGGGACTTAGCTGCGATCAAGAATCGCCCAAGTACAAACTATCTCCGAGTGTGCACTTCACGTCGCACTCGGGGACTTAGCTGCGATCAAGAATCGCCTAAGTACAAATTTTCTCCGAGCGTGCACTAACTGTCGCACTCGAGGACTTAACTGCGATAAAGAATCGCTTAAATAGAAAGCTTCCTTCGACTGTATCCTACAGATACGCTCGGGGACTGAGCAGACCCTCATTGAGGCTCATGTGGATGTCAAGATAACTGACAACCACATGAGTACCAGAACCTCATTGAGGCTCATGTGGATGTCAAGACCACTGACAATTACATGAGTAGCAGAACCTCATTGAAGCTCATGTAGATGTCAAGACCACTGACAATTACATGAGTAACAACTCGCTCTGAGTATGACCTGACAGTCGCACTTGAAGACTTAGCCGCGATCACGAATCGCCTAAGTACTCTATTGCCTTCGAGTGTATCCTATAGATCCACTCGGAGACTCAGCACACCCTCAGTGAGGCTCATGCAGATGTCAAGACAACTGACAATTACACGCTCCGCATGTTTGCCATTGGCTTCACCAAGAAACGACAAACAAAAAACACGATCCAAAATCGTATCAACAACTCTTTGGCAAAAGAAGAGCAAAAGATTTGATTCGAATTCAAAGTTCACCTAAGGATAGTTGGCTCGGTGCAGATCAAGCTTATCCACACCGAACCAAGAATGTGACAGCCAACAGCAGTGGCCAAAGTTTCTTACAACCAACACTCGGCATACCGAGGTAAAAGTTTTCTCAAATGTCGTCACCACTGGCGCTGGGACTGGCAGGCTCTACGAACATGTCGAGGTCGATCCCGTCGGCGATGCGGGTGGCGCTCTCAAGGAAGGTCTCCATGAAGTCTTCGAATCGAAGCTTTTTCGTGTTGGCGACCTGCAACGCCTTCAGCTTCTCTTCGCACGCCTCCTTGCAATGCACTCGGACGAGAGACAGAGCGACGTCCGCACCACAGCGAGCTGCAGACTTCTTCCATGACTGCACTCGGTTCGGGACCTCCTCCAGCCGAGTCATCAAGCCTTCCATCTCGTGCTAAGACTCGTCTTTAGGCCAAAGCTCTTTGTCGATTTGGCCGACGACTTCTCTGAGTCGATCGATGAAAGGTCCAACTATGCACAGGCGAATGTGCGCTCGGAGCAGATCTCGATTGGCGTCCTCACCGAGTGGAATGTTCTCAAGCATCGACCACTCAACGTCAGCTCCTTCAACCTCAGCGTCCATGCAAAAATCTGCAAAGACAGGATGAGCAAACAGTCAGCGCAGAATGAAATGCACAGTCCACAAGCACTCGGAAAAACAAGACTTACCACCGAGAAGCGCTATCATCTTCCGGGCCCAATCACTGACGTAATTTTCCTGTGCTATGCACCGCCTGTTCAGCACTTTCATCTGCCCCATCAGCTTCGTCCTTTGTTTCCCCATTTTTTCCACCTCAGCGGTCAATGCCTTGTTTGCCTCATAGGCCTGCTCCAAGGACTTTTCCCGTTCTACCAGAACATCCTTCATACCAGCCATTGCAACCATTGCTGCATCTGAACCTTTTCAACCCTCAGAGTCTCGTACGCTGTACCCATCTCGCAAGTTTTCCGCAAGTCAGCGCCAAGAGACAGTCAGACAAATTCAACAAGGACAACAATAAAAATTCTAAGTTCTTCAGACCCCTGCCGACGCAAGCAGTCGACAGCGGTCTCGGGGACTACACCCAGTGGGTTCACTAAGAGTGACCCCACTGGCATGAAACTCAAACAGGTCCGCCCTATTGAGCTACATGACAACAAATAAGCCTATGAGGCTACTACTACCCGACCTGAGTAAAATTCCTCTCGGGGACTCATCCAGTAGGTGCACTCCGAGTGCCCCAACTGTTAACATTCGAACAGATTAATTTTTGATCTGATCAAGTTAAAGAAAATGTGTATAAAGACAACTGCCGGTGTAAGCACTCGACAGAAGTCTCGGGGACTACACCCACTTGGTTCACTAAGAGTGAACCCATTTCAAAAAATCATACGATATCCGTGCACACCGAGTGGGTTACAAGAGGAAAGTAAATACTTACTAGCCCACTTACTCGGATATCGTCCCGTAGTTCCAAGCTTCGCTTGTACAAGGACGCGATGGAGTCGTACACCTTCTTGGCCTCTCCCGTCATCAGCTCCGCCTGCACCATGTCCCCCTTGGCAGCTCCCACCAGATCTTCTGGGAGGCGCTGGACGTTGCACTCGACAGTCGACGGGCCTGGCTTCGTAGGAGGCTCCTTGGGCATCCCCAGACTTCCTCCACTCGGTTCAGCATCGATTGGCGCCGTTTCAGTCGACGGCATCGTCTCAGTCGGCGGCGCATCCGTGACGAGAGTGGTAACCGGCGGAACAGCCTCAAGGACAGGCACCGCAGCTTGCTCAGACCTCCCCTGGTCGTCCTCCTCCACAAAAATCACCCCTGAGGGAAACTCGACCGATCGGCGTGAGACCACAGGAACAAGGCAAGACCAAAGGCAGAATTCGTGACACAATAACGTAGGCTCTCGGAGTCACTACGACGCACCTGGCTCGGATGTGGCAATGTTGTCCATGTCCATGGGATCGTCCCCCTGGCGTGTCAGAGAGGTAGCAGAGGTGGCTACTCTGTCGAGTAAAATTCATTCGACCAATAAGCAGGAGTTCAATCAAATACTGAAAGAAGGTAGAAGAACAATGCACTTACATGGAGGTGACGGGAACTGCGACCCTCATCCGCGGTAAAGCCTTCCGAGGTTTAGATCCACTCGGTTTGGCCACCTTAGAGGGCTGACCCGCAGGCTCAACAGCAGAATCCCTGGTCCTCTTTGTGTTCCGATCACTCGGAGCCACGGGAATGGGTGGCAAGGCACTCGGTACCACAGGAGCAGCTGGCGGCGCACTCGAGGATGCTGGAGGGGCCGAAGGAGCCGCAGGTTCGTGACGACGCTTAGTCCGAAGCTCTAGTGGTGGGGGTGGCGAGTTCTGCTCCTCGTCTGCTTCTTCTTCTGCGGACTCCTCCTCATCCGTCTCCCCACTGTCGGAGACGTACTCGACACTCTCCATGCTGCCCTCCTAGCTGCCTTCCTCCTCCTCGGCCGGATTCCCGTTCGAGACAGGAGAAAACGAGTTAGTCCACGCCTGCACAAGATACAGTCGACAACATCATACGTCATACAGTGATTCAAGAAAGCGATAAATCTAAGACAGTCGCGTGCAATCGACAAATTGAACTCACCTCATTCGGAGGAGGGTTGTCCGCGTGGAAGGCCTTCACTCGCCGGGCCCCTCTAGGGTTTTCGCTGGCGCTTGTGATGTTCAGGACCCACGACGCCACCATCTCCCCGGTCTCGCACTCGACGTTGGTCCGAGTGGAGTCCTCAGGCCCCGTGTAATGCCACATGGCGTGATGTCGAGCCTGCAGAGGCTCGATGCGCCGGCCTAGGAAAACCTCCAGTAAATCTATGCCGGTGACTCCCCTTCGGACGACATCTACGAGTGCGTCGACCAGAGGATGGATATGAATCTTCTCCGCCTTCGTGAGCGCGAGCTGCTTAGGCGGAGCCAGTCGGTCTAAGCTAAAAGGGGGCAATCCTGTTGTGGCATTCGGGCAGGCGATGTCCTGGCAATAGAACCATGTCGACTGCCAGTTCCTAACAGATTCACTCAGCTGAAGAGCAGGATAGCTACTCCTACTTTTCTTTTGGAAGCCTAAGCCTCCGTAGAGCTGGAGAAGGTGGGTTTTGTCATCCGACTGGTTAAGTCGTTTGATGGTCTGGGATCTAGCAGAGAAGATGTGTTTGAAAAACCCCCAATGGGGAGGACAACCAATGAATAACTCGCATAGAACGACGAAGGCAGAGAGATGAGCTATGGCATTGGGAGGAAAATGGTGGAGCTGCGCCCCGAAGTGGTTCATGATACCTTTGAAGAAGGGATGAGGAAGCAGAGAGAAACCTCTGTACACATGGCTCAGCACCAAGACGCGCTCCCCTCCCGGGGCGCCGGCTCGGTCTCGCCTTCCGCCGGCAACCTCCACGACTTATGCGCAATCATCCCATGCTACACCAACTCCAGCAGGTTCTCCTCCGTCACCGTGGAGGGGAGGAAATCCCCCTGGATCCAACCCGCCGGTAGCGCTCACTATCGTCGCTGAGCAGGAGCCGCCGCCTTCCCCTTCTTCTTCTTTGCTTCTAGCTTGCTAGTCTGCCCCTTTGTCATGGCGGAGGCTGCGGATTCGCGAGGGTGAAGGAGAGGGAAGGAACTCAGGACGCGCAAGGGATGGCGAGAGGAGCGGAGCGAATGCAAGTTATCTGGCAAGTGTAATGCAAAAACCATCACCGCGGAGGGTTAAATAAGGTTCCGACTGGGTCACTGGCAAGTGGCCCCGAAATCTTATCCCTCGACCGGTCGCGGCGATATCAGTGGAGAAGATGAAGGCGCGGGAATCGAGGCGTCACGTACTACTCGAGCGCGATGTCGTCATCCCTGCTGAGCGCGCGGCAACCGAAATTTGAGGATCCCGGAAAATCCGCCGCTGTCAGTTGACTAGTCACGTCATAAGATACCACGGAAGCACTCGATACCCGATAGTTCGTTTCACAAATACTTCCACTCGGATTGTTGGTCAAAGAAGATAAAATGGATCGAGGCAAGCAACGCCAAAGTCACATCCGTACTAGTCGGATCCGTACTCCAAGCATCGCTTCATCGTTTCAACCCCAATCCATTCGGGGACTGATGATGGGGTTATAGTCCTAGGGTAGGGTCATAGGCCTGCCCTATAAGTCCTACCCAAGGACTACCCTTCATAAGGGATAAGGCCCTTAGTCAGTTCCGACTGAACTAAGGACTTCCCATCATCCAGACGGTAACGGATCCTCCACCGTCCAGTCGGAGGTGAGCATTCGGAGTGTATCAAACTGACCGACTGGATTCCACTCTGTGCATCGTAACCCCCCTCCAGGGAAACGGTCGTACGTTTCCCTGAGCCTTTATTAGCATTTAAGACATACGTTACCTGTAACGTAGGCATTTAATCGCCACTACTCCACCCCTGTGCACCGAACCGTTGTGGAGGGCAGCGCACTCTAGATAAGCCGCCCTCCTCCACTGGTGCAAGGGTTAGCAATTCATTGTAATCCATATTCCACTCGACAACAAGCTCCCAGAGCACTAAGACGTAGGGCTATTACCTCCACCGTAGAGGGGCCTAAACTCATACAACCTCGTCGTAGCTAAGGCTCTGCCCATCCTTTCGTACCCTACACATCTACTGTCAGACTTATACCCACGGCACTTAGGGTTCAATATGAATGAACTAAAGTAACCTTGCGTTAATTCTATGAAATTTAATCAATGAGGCATATCTGACCGCTTTGCTTGTATCCATGGTACATAGCCACCGCTAGGCTTATCCTGCCTCCCGCCGGCACCAGCGCCGGTCTGCCTCATGTCCTGTGGCCTTTAGGGCCATAGAGGGGTGGTGGATCCCGGTCCTCGCCGGCGGGGCTTTGTTTTTGGATGAAGTAGCTAGTGACCAGATTTTCTGTATGACAGATAAAACTGTGGATGAACTATAGTTTCGTTTGGAACAACCCTTTTCATTTACTCCTTGCTTTTTTTGCATCGTATCATCCCAATTGCATTTTTTTTCTACCTCTCATCATCATCATCGTATACATGAAACTATCAATCATGATTTTTTTTACTGAATTCATGCTTTTTGCGAGTAGTTAGCATGTTATAGAAAACACATATACATGAGTATTAGACATGTTTACATTGTGCACACAAGGTTTTGCGTCGAGTAGTCTGCACAGATTTTTCAACACCCATTTTGCTAACCAAATTTTTTTGCGATGAAACATAAGGATTTTTATTCCAAAAGTATAGAATTACAATCTTCAGCAACTAATTTAGTGATGCATGGAGGTGGCTGGCCCAACCAAAAAAGATGTGCTATCACCACATCTACCATAGTTTGCTAAACAATGAGGAACTCTATTTTGTTCCCGGCTAATTTTAAGAGGAATAAGAACCCTTTCCATAAGATGCCTCCTAATCTCTGAGACTAAGTTACCATAGGCCGATCTACCAAAGGAATCCGTCGCAATCATATTGAGAGCCACCGCACAATCAGATTGCAGCACCACCCGGAATTGAGAATGAACCACCGCCAGCTCAAGCCCTTCTTTCATTGCTTGTAGTTCTGCTTCAAGAGCCTCATTGCAATCATCTTGAGAGACACCGCACAATCAGATTATTTTTAAATGCACGCAAGACAAAAGTTGAAAACTAGGGGAGGGGGCATTTTATTAGTATCCCTCGACTGGCACTATTATTACGGACCAATACGCAAATGAACAAACCGGCAAGGTACAGTCCACCTGGCGAACCAAGTCGCCCAAAACCACCGAGCACCCCCGACCTGAATCACCTAACACGAGGACACAACTCGCCTTTCCCCACCTCGGCGACCTAGATCGCCGAACCCGGGCGACCAAGTTGCCCAAAACCACCAACCACCTCGAACCCCCAACCTGAATCGCCTAACACGAGGACACAACTCACCTACCCCCACCTCGGTGACCTAGGTCGCCGAACCGGCCGACCTAATCACCTAGTCGCCCAAACCAACCGAGCGCCCCGAACCAAATCGTCTAACACAAGGACACCACTCGCCTACACCCACCTCGGCGACCTAGGTTGCCAAACCCAAGCAACCAAGTCGCCTAAAACAACCGGGCACCCCGAACCGACTCGCCTAACACGGGGACACAACTCGCCTCTCACCCCCTCCTATGTGACCTAGGTCACCAAACCCGGCTGACCAAGTTGCCCAAAACGACTGGGTACCCCGAACCAAATCCCCTAACATGAGGACACAACTCGCCTACACCCACCTCGCCGACCTAGATCGCCGAACCTGGCCGACCAAGTCGCAAAAAACAACCGGTCACCCTGACCCAAATTGCCTAACACGAGGACACAACTCGCCTACCCCCACCTCGACGACCTAGGTAGCCGAACCCGGCCGACTAAGTCGCCCAAGACAACCGGGCACCCCGAACCGAATCGCCTAACACAAGGACACAACTCGCCTACCCCACCTCGGTGACCTAGGTCGCCGAACCCAGCCGACCAAGTTTCCCAAAATCAACAAACACCCCTGACCCGAATTGTCTAACACGAGGACACAACTCGCTTACACCCACCACGGCGACCTAGGTCGCTGAACTTGGCCGACCAAGTTGCCCAAAACAACCGGCCACCCTGAACCGAATCGCCTAACATGAAGACACAACTCGCCTACCCCCACCTGGATGACATAGGTCGCCGAACCCAGCGGACCAGGTCGCCCAACACAATTGGGCACCCCAAACTGAATCGCCTAACACGAGGACACCACTCGCCTACCCCCACCTCGGCGACCTAGGTCGCCTAACCCGACCGACCAAGTCGCCCAAAACAACCGGACACCCCCGAACCGAATCGCCTAACACGAGGACACAACTCGCCTATCACCCCCTCCTCAGTGACCTAGGTAGCCAAACCCGGCTAACCAAGTTGCCCAAAATGACTGGGTACCCCGAGCCAAATCGCCTAACATGAGGACACAACTCGCCTACACCCACCTCGCCGACCTAGATCGTCGAACCTGGCCGACCAAGTCGCAAAAAACAACCTGTCACCCCGACCCAAATCGCCTAACACGATGACATAACTCGCCTACCCCCACCTCGGCGACCTAGGCCGCCTAACCCGGCCGACCAAGTCGCCCAACAAAACCGGGCACCCCGAACTGAATCGCCTAACACAAGGACACAACTCGCCTACCCCCACCTCAATGACCTAGGTCGCCGAACCCACCCAACCAAGTTTCCCAAAATGAACAAGCACCCCCGACCCGAATTGTCTAACACGAGGACACAACTCGCCTACACCCACGACAGCGACCTAGGTCGTCGAACTTGGCCGACCAAGTTGCCTAAAACAACGGGCCACCCCGAACCGAATCGCCTAACATGAAGACACAAACTCGCCTACCCCCACCTTGGTGACATAGGTCGCCGAACCCAGCCGACCAACTCGCCCAACATAATTGGGCACCCCGAACTGAATCGCCTAACATGAGGACACCACTCGCCTACCCCCACCTCGGCGACCTAGGTCGCCGAACCCGACCGACCAAGTCGCCCAAAACAACCGGACACCCCCGAACCAAATCGCCTAACACGAGGACACAAGTCGCCTACCCTCACTCAGTGACCTAGGTCGCCGAACCCGGCCGACCAAATCGCCCAACACAACCGGGCACCCTGAACTGAATCCCCTAAGACGTGGTCACAACTCGCCTACCCTCCATCTCGGCGACCTAGGTAGGTCGCCGAACCCGACCGACCAAGTCACCCAAAACAATTGGGTACCCCAAACCGAATCGCCTAACACGAGGATACAACTCGCCTACCCCCACCTTGGGGACCTAGGTCGCTGAACCCGACCGACCGAGTCGCCAAAACAACCGGGCACCCCTGAACCAAATCGCCTAACACGAGGACACAACTCGGCTACCCCCACTCAATGACCTAGGTCGCCGAACCCGATCGACCAGAACGCCCAACATAACCGGGCACCCGAACCGAATCACCTAACATGATGTCACAACTTGCCTACCCCCACCTCGGCGACCTAGGTCGCCGAACCCGGTCGACCAAGTCATCCAACACAACCGGACACCCGTAACCGAATCGCCTAACACGAGGGCACAACTCGCATACCCCCACCTCAGCGACGTAGGTTGTCGAACCTGACCGACCAAGTCACCCAAAACAACCAGGTACCCCAAACCGAATCGCCTAAGACAAGGGCACAACTTGCCTATCCCCACATAGGCAACCTAGGTCGCCGAACTTGGCCGACCAAGTCGCCCAAAACTACCGACCACCCTGAACCGAATCGACTAACAAAAGGACGCAACTCGCCTACCCTCCTCCACGGTGACGTAGGTCGCCAAATCCGTCCGACCAAGTTGCCCAAAACCATCGGGCACCCTGAACCGAATTGCCTAACATGAGGACATAACTCGCCTACCCCCACCTCGACGACCTAGGTGGCCGAACCCGGCCAACCAAGTTGCCCAAAACAACCGGGCACCCCAACCAGAAACGCCTAACACGAGGACATAACTCACCCACAACTAGTAGTAGTCGCTGCAACAAGGAGCCTCACACCGACGACATCTTGGACACGAGGAGAACACAAATACGGCGACTCGCCCACCCCCTCGATAGAAATAGGGACTTTGTCAGGTTGGCCTTGTGAGCAGTATAGGGGACCACCATCACAGTCATCAGTGTTATCGGGGAGCTCACTGAGATCAGGGCCGACCATTTGTATGTTCTAGAAGCAAAAGAGGGGAAGGAATTAATACATAAGCGACATCATGTGAAATGGACGATAGCATTTTTTCCTATCTTTTATCTATCATGCAAGCAAACTCCATGAGCAGGGGGGCATTTTTTCAGGATCACTGCAAGGATGAAACACCTGGATGTCTTCTGTGTTTTTTGTAAGCAACTATATTGTTCCTTTTTTCTAGCTCATCTCTTTTTTTGTAAGAAACTGGACTTCTATCTTCTTACTTTCTACCCCTACTGATTTTTATTGCCTTGTTTATAAGAAACTTGTCCTTTATGTAAGCAACTACAATAGCAGATTTGCCATTTTTATTATACCCAGCTTATCAACAATTTTTCATGCAACCAACAAGCAAGATTTTTGCATTTAATTAGTTCCTCTTTTATTGTTTTTTTGCAGAAGCAAAGTGCAAGACAATAGTCAAAAAATAATTCGACAGGCAGAAACTTTTATCTAGCATCATGGTTGTACAGGAGGCAAGAACAAGGAATCGGATTTTTAAGGCAAGTTTTCAAGTCAGGATTTCGCAACACCTTGTGTACATGAGGCATATCTGAGAGAAACTCGTTGCACCTTTCGCACAAATGAGCATTTAGGAGATGGACATAGGCGATCCGGATGACCCGGTCGACCCTGGGGCCGCCGGGGGGGAAACAGAGTTCCTTCGATCACCGGCGTCTCGGGGGGCCATTTCTCGCGTTCGGCCGGCGGTGGTGAGAGAGCAGTCGCAACTCCTGCCGTCAGACCAGATCCTGTTGCGGATCTTTTGGAAGGTGGAGTATTCTGAGGTTAGTGATTCCATACAGCTCGACGGTTTGATTGTTTTTCATCCAAGTTCAGGATGGTTAACCCTTCGGGACGAGGACAATGATATTCTCGCTGGTAGATATTTCGAGGAAGGGGATTAGATCTCGACTGGAACTCATTTGCTAGTCGATGGCTACTCTATTCGCCGTGTATCTTTTGTTCCGCAGGGACATACAACCGAGGATGAGGATCGACCTTCTTCGCCGGTGTTGAAACCAGCTTTGGGCCGAGGAAGGTTTTGGGCGAACGCGTTGACGGGTGAAGACGATGATGAACGGGTGTCGTAGCAGGAGCATGTCAGGTATGTACATGACTATCGTTCGGAGAAGGTGCTGGTGATGACACCGGACATCTCTTCTCCGGCCAGCTCGGTACCATCTTTAGATTATACACAGGATCGCAAGCTTAGGCGAGATCCTGTTCTTGAGAGGAAGAAGAGGCTGGTGACACCAAGGAAGCCTTGGGTTGGGCCGCTCCCAAAGGTAAATTTGCCTCCACTTTCGTTATCAGATTTCTTCAAACCTGATTGTTGGGTGACAAAGAATTCGGTGGCCAAGAAGGATCGTTTCGTTGTGCGTCCTTCAGGGTCGACAGTTCGTCCGTCTGGCTCGGTGGTATTTTTGCCGTCGACCCGGGATTCAAGGGCCAGTTTTTTTAAATCCGCTATTGATGCTTATGGGCCGGTGGTGCGGTCTCAACTGGTATCGGATCGAGCTGGGTATTTGGCCCAGTTAGACAATCCTAGTCTGGCTCTGCTTGATATGAGTTGTTGGGGTATACAACAGGTCGAACCCCTGGCACCGACATCTAGGGTTATCGAGCGCAGGGGCTTTCCACGGCTGGGTCCTGGACGAGCAGCACGTATCCCTAGTCTCGCGACAGGGAGCATGTTGGGGAAGGGGGGTCCTCTGGATGGGGTACCGCCGGCCAAGGCGACTGCAGCTAAGCCGAACGCGGGCCAACCGCAGGCCAACTCCAAGCCGCAGCACGCTATGCAGTCGGGGAAGGCGTCTGGCCAGGGGAATCACCCTCCGGCTCAGGTGGCGAGGCCGCTGGTTAATTCGCAAGCTGCTGCTAGGTCGGTAAGAGATGATGCTAATCGCATGCAGCCGCGAGGTCGTTGGGGAGACGATGGTGTCAACGCATACGGTCAAGGGCAGCATCGTGGTTCATCTTCAGCCGGTGGCGGTCGGGGGTATGCGTGGCAGGGACCTCCTGGTAATTTTATGCCAGGTGTTGCAAGTCCAGCGCACCCCAAGAGAGGAGGATATAGGCAAAATTGGGGCCGTCGTGGCGGTGGCAGGAAGCCCAGACCTCCACTGCCACCATCGGAGGACCTTGTGCCTCGGGAGATTGCTGGGCAGGCTCAGGGGCAGTCCATGGTTCCTCCTCTTGAGCAGCTGCCGACTAATGGTGCTGCTAAGGAGGTGGCTGATCTGGAGTTGGTCAAGGGCAATGCCAATGTCAAGTTGGATGGGGGTGACAGACCATCTAAGTGGGCACGGAAGAAGGAAAAGATGACATGCTACCGATGTGCTGAGAATGGCCACTTCGTGTCTGAGTGTACGGCAGAACTATGTGAGTTTTGTCTCAAACCCGTTCACGGTTCACTTCAGTGTCCTCTCATAGTTGGAAAAATGCCTACGGTAGCTATTTATGGGGCTTGTTCTTAGGAGCTCATGTTTTTTGAGTCCCCATCTGTGACGACTTCGGTACATGCACCGGATGTGGCCCTGACTGGTATGGTTACTGTCGCCAGCGGAACTATGACTGCGGACCAGGTGGTGCAGCAATTGAGAGAACTGGTTTCTGCATCTTTTCGTTGGGATCCTATTGCGGTTGATGATAATGTGTTCAAGGTGGTTTTCCCTTCCAAGGAAGATTTAGCACGGTTGCTGAAATTTGGAATGTGTAGAGTGCCTAGCACATGCTGCATTTTAGAGTTTGATTCTTGGAAGAGTGATGAGCCTCAGGGGGTTCCTCTTCACCAGATTTGGGTGAGATTTTTGGGAGCCCCGTCTAAGGCTGTTAATGATTTTCATGTTGCTTGGAGCCTTGGATCTTTGATAGGAAAGACTGAGAAGGTTAACATGCTGTTCTTTCGAGCCAAAGGTGTTGCACGGTTGCTAGTTAGTGTGATGGATATTGGGCTCGTACCGGATGAGGTTGTCTGGGTCTATGCAGGTATGACGTATACCCTTCGCGTAGAGATTGAGAGTCCACCTATGTTTGATGAGCAGGTCAAAGATCAAGATGCAGATATGTTTGATGGGGACGATGAGTCCCGTGCTAAAGAATCTGACAAGAAGGGTATGCCGTCTAATCTTTCTTCTTTGCCGAAGAAACCAAAGATATCCACTGGAGGGAGCTGGTATCTCGGCACCGGTGACACAGGTGCATTTTGGCTCGGTGGAGCCGGCTTCGGCCCCAGCCAGGTTGGCTACTAGGGCGACGGAGGCCGAGTTGGGAGGACATGTTCATTTGTCTATTCCAGGGAAGCAAACTTCTTGTGCGGCGTTGCAGCCTTCTTCGCCGGTGGTTGGCTTCCCGGCGGTCTCTTTGGACCAATACCTGGCTAAGGTTAAGGGAGAGTTTGTTTTGTAGCCGCAGGATAGGCCAAGTGAGGGAGCACCTCATTGCTTGCCAGCTGATGCGGTGGTGGACATTGAGGTCCTTTCTCCAGTAGGGGTTACCGCTCAGGAGGGTGTCATCCAGGGAGTAAATACACGTTCAGTTGAGGAGGTCATAGCATTTGGTGGTATACCAGATCCGCTGACATCTGGGAGGAGATCTAGCCAGCGGATTCAGGACCAGCCATATGTGGATGATATGCAATTGCGGCGGGCCATGCGTGCTGCAAAGATGAAGGATGCGGAACTTTCGACAGGTATGTCGTTTAATAAACAGAATTCCATTCTTCATTTTTTTCCACAACAAATTATTGAGAATGTTGCTTCAGTTGGAGTATCTTTAGGTAATTCGCATGCTCAAGTTTCGAAATCCATTAATGACCTACTAGATTTAGCGGTAGATAGGGCCCTTGATATTATTCGAAATTTGGCTGCGGTAAAACCCGTGAAAGATTCTGAGAATAATGATTTGGGGGGTATTAATTCATTATGTGATAACTTGATGCCCTTGGAGGAGTCGGACATAGGAGAGGATGTTTGTCTAGATACGAGTACTAGCACTGTAACTTTTGATCATGCCAAATCAGATTTACCTGGTTGTATGGACCAGGGATTTGGCGAAAAACCTAAACGGTCCTGGAAATGGAAAGTGTATCCGGTTTCGGCGGTCTGGAGGAGTGCTCGGTTTAGAACTGTTAAAAAATTTCATGATGAACGATGAGGGGCATCTTCTGGAATAGCAGAGGTCTACGTGACTTGGCTAAGACTCGATTTCTGGCTGAAGCAACCATAGAGCATCAGCTTGATTTTATTGCAATTATGGAGACGGGAAGGGACAATTTCACTTCTCAGTTCCTAAGTGCTCTATCAGCGAGTATCGATTTTGATTGGCACTGTCTCCCTCCAAGAGGAAGATCCGGGGGGGTCTTACTTGGAGTCCGGTGTGACACACTTCTTGTTAGAGAAGTGGTGTTAGGAGACTATGCGGTTAAGTTCAGGATTACATGCAAAGGGGATGGTTTACAATGGGCTCTGGTAGCTGTATATGGGGCTGCTCAACTAGAATTAAAATCTCATTTTCTCGGTGACCTAGTACGGATTTGCGACGAGAAATTACCACTCTTAATACGGGGTGATTTTAATATTATCAGGAGGTTGATGAGAAGAATAATGACAATTTTGATGGTAGATGGCCATTTATGTTCAATACTATTATTGAGAGCCTAGACCTTCCGGAGATAGAACTCTCGGGTAGGAAATTCACATGGGCGAATTCCCTACCAAATCAAACTTTTGAAAAGTTGGATAGAGTTCTCACAAGTACTGAATGGGAACAAAAGTTTCCTTTAGTGACGGTGTGTGCACTTCAAAGAGCAATCTCAGATCACACGCCACTTTTACTAGACTCTGGCAGTGCAAAGCATTTAGGTAATAAAGATGGGTTCTCCTTTGAGTCTAGTTGGTTCTCAAGGGAGGGTTTCATGGATATGGTTGCCAAGGAATGGAAAAACAACTTGGGAGGGAAGTCCAGTGTGGATCGTTGACAGTACCTTCGTGGTTGGTCTAAGAATGTAGCAGGATCCTACAAGGATGAGCAGGATAGGCTCATCAAACTTATAGACGAGCTTGATCGAAAAGCGGAGACCATCTTGTTGGATGTGAATGAGAGAGAGCTCAAGAACGAGACCGAGCAGAGGCTTCGTGTGCTCCTTAGAGAGGAGGAATTGAGATGGGCAACTAGAGCAAAGGTACGGCTTATTGTTCAAGGAGATAATAATACCAATTTTTTTCACTTGATTGCAAATGGCAAACATAGGAAAAAAAGGATCTTGCAGCTTGAGCAGGATGAAGGTACAATTGTAGGTCATGAGAACCTAAAATTGTACATCTCCAATTATTACAAACGTTTGTTCGGTGCTCCCGATCATAGTTTTGCATCAATGGATGAGCAGCAGGTGGCGGATATTCCTCAAGTTGGATAGGCTGACAACGAGTTGTTATCCGCTCCGTTCACTGAGAAAGAGGTTCTTGAGGCGATTGGGGGCATGAAGAGCGGTAAAGCCCCTGGGCCAGATGGGTTCCCAGCGGAGTTTTACAAAAAGTGCTGGCATATTATTAAGGAAGATCTTATGGCAATGTTTGATGATATGTTTGCTGGTCGCTTACAACTCTTTCATTTGAATTTTGGTGCCATAACGTTGTTACCAAAAAAAGAATGGGCGACTCGTATTTAGCAGTTTCGTCAAATCTGTTTGCTAAACGTTAGCTTTAAAATTTTCACAAAGGTAGGAACAGACAGGCTAACTAGGATGGCACACTCTGTCGTGCAGGATTCACAAACTGCATTCATGCCGGGCCGAAATATTCTGGAGGGAGTAGTTGTCTTGCATGAGACTTTACATGAAATCCACTCGAAGAAATTAGATGGGGTTATCTTCAAACTGGATTTTGAGAAGGCATATGATAAAGTTAAATGGTCCTTCTTGCAACAAACACTGCGTACGAAGGGGTTCGACGAGCTTTGGCGAAAGCATGTTGACTACTTTACTAAGAAAGGAAGTGTCGGGGTTAAGGTCAATGATGACATAGGCCACTTCTTCCAGACACTCAAGGGTCTCACGCAAGGGGATCCGATGTCACCTATCTTGTTTAACATTGTTGCTAATATGTTGGCGCTTATGATTAAGAGGGCCAACGAGAAGTGTCGTGGGTATAAGTCTGACAGTAGATGTGTAGGGTACGAAAGGATGGGCAGAGCCTTAGCTACGGCGAGGTTGCATGAGTTCAGGCCCCTCTACGGTGGAGGTAAAAGCCCTACGTCTCAGTGCTCTTGGGAGCTTGTTGTCGAGTGGAATATGGATTACAGTGAATTGCTAGCCCCTGCACCAGTGGGGAAGGGCGGCTTATATAGAGTGCGCTGCCCTTCACAACGGTTCGGTGCACAGGGGTGGAGTAGTGGCGAATAAATGCCTACGTTACAGGTAACATGTCTTAAATGCTAATAAAGGTACATGGAAATGTATGACCGTTGCCCTCCAGGGGGTTACGATGTACAGAGTGGAATCCAATCGATAAGTTTGATACGCTCCGAATGCTCATCTTCGACTGGATGATTGAGGAATCGTCACCGACTGGATGATGGGAAGTCCTTAATTCAGTCGGAACTGACTAAGGGCCTTATCCCTTATGAAGGGTAGTCCTTGGGTAGGACCCATAGGGCAGGCCTATGACCCTACCCTAGGACTATAACCCCATCATTACTCCCCGAATGGATTGGGGTTGGAACGACAAAGCGATGCTTGGAGTACGGACCCGACTGGTATGGATGCGACTTTGGCGTTGTTTGCCTCCATCAATTTTATCCTCTTGACCAGTGATCCGAGTGGATGTATCTGTGAAACGAACTGTCAGGGACCGAGTGCTTCCGTGGAATCTTTTGACGTGACCAGTCAACTAACAACGGCGGATTTTCTGGGATCCTCAAATTTCGGTTGTCGCGTGCTCAGCGGGGATGACGACATCGCAATCAAGTAGTATCTGCCGCCTCGATTTCCGCGCCTTCATCTCCTCCACTAATATCGCAGCACCCGGTCGGGGGATAAGATTTCGGGGCCACCTGCTAGTGACCCAGTCGGAACCTTATTTAAACCTCTACAGCGAGGGTTTTTCGTTGCACTCGTGTGATAACTCGCACTTGCCCTGCTTCTCTCGCGACCTCCTGCGCATCCCAAGCTCCTTCCTTCCCCTCTTCCCCCGCGGATCTGCAGCCTCCACCATGACGAAGGGGCAGACGAGCAAGCTCGAGGTGCGGAAGAAGAAGAAGGCGACTCCTGCTCAGCGGCGGCAGCGAGCACTGCCGGCGGGTTGGATCCACGGGGATTTCCTCCCCTCCACGGTGACGAAGGAGGACATGCTGGAGCTGGTGGAGCAAGGCATGATCGAGCACAAGACGTGGAGGTTGCTGGCGGAGGGCGAGACGGAGCCGGCGCCCCAGGAGGGGGAGCGCGTCCTGCTGCTCAGTCATGTCTGCCGAGGCTTTTCTCTGCCTCTTCATCCCTTCTTCAGAGGTATAATGAACCACTTCGGGGCGCAGCTCCACCATTTTCCTCCCAACGCAATAGCTCATCTCTCTGCCTTCGTCGTGTTGTGTGAGTGTTTTATCGGTTGTCCTCCCCATTGGGGGCTCTTTAAGCACATCTTCTCTGCTAGATCTCAAACCATCAAAAGACTTAGCCAGTCGGACGACAAAACTCACCTCCTCCAGCTCTGCAGAGGCTTAGGCTTCCAAAAGAAAAGTAAAAGTAGCTATCCCGCTCTTCAGTTGTCTGAATCTGTTAGGAACTGGCAGTCGACTTGGTTCTACTGCCAGGACATTGCTTGCCCGAATGCAGCAACTGGACTGCCACCTTTTAGCCTAGACCGACCGGCTCCGCCTAAGCAGCTTGCGCTCACGAAGATGAAGAAGATCCAGATCCAGCCTCTGGCCGATGCGCTGGTAGAGGTCGTCCAAAAGGGAGTCACTGGCATAGATTTGCTGGAGATTTTTCTGGGTCGGCGTATCCATCCTTGGCAAGCTCGACACCATGCCATGTGGCACTACACGGGGCCTGAGGACTCCACTCGGACAAACCCCGAGTGCGTGACCCAGGAGCTTGTGACGTCGTGGGTCTGCAACATCACAGGCGCCTGCGACAACCCCAGAGGAGCCCGGCGAGTGAAGCCCTTCCGCGCGGACAACCCTCCTCCGAATGAGGTGAGTATAACTTGTCGAGTTCACACAATTGTCTTAGATGTATCGCTTTTTCTTGTATCACTGTCTGACATCTGATGTTGTCGACTATATCTCGTGCAGGCGTGGACCAACTAGTTTTCTCCTGTCTCGAATGGGTATCCGGCTGAGGAAGAGGAAGGCAACCACAGAGCTGCCACCTCCGCCACTTCTCTGCCACACCAGGGGGACAATCCCATGGATACGGACAATGTTGTCACATCCCAGCAAGGTACATCGTGGCAACTTCGAGAGCTTACATTATTGTTTCAGGAATTTTGTCTTTGGTCTTGTCCTTTTTCTTGTGGTCTCACGTCGTTTGGTCGGGCTTCCTTCAGAGGTGATCCATTTGGAGGAGGACGACCAGAAGAGGTCCGAGCAAGCTGCGCCGCCTGTCCTTGAGGCTGTTCCATCTGTTACTACTCCCGCCATGGACGCGCCGTCAACCGAGACGATGTCGTCGACTGACACGGCGCTCATCGCTGCTGAACCGACTGGAGCAGGACTTGGGATGCCCAAGGAGTCTCCTGTGGTGCCAGGTCCGTCGACCGTCTAGTTCGACGCCTAGCGCCTTCCGGAAGATCAGGTGGGAGCTGCCAAGGGGGCCATGCTGCCGGCGGAGTTGATGGCGGGTGATGCCAAGAGAGCGTACGACTCCATCGCGTCTGTGTACAAGCGAAGCTTGGAACTCCGGGACGATATCCGAGTAAGTGGGGTACTAAGTATTTGCTTTCCCCTTGTAACCCAGTGGGTGTTTAAGCAATATACTCGGATGCAGGATGATTATTTTGTAGTGGGTTCACTCTTAGTGAACCCAGTGGGTGTAGTCCCCGAGACTTCTGTCGAGTGCTTGCACCGACAGTTGTCTTTATATACATTTTCTTTAAGTTGATCAGATCAAAACTAATCTGTTCGAATGTTACCGGTGGGGGCACTCCGAGTGCACCTACTGGATTAGTCCCCGAGAGTAATTTTACTCTGGTCGGGTAGTAGTAGCCTCATAGGCTTGTTTTTGTTATGTATCTCAATAGGGCGGACCTGTTTGAGCTTCATGCCAGTGGGGTCACTCTTAGTGAACCCACTGGGTGTAGTCCCCGAGACCGTTGTCGACTGCTTGCGTCGGCATGGGTCTGAAGAACCTGGAGTTTTTATCGTTTTCCTTGTTGAATTTGTCTGATCTTCTCTTCGCGCTGATTTGCAGAAGACTTGCGAGATGGGATCAGCGTACAACACTCTGAAGGCTAAAAAGATTCAGCTTGCTGCGGAACTGGAGGCAGCAGTGCATAACTTGGCTGGTGTGAAGGGTGCTCTGGCGGACTGAGAGAAGTCCTTGGAGGAGTCTCGTGAGGCAAACAAGGCATTGGTGGCCGAAATGGAGAAAATGGGGAAACAAAGAACCGAGCTGATGGGACAGATGAAGGTGATGAACAGGCGGTGCATATCACAGGAGAAGTATGTCAGTGACTGGGCAAGGCAGATGATTGCGCTTCTCGGTGGTAAGTTCTGTTTTTCCGAGTGCTTGTTGACTGTGTATTTCATTTGCAGTTTTTTGTATGGGCCCTGAGGCTGAAGCAGCTGGCGTTGAGCGGTCGGTTATTCCGAACGTTCCACTCGGCGACGACGCTAATCGAGACATGCTCCGAACGCACATTCGCCTGGGTAAAGTGGGACCTTTCATCGCTCGACTGAGAGAGGTCGTCGGCCGAATCGACAAGGAGCTGTGGCCCGAAGACGATTCCCGGGAAGAGATGGAAGGGTTGATGACTCGGCTAGAGGACGTCCCGAACCGAGTGCAGGCATGGAAGAAGTCTGTTGCTCGCTGTGGTGCGGACGTGGCGCTGTCGCTGGTCCGAATGCACTGCAAGGAGGCTCGCGGAGAGAAGCTGAAAACGCTGCAGGTCGCCAACACTAAGAAGCTTCGATTCGAAGACTTCATGGAGACCTTCCTTGAGAGCGCCACTCGCATCGCAGACGGGATCGACCTCGACACTTTCCTGGAGCCTGCCAGTCCCAGTGCCAGTCCTGATGACGCGTGAAAAAACTTTACCTCGGTATGCCAAGTGGTAGTTGTATCAAACTTTGGCCACTTCTGTTGACCGTCACATTCGTGGTTCGGTGAGGATAAGCTTGATCTACACCGAACCAACTATCTTTAGACGAACTTTGAATTTGAATCGAATATTTTGCTCTTCCTTTGCCAAATAATTGTTGACACGATTTTGGCTCGTGGTTTTTGTTTGGCGTTTCTTGGTGAAGCCAATGGCAAACATGCGGAGCATGTAATTGTCAGTTGTCTTGACATCTGCATGAGCCTCACTGAGGGTGTGCTGAGTCTCCGAGTGGATCTGTAGGATACACTCGAAGGCAATTGTGTACTTAGGCGATTCGTGATCGCGGCTATGTTTTCGAGTGCGACTGTAAGGTCGTACTCGGAGCGAGTTGTTACTCATGTAATTGTTAGTTGTCTTGACATCTACATGAGCTTCAATGAGGTTCTGCTACTCATGTAATTGTCAGTTGTCTCGACATCTACATGAGCCTCAATGAGGGTCTCCTATGCCTCCGAGTGGATCTGTAAGATATACACTCGAAGGAAGCTTTCCACTTAGGCGATTCTTGGTCGCAGACAAGTCCCCGAGTGCGACGTTTAGTGCACACTCGGAGAAAGTTAGTACTTAGGTGATTCTGGATCGCGGCTAAGTCCTCGAGTGCGGCGTTTAGTGCACACTCGGAGAAAGTTAATACTTAGGCGATTCTTGATCGCATCTATGTCCCCGAGTGCGACGTTTAGCGCACACTCGGAAAAAGTTTGTATTTAGGCGATTCTTGATCGCAGCTAAGTCCCCGAGTGCGACGTTTAGTGCATACTCGGAGAAAGTTAGTACTTAGGCGGTTCCGGATCGCAGCTAAGTCCCCGAGTGCGACGTTTAGCGCACACTCGGAGAAAGTTTGTACTTAGGCGATTCTTGATCGTAGCTAAGTCTCCAAGTTCGACGTTTAGTGCACACTCGGAGAAAGTTAGTACTTAGGCGATTCTGGATCGCAGCTAAGTCCGCGAGTGCGACGTTTAGTGCACACTCAGAGAAAGTTAGTACTTAGGCGATTCTGGATCGCAGCTAAGTCCCTGAGTGCGACGTTTAGTGCACACTCGGAGAAAGTTAGTACTTAGGCGATTCTGGATCGCAGCTAAGTCCCCGAGTGCAACGTTTAGTGCACACTCGGAGAAAGTTAGTACTTAGTCGATTCTGGATCGCAGCTAAGTCCCGAGTGCGACGTTTAGTGCACACTCGGGGAAAGTTAGTACTTAGGCAATTCTTGATCACAGCTAAGTCCCCGAGTGCGACGTTTAGTGCACACTCGGAGAAAGTTAGTACTTAGGCGATTCTAGATCGCAGCTAAGTCCCCGAGTGCGACGTTTAGTGCACACTCGGAGAAAGTTTGTACTTAGGCGATTCTGGATCGAGGCTAAGTTCCCGAGTGCAACGTTTAGTGGACACTCGGAGAAAGTTTGTACTTAGGCGATTCTGGTTCGCAGCTAAGTTTTTTTTTGAGACCGGTGTCTTACTTCAACGATACTTGTTCTTTACATTGCTTCAGTCGACGGTCATGTGTAGAAGCGCTTCAGGAGATCTCCGTTCCATGCTCGCGGCTCGTCCGTTTCCCTGTCGAGGTTGTAGAGTCGATATGCTCCATTGTTCAGCACCTTGGAGATGATGAAGGGTCCTTCCCAGGTGGGAGCAAACTTGTGAGGTCTCTGCTGATCCACTCGGAGCACCAGGTCGCCTGCTTGGAATGTACGACTCCTGACTTGTCGCGCGTGAAAGCGCCGCAGATTTTGTTGACAAATGGTTGAGCGAGTCAGTGCCATCTCGCGCTCCTCCTCTAGAAGATCTACTCCGTCTTTCCTTGCTTGCTCTGCTTCAGCTTCGGAGAAGAGTTCAACTCGTGGAGCGTTGTGAAGCAAGTCACTCGGAAGGACTGCCTCTGCTCTGTAAATGAGGAAGAACAGGGATCGCCCTGTAGATCTATTTGGGATTGTGCGGAGACCCCAAAGCACCGAAGGCAGCTCGGTGACCCATGCGCCATCGGCATGTCCCACTTCTCACACGAGTCGAGGCTTCAAACCTTGCAGAATAAGTCCATTCGCCCGCTCTGCTTGCCCGTTTGTTTGGGGTTGCGCCAAAGATGCAAAATCCACTCGGATACCTTGGCCTGTACAGAAACCTTTGAATCTGTTCGAGTCAAAGTTTGTTCCATTGTTAGTGACTATGCTGTGAGGTACCGCGAATCTGGAGGTGATATCCCTGACAAACTTGATGGCTGTAAGGGCGTCGAGCTTCTTGATGGGCTTGGCTTCAATCCACTTTGTGAACTTGTTGACTGCCACCAACAGATGTGTGAATCCCCCTTGGCATGTCCTGAATGGACCGACTGTATCTAATCCCCATACTGCAAACGTCCAAACAAGAGGGATTTTCTTCAATGCAGATGTTGGCTTGTGGGACTTGTTGGAGTAGAACTGACAGCCTTCGCATCGGTCGACCATATCCTTCGCCATTTCATTCGCCTGCAGCCAGAAGAAGCCAGCTCTGAATGCTTTGGCGACGATTGCCCTTGAGGAGGCGTGATGACCGCAGGTCTCCGAGTTAATTTCTTCCAGGATTAACTATCCCTCCTCAAGGTGATGCATCGTTGAAGGATGCCTGAAACGCTTTCTTTATACAACTGGCCATCAATGACAGTGAACGACTTTGACCTGCGGATGATCTGTCTGGCTTGGACTTCGCCTTCTGGTAATTCTTGCCTCAGGATGTATGCAATAAACGGCACAGTCCAATCAGGGATGATAGCAAGAATCTCCATGTTCAAATCAACCACAACAGGGACATCGACTTCAGTCGGATCTGTCGAGCTCTTTGGTTGTACTGGTTCCTCTGTGAAAGGATCTTCTTTAACTAAGGGAAGGTGAAGGTCCTCGAGGCAGACGTCACTCGGGACTAGTCTCCGAGTGGATCCGAGTTTCGCCAATTCATCAGCTGCTTGGTTTTTCAGTCGCGGAACATGGTGGAGTTCCATACCTTCAAACTTTTTCTCGAGCTTCCTCACCGCATTGCAGTATGTGGTCATGGTGGGGTTCCTGACGTCCCACTCCTTCATCACTTGATTAACCACCAAATCCGAATTGCCATAGACCATCAAGCGACGGACGCCGAGTGCGATGGCCATGCGCAGTCCATAAAGGAGAGCTTCATACTCCGCCTCGTTGTTGGAGGAATCAAAGTGTATCTGCAACACATACTTGAGTTTGTCACCTTTTGGCGATATGATCACAACGCCAGCGCCGGAGCCATTCAACATCTTAGACCCATCGAAGAACATTGTCCAATGAGCCGAGTAGATGTGGGTCGGTTGCTGTTGCTCTACCCATTCTGCTATGAAGTCAGCCAGAGCTTGAGAATTTATAGCTTTCTTGGCCTCGAACTTGATGTCGCAGTATAACATCTCCATTGCCCACTTCGCCACTCGGCCCGACGCGTCCCGATTGTGTAGGATTTCTGACAACGGAGCATCGGAAACGACAGACACCGAGTGGTCTTGGAAATAATGAGCCACCTTCTTCGCAGTCATGTAAATCCCGTAGATAAGTTTTTGATAGTGGGGATACCTCTTCTTGGAAGGAGTCAGGACTTCGGAGATATAATACACAGGCCGCTGAACTTTGTATGCTTTGCCTTCTTCTTCTCATTCGACTGTGAGAAAAGTGCTGACGACTTGATTTGTAGCCGCGATGTACAAAAGAAGGGGTTCTTTACTGAGCGGAGCAGTAAGAACGGACTGGGTGGAAAGTAGGACTTTGAGGTCGTCGAATGCGATTTGGGCTTCGTCTATCCACTCGAAAGTATCTGATTTCTTCATGAGTCGGTACAGAGGAAGTGCCTTCTCGCCGAGTCGATTGATAACCCTGCTCAAAGCCGCTAGGCAACCTGTGAGCCTTTGAACATCGTGTATTCTGACCGGCCGCTCCATTCGGACGATGGTCCCGATCTTTTCGGGGTTGACATCGATCTCTCGTTCGGAAACGAAGAAACCGAGTAACTTTCCGCTCGGAACACCGAATGAACACTTGGCTGGGTTGACCTTGATATCGTACCTACGAAGTTTAGCGAATCTTTCTGCCAAGTCAGTCAGCAGGTCGGAACCTTTGCGTGACTTGACTACGATATCATCCATATACGCCTCCACATTCCGACCGATCTGGTCAAGGAGGCATTTTTGGATCATGCGCATAAAGGTTGCTCCTGCATTCTTCAAACCAAATGGCATAGTGATGTAGCAGAAGCACCCGAATGGGGTGATGAAGGATGTTTTTAATTCATCGAGGCCATACAGACGGATCTGATGATAGCCCGAGTATGCATCAAGGAATGACAAACGCTCGCAACCCGCAGTCGAATCGACAATTTGATCGATGCGGGGGAGTGGAAAATGGTCTTTCGGGCAGACCTTATTGAGATGCTTGAAGTCGATGCACATTCGGAGCGACTTGTTCTTCTTGGGCACCATGACAACATTGGCGAGCCACTCGGAGTGGTGTACCTCGCGAATGAAGTTGGCTGCCAAAAGCTTAGCCACCTCTTCTCCGATTGTCTTCCTCTTGTGCGCGGCGGACCGACGCAGTCGTTCTCGGACAAGCTGAGCGGCGAGATCCACATGTAGTCGGTGCTCAGCCAACTCCCTGGGTACACCTGGCATGTCAGCGGGCTTCCATGCGAAGATGTCCCAGTTCTCACGGAGGAATTGGATGAGCTGGCTTCCTATTTAGGATCGAGAGTGGTGGAGATGTTCGTCGGGGCAGCGGTGTCGTCCGTCAGGCAGATGCTGACCTTCTTCGTCTCTCCCGCTGACTGGAATACGGACTCCGAAGCTGGCTTCTTCGAACGCATCAAGTTAGCGGGGTCGACTGTCTTCTTGTACTCGTCAAGCTCGAGGACAGCCATCTGCTGATCGGCGATCCTCGATCCCTGGTGCAGACACTCCTTGGCCCGCTGCCGATTGCCTGTGATAATGATCACACCTTTTGGGCCTGGCATCTTCAGCTTCAGGTACACGTATCATCGATGGGCCATGAAACGCGCATACGCCGGGCGGCCCAGAATTGCGTGGTACGCACTCTGGAAGTCCACCACCTTGAACGTCAGCTTTTCCTTGCGGAAGTTCTTGTCGGAGCCGAAGACGACGTCTAACGCGATCTGGCCGAGTGACTTGGCCTTTCATCCAGGCACGACTCCATGGAACTGCATGCTGCTCTCGCTAAGTTTGGACATCGGAATGCCCATCCCCTTGAGATTGTCAGCGTACATGACGTTCAAGCAACTGCCGCCGTCCATGAGGACTTTGTGCAGTCAGACTCCTTCCACCACCGAGTCGACGACAGAAGCCTGTCTCCCTGGGGTGGGTACGTGTGCTGGATGATCCGACTGCTCGAAGGTGATCGCAGTCTGAGACCATTTGAGGAACGTGGGGTTGGTCGGCGTGGCCATGTTCACCTCCCTGTTCACCAGCTTCAGTCGACTCTTGCTGTCAACGTCAGCAAAAATCATCAGTGTTGCATGGACTTGGGGGAACGGATCCTCCTTGTCCTCCTCATCCTGTTCATTGTCCTTTTCATTCGGCTCCCTTCGCCGAACCACTGGATCAGGAGGCGACATTGCCGAGTGGTATGCTTCGGAAATATGGCGTTGCCCTCTTCATCCATCTTCATGTGAATTGGACATGGCTGGTCCAGGATGTGGTTTCCGAACTGCTTCTTCTTGGGGGTGAACTGAGCCTTCCCCTTGCCCTTGAACTTGGCATTGCTAACGGCTGCGGCCTCTGCCTGCGGAGTGGATGGAGCTTTCTGCTTCTGCTTCCGAGTACTGTTCCCATCTCCATCGGCGACTGCTTTGTGCTTGCCGCTACGAATACGGTCCTCTTCTTCGCCATTTGCATAGCGTGCCGCTATCTCCATCATCTTACTCATGGAGATGTCGCCGGTTCGACCAAACTTCAGGTACAGATCTCTGTACCGCACGCCTGCCTTGAAGGTGCAGACTGCTTGGTGCTCTATGACGTTCTCCACTATGTGGTAGAGGGTCGTCCAACGCTGAATGAAATCACGCAGGGGCTCATTCTGCTTTTGGACACAGTGCTGGAGCTCTGCGAGACCAGCAGGGCGTTTGCACGTCCCATCGAAGGTCCTGATGAAGACTCGGCCCAGATCTGCCCAGCTGTAGATGCTTGAGGGAGCCAACTGGTTCAGCCACGCTCGTGCCGAGCCGTCCAGCATCAGGGGGAGGTGTTTCATGGCGATGTGGTCGTTCCCTCCTCCGATCTGGACTGTCACTCAGTAGTCGTCCAGCCAAGTTTCTGGCTTGGATTCTCCTGTAAACTTGCTGATCCTCGTCGCCAATCGGAAGTTGGGAGGGATGTCAGCCGAACGGATGGCTCGACTGAAACACTCGGGACCAGAGACGATGGTCCTGCTTCCACTCGGACGGTCCATACCGTGACCATCGCGGTGGGCCCAGCCCCTGTCGACCCTCCTCTGGGCGATATGCCCTCTCGCGTCGGGCCTTGGATCATAAGTGTCACCGACTGAACGCCGATCATCATGATGTCGGGGCCCGTAGGGCCCACCCCACGGAGGGGTGCGTGAACGGCGACGATCTTCGGGATTCATGGAACGGCTGCCTCCCCTGTGTCGCTGATGAGAACCGGGGCTGTGAACTGACCGATGCGTGTTCGCGTGAACAGAACTATTGTGGATCCTGTTGTGCGACTGGGAGACCGCCAAATTTTGTTGTTGCGCCGTGTGCAGCAGGGCACGGATCTGCTCGATCCCTCTGCCAGCCTCTGAATCAGTCGGCTGGAGGGAATCGGCTATTTTGGCGGCGAGGGCCAGGTTGAGGACGGGTGTGCGGAACACCTCCACGTT
Source organism: Hordeum vulgare subsp. vulgare (assembly GCF_904849725.1). Taxonomy (NCBI): domain Eukaryota; kingdom Viridiplantae; phylum Streptophyta; class Magnoliopsida; order Poales; family Poaceae; genus Hordeum; species Hordeum vulgare. The sequence continues at coordinate 238,508,693 of NC_058523.1, forward strand.
GCTCCGACGAGTGTGCTGGCTGGCAGAACGGCGGGGCTGAAGGCGAGCGCTGGATGTTTCGCTGACCTCGTTCTCGTTCCGACCGGTTTGGCGGGGACTTCCATGGGAGTTGGCCATGTGCACTTCAGCTACAGGCCCGCGACCCAAGTACTCGGAAGGAAACTCAGTCAGAACTGAGTCCGAGCGCTGGGACGGTGGCGCAACCACAACCGACTCTTGGACCGCAACTTGTGAGGACGCGTTCTGGCGCGCCTGGGCGTGTTGCACCCAACGCTGGAGCCGCGGGCGGCGGGACCACTTGTTGCGGCGCGCGACGGCGGCGTAGGTCGACACCGAAGCCGACTGCTGGAGAAGAAGGATACCGCGGGCGCCGGCACGGAAGGTCATAGCCCCGCGACTGGGGAGCGCCTCGACGCCGAGAGGGGCATCCCGAAGCCATGCTAAATCGTCGATGATGATGGAGAGATAGCCGAAGAGGATCTCATGACCCATGCTCAAATCTCCACCGGATGACATGATGAAAAGATGTAGTCGCAAACTCGCCGGAAGTCGCTTAGACGCCTGCCCCATGGTGGGCGCCAACTGTCGTGGGTATAAGTCTGACAGTAGATGTGTAGGGTACGATAGGATGGGCAGAGCCTTAGTTACGGCGAGGTTGTATGAGTTCAGGCCCCTCTACGGTGGAGGTAAAAGCCCTACGTTTCAGTGCCCTTGGGAGCTTGTTGTCGAGTGGAATATGGATTACAGTGAATTGCTAACCCCTGCACCAGTGGGGAAGGGCAGCTTATATAGAGTGCACTGCCCTTCACAACGGTTCGGTGCACAGGGGTGGAGTAGTGGCGAATAAATGCCTACGTTATAGGTAATGTATGTCTTAAATGCTAATAAAGGTACATGGAAACGTATGACCGTTGCCCTCCAGGGGGGTTACGATGTACAGAGTGGAATCTAGTCGGTAAGTTTGATACGCTCTGAATGCTCATCTCCGACTGGATGATGGGAAGTCCTTAATTCAGTCGGAACTGACTAAGGGCCTTATCCCTTATGAAGGGTAGTCCTTGGGTAGGACCCATTGTTGGAATTATGCCCTAGAGGCAATAATAAATATAGTTATTATTATAATTCCTGTATCAAGATAATCGTTTATTATCCATGCTATAATTGTATTGAATGAAGACTCATTTACATGTGTGGATACATAGACAAAACACCGTCCCTAGCAAGCCTCTAGTTGGCTAGCCAGTTGATCAAAGATAGTTAGTATCTTGTGATTATGAACAAGGTGTTGTTGATTGATAACTGAATCGCGTCATTAGGAGAATCACGTGATGGACTAGACCCAAACTAATAGACGTAGCATGTGGATCGTGTCATTTTGTTGCTACTGTTTTCTGCGTGTCAAGTATTTATTCCTATGACCATGAGATCATATAAATCACTGACACCGGAGGAGTGCTTTGTGTGTATCAAACGCCGCAACGTAACTGGGTGACTATAAAGATGCTCTACAGGTATCTCCTAAGGTGTTAGTTGAGTTAGTATGGATCAAGACTGGGATTTGTCACTCCGTGTGAACGGAGAGGTATCTCGGGGCCCACTCGGTAATACAACATCACACAAGCCTTGCAAGCAATGTAACTTAGTGTAAGTTGCGGGATCTTGTATTACGGAACGAGTAAAGAGACTTGCCAGTAAACGAGATTGAAATAGGTATACGCATACTGACGATCGAATCTCGGGCAAGTAACATACCGAAGGACAAAGGGAATGACATACGGGATTATATGAATCCTTGGCACTGAGGTTCAAACGATAAGATCTTCGTAGAATATGTAGGATCCAATATGGGCATCCAGGTCCCGCTATTGGATATTGACCGAGGAGTCTCTCGGGTCATGTCTACATAGTTCTTGAACCCGCAGGGTCTGCACACTTAAGGTTCGACGTTGTTTTATGCGTATTAGAGTTATATGGTTGGTTACCGAATGTTGTTCGGAGTCCCGGATGAGATCACAGATGTCACGAGGGTTTCCGGAATGGTCCGGAAACGAAGATTGATATATAGGATGACCTCATTTGATTACCGGAAGGTTTTCGAAGTTACCGGGAATGTACCAGGAATGACGAATGGGTTCCGGGAGTTCACCGGGGGGGGGGGGGCAACCCACCCCGGGGAAGCCCATAGGCCTTGAGGGTGTCACACCAGCCCTTGGTGGGCTGGTGGGACAGCCCAAAAGGCTCTATGCGCCAAGGAGAAGAAAATCAAGAGAGAAAGAAAAAAAAAGGAGGAGGTTGGAAGGAAGGGGGACTCCCTCCCACCAAACCTAGTCCAACTCGGTTTGGGGGGGGAGAGTCCTCCCCCTTGGACTCGGCCAACCCCCTTGGGGCTCCTTGAGCCCCAAGGCAAGGTCCCCTCCCTCCCACCTATATATACAGAGGTTTTAGGGCTGATTTGAGACGACTTTTCCACGGCAGCCCGACCACATACCTCCACAGTTTTTCCTCTAGATCGCGTTTCTGCGGAGCTCGGGCGGAGCCCTGCTGAGACAAGGTCCTCACCAACCTCCGGAGCACCGTCACGCTGCCAGAGAACTCTTCTACCTCTCCGTCTCTCTTGCTGGATCAAGAAGGCCGAGATCATCGTCGAGCTGTACGTGTGCTGAACGCGGAGGTGCCGTCCGTTCGGTACTAGATCGTGGGACTGATCGCGGGATTGTTCGCGGGGCGGATCGAGGGACGTGAGGACGTTCCACTACATCAACCGCGTTCTCTAACGCTTCTTCTGTACGGTCTACAAGGGTACGTAGATCACTCATCCCCTCTCGTAGATGGACATCACCATGATAGGTCTTCGTGCGCGTAGGAAATTTTTTGTTTCCCATGCGACGTTCCCCAACAGTGGCATCATGAGCTAGGTTCATGCGTAGATGTCTTCTCGAGTAGAACACAAAAAATTTTGTGGGCGGTGATGTGCACTTTGCTGCCCTCCTTAGTCTTTTCTTGATTCCGCGGTATTGTTGGATTGAAGCGGCTTGGACCGACATTACTCGTACGCTTACGAGAGACTGGTTTCATCGTTACGAGTAACCCCCTTTGCTCAAAGATGACTGGCAAGTGTCGGTTTCTCCAACTTTAGTTGAATCGGATTTGACCGAGGAGGTCCTTGGATGAGGTTAAATAGCAACTCATATATCTCCATTGTGGTGTTTGCGTAAGTAAGATGCGATCCTACTAGATACCCTTGGTCACCACGTAAAACATGCAACAACAAAATTAGAGGACGTCTAACTTGTTTTTGCAGGGTATGCTTGTGATGCGATATGGCCAATGATGTGATGTGATATATTGGATGTATGAGATGATCATGTTGTAATAGAAATATCGACTTGCACGTCGATGGTACGGCAACCGGCAGGAGCCATAGGGTTGTCTTTATACTAACGTTTGTGCTTGCAGATGCGTTTACTATTTTGCTAGGATGTAGCTTTAGTAGTAATAGCATGAGTAGCACGACAACCCCGATGGCAACACGTTGATGGATAATCATGGTGTGGCGCCGGTGAAAAGAAGATCGTGCCAGGTGCTTTGGTGATGGAGATCAAGAAGCACGTGATGATGGCCATATCATGTCACTTATGAATTGCATGTGATGTTAATCCTTTTATGCACCTTATTTTGCTTAGAACGACGGTAGCATTATGAGGTGATCTCTCACTAAAATTTCAAGACGAAATTGTGTTCTCCCCGACTGTGCACCGTTGCTACAGTTCGTCATTTCGAGACACCACGTGATGATCGAGTGTGATAGACTCAACGTTCACATACAACGGGTGCAAAACAGTTGTGCACGCGGAACACTCGGGTTAAGCTTGACGAGCCTAGCATGTGGATACATGGCCTCGGAACACATGAGACCGAGAGGTCGATCATCAATCATATAGATGATATGATTAGCATAGGGATGCTTACCACTGAAACTATACTCAACTCACGTGATGATCGGACTTGAGCTAGTGTAAGTGGATCATGAACCACTCAAATGACTAGAGAGATGTACTTTTTGAGTGGGATTTTAGCGTATAATTTGATTAAGTTAAACTCTAATTATCTTGAACATAGTCTAAGTCCACTTTGAATATATTTGTGTTGTAGATCATGGCTCACGCGACAGTCATCCTGAATTTTAATACGTTCCTAGAGAAAGCAAAGTTGAAAGATGATGGAAGCAACTTTGTAGACTGGGCTCGTAATCTTAAACTAATCTTACAAGCTGGGAAGAAGGATTATGTCCTTAATGCTGTGTTAGGAGATGAACCACCCGCTACGGCTGATCAGGATGTTAAGAACGCTTGGTTAGCACGTAAGGAGGACTACTCAATAGTTTAATGTGCAGTCTTGTATGGCTTAGAACCGGGACTTCAACGTCGCTTTGAGCGTCATGGAGCATTTGAGATGTTCCAGGAGTTGGAGTTTATCTTTCAGAAGAACGCCCGGATCGAGAGGTATGAGACCTCCGATAAATTCTATGCTTGCAAGATGGAGGAAAACTCATCTGTCAATGAACATGTGCTCAAAATGTCTGGGTACTCAAACCGTCTAGCTGAGCTTGGGATTGAACTCCCGCAAGAAGCTATCACTGACAGAATCCTTCAATCACTGCCGCCAAGGTATAAAGGCTTTGTGTTGAACTACAACATGCAAGGGATGAACAAGTCTCCCGGCGAGTTGTTTGCGATGCTGAAAGTCGCAGAGTCTGAACTCCGTAAGGAGCATCAAGTGTTGATGGTGAATAAGACCACTAGTTTCAAGAGAAACGACAAAGGCAAGAAGGGCAATTCGAAGAAGAGCGGCAAGCCTGTTGCCAATCCGACGAAGAAACCCAAAGCTGGACCTAAGACGGAAACGGAGTGTTACTATTGCAAGGGTATGGGTCACTGGAAGCGCAATTGCCCCAACTATCTGGCAGATAAGAAGGCGGGCAAAGAAAAATCAGGTATATTTGATATACATGTTATTGATGTGTACTTAACCGGCTCTCGTAGTAGTGCCTGGGTATTCGATACCGGTTCTGTTGCTCATATTTGCAACTCGAAACAGGAACTGCGGAATAGGCGAAGGCTGGCGAAAGATGAAGTGACGATGAGCGTAGGAAATGGTTCCAAGGTTGATGCAATCGCCGTCGGCACAGTGTCACTTCAGTTACCGTCGGGATTAGTGATGAACTTAAATCATTGTTATTTAGTGCCTGCGTTGAGCATGAACATTATATCTGGATCTTGTTTATTGCGAGACGATTACTCTTTTAAGTCAGAGAATAATGGTTGTTCTATTTCTATGAGTAACATCTTTTATGGTCATGCACCGAATGTGAGAGGATTGTTCATATTGAATCTTGATAGCGATACGCATATACATAACATTGAGACCAAAAGAGTTAGAGTTAACAATGATAGCGCCATATTTTTGTGGCACTGCCGCTTAGGTCATATTGGTGTAAAGCGCATGAAGAAACTCCGTGCTGATGGACTTTTGGAGTCACTTGACTTTGATTCACTTGACACATGCGAACCATGCCTCATGGGCAAGATGACTAAGACTCCGTTCTTAGGAACAATGGAGCATGCAAGTGACTTGTTGGAAATCATACATACCGATGTGTTTGGTCCGATGAGCGTGGAGGCACGCGGCGGATATCGTTATTTTCTCACCTTCACTGACGATTTAAGTAGATATGGTTATGTCTACTTGATGAAGCACAAGTCTGAAACATTTGAAAAGTTCAAGCAATTTCAGAGTGAAGTGGAACATCATCGTAACAAGAAGATCAAGTTCCTGCGGTCTGATCGTGGGGGTGAATATCTGAGTTTCGAGTTTGGTGCTCACTTAAGACAATGTGGAATTGTTTCACAGTTAACACCGCCTGGAACACCACAGCGTAATGGTGTGTCCGAACGTCGTAATCGTACTCTATTAGAGATGGTGCGATCTATGATGTCTCTTACTGATTTGCCGTTATCATTTTGGAGCTATGCATTAGAAACAGCTGCATTCACTTTAAATAGGGCACCATCAAAATCCGTTGAGATGACACCATACGAACTGTGGTATGGCAAAAGGCCAAAATTGTCGTTTCTTAAAGTTTGGGGATGTGATGCTTATGTCAAAAAGCTTCATCCTGAAAAGCTGGAACCCAAAGCGGAAAAGTGCGTCTTCATAGGTTACCCAAAAGAGACAGTTGGGTACACCTTCTATCTCAAATCCGAGGGCAAAGTGTTTGTTGCTAAAAACAGAGCTTTTCTCGAGAAGGAGTTTCTCTCGAGAGAATTGAGTGGGAGGAAGATAGAACTTGACGAGGTTGTCGAACCTTTCATCCCTCTGGATGGTGGCGCAGGGCAGGGGGAAACCTCTGTCATTGCGACGCCAGTTGAGGAGGAAGTTAATGATGATGATCATGAAACTCCAGTTCAAGTTTCTGTTGAACCATGCAGGTCGACGAGATCATGTGCTGCTCCAGAGTGGTACGGTAATCCCGTCTTGTCAATCATGTTGTTAGACAACAATGAACCTGCAAATTATGAAGAAGCAATGGTGGGGCCAGATCCCAACAAATGGCTAGAAGCCATGAAATCCGAGATAGGATCCATGTATGAGAACAAAGTGTGGACTTTGGAGATACTACCTGAGGGCCGCAAGGCTATTCAGAACAAATGGATCTTTAAGAAGAAGACGGACGCTGACGGCAATGTGACCGTTTATAAAGCTCGACTTGTGGCAAAGGGTTTTTCACAAGTTCCAGGAGTTGACTACGATGAGACTTTCTCACCTGTAGCGATGCTTAAGTCCGTCAGAATCATGTTAGCAATAGCTGCATTTTTCGATTATGAAATCTGGCAGATGGATGTTAAAAAGGCGTTCCTTAACGGTTTCCTTAAGGAAGAGTTGTATATGATACAGCCCGAAGGTTTTGTCGATCCTAAGAATGCTAACAAGGTGTGCAAGCTCCAGCGATCCATTTATGGACTGGTGCAAGCATCTCGGAGTTGGAACAAACGCTTTGATGAGGTGATCAAAGCATTTGGGTTTATACAAGTGGTTGGAGAATCTTGTATTTACAAGAAAGTGAGTGGGAGCTCTGTGGCGTTTCTAATACTATATGTGGATAACATATTACTGATTGGAAGCAACGTAGAGTTTTTGGAGAGCATAAAAGGTTACTTGAATAAAAGTTTCTCTATGAAGGACCTAGGAGAAGCTGCTTACATTCTAGGCATTAAGATCTATAGGGATAGATCAAAACGCCTGATAGGACTTTCACAAAGCACATACCTTGATAAAGTTTTGAAGAGGTTCAAAATGGAACAGTCCAAGAAAGGGTTCTTGCCAGTTCTACAAGGTACGAGATTGAGTAAGACTCAGTGCCCAGCAACTGATGAAGATAGAGAGCATAGGCGCTCCGTCCCCTATGCTTCAGCCATAGGTTCTATCATGTATGCGATGTTGTGCACTAGACCGAATGTTAGCCTGGCCATAAATATGGCACGTAGGTTCCAGAGTAATCCAGGAGTGGATCACTGGACAGCGGTCAAGAATATCCTGAAGTACCTGAAAAGGACTAAGAAGATGTTTCTCGTATATGGAGGTGACGAAGAGCTCGCCATAAAAGGTTACGTCGATGCATGTTTTGACACAGATTCGGACGACTCTAAGTCGCAAACCGGATACGTATTTATTCTTATTGGGGGTGCAGTAAGCTGGTGCAGTTCCAAGCAAAGCGTCGTAGCAGATTCTACATGTGAAGCGGAGTACATGGCTGCCTCGGAGGCGGCTAAGGAGGGTGTCTGGATGAAGCAGTTCATGACGGATCTTGGAGTGGTGCCAAGCGCACTGAATCCAATAACCTTGTTCTGTGACAACACTGGTGCCATTGCCTTAGCAAAGGAACCACGGTTTCACAAGAAGACCAGACACATCAAACGACGCTTCAACCTCATCCGCGACTACGTCGAGGGAGAGGACGTGACTATATGCAAAGTGCACACGGATCTGAATGTAGCGGACCCGCTGACTAAACCTCTTCCACGGCCAAAGCATGATCAACACCAGAACTGTATGGGTGTTAGATTTATTACAATGTAATTCACATAGTGATGTGAGGGCTAGATTATTGACTCTAGTGCAAGTGGGAGACTGTTGGAATTATGCCCTAGAGGCAATAATAAATATAGTTATTATTATAATTCCTGTATCAAGATAATCGTTTATTATCCATGCTATAATTGTATTGAATGAAGACTCATTTACATGTGTGGATACATAGACAAAACACCGTCCCTAGCAAGCCTCTAGTTGGCTAGCCAGTTGATCAAAGATAGTTAGTGTCTTCTGATTATGAATAAGGTGTTGTTGATTGATAACTGAATCACGTCATTAGGAGAATCACGTGATGGACTAGACCCAAACTAATAGACGTAGCATGTTGATCGTGTCATTTTGTTGCTACTGTTTACTGCGTGTCAAGTATTTATTCCTATGACCATGAGATCATATAACTCACTGACACCGGAGGAATGCTTTGTGTGTATCAAACGTCGCCACGTAACTGGGTGACTATAAAGATGCTCTACAGGTATCTCCGAAGGTGTTAGTTGAGTTATTATGGATCAAGACTGGGATTTGTCACTCCGTGTGAACGGAGAGGTATCTCGGGGCCCACTCGGTAATACAACATCACACACAAGCCTTGCAAGCAATGTAACTTAGTGTAAGTTGCGGGATCTTGTATTACGGAACGAGTAAAGATACTTGCCAGTAAACGAGATTGGAATAGGTATACGGATACTGACGATCGAATCTCGGGCAAGTAACATACCGAAGGACAAAGGGAATGACATACGGGATTATATGAATCCTTGGCACTGAGGTTCAAACGATAAGACCTTCGTAGAATATGTAGGATCCAATATGGGCATCCAGGTCCCTCTATTGGATATTGACCGAGGAGTCTCTCGGGTCATGTCTACATAGTTCTCGAACCCGCAGGTTTTTCTATTGGATATTGCACACTTAAGGTTCGACGTTTTTTTATGCGTATTAGAGTTATATGGTTGGTTACCGAATGTTGTCGAAGTCCCGGATGAGATCACGGATGTCACGAGGGTTTCCGGAATGGCCGGAAACGAAGATTGATATATAGGATGACCTCATTTGATTACCGGAAGGTTTTCGGAGTTACCGGGAATGTACCGGGAATGACGAATGGGTTCCGGGAGTTCACCGGGGGGGCAACCCACCCCGGGGAAGCCCATAGGCCTTGAGGGTGGCACACCAGCCCTTAGTGGGCTGGTGGGACAGCCCAAAAGGCTCTATGCGCCAAGGAGAAGAAAATCAAGAGAGAAAGAAAAAAAAGGAGGAGGTGGGAAGGAAGGGGGACTCCCTCCCACCAAACCTAGTCCAACTCGGTTTGGGGGGGGGGGGAGAGTCCTCCCCCTTGGACTCAGCCGACCCCCTTGGGGCTCCTTGATCCCCAAGGCACGGTCCCCTCCCTCCCACCTATATATACGGAGGTTTTAGGGCTGATTTGAGACGACTTTTCCACGGCAGCCCGACCACATACCTTCACAGTTTTTCCTCTAGATCGCGTTTCTGCGGAGCTCGGGCGGAGCCCTGCTGAGACAAGGTCATGACCAACCTCCGGAGCGCCGTCACGCTGCCGGAGAACTCTTCTACCTCTCCGTCTCTCTTGCTGGATCAAGAAGGCCGAGATCATCATCGAGCTGTACGTGTGCTGAACGCGGAGGTGCCGTCCGTTCGGTACTAGATCGTGGGACTGATCGCGGGATTGTTCCCGGGGCGGATCGAGGGACGTGAGGACATTCCACTACATCAACCGCGTTCTCTAACGCTTCTGCTGTACGGTCTACAAGGGTACGTAGATCACTCATCCCCTCTCGTAGATGGACATCACCATGATAGGTCTTCGTGCGCGTAGGAAATTTTTTGTTTCCCATGCGACGTTCCCCAACACCCATAGGGCAGGCCTATGACCCTACGCTAGGACTATAACCCCATCAAGAAGGATCTTGTAGGGGGACTTATTCCACATCTGGTAGATGGTGGGGTCTCTATTCAACAAATGCCCATGATACTATTCTCTTTATGGAGCATGATTTAAACAAGGCTAGAAATTTGAAACTCATCCTTTTCTTATTCGAGCAGCAATCTGGGCTGAAAAATAATTTTAATAAGAGTGAGTTGTTTTGTTTTGGAGAAGCCAAAAATCAACAAGACACTTACATTCAACTGTTTGGATGTGCAACCGGGAATCTGCCTTTTACGTATTTAGGTATTCCCATTCATCATCGGAAACTATCAAATAAGGAATGGAAATGTATTGAGGACCGATTCAAAAAGAAATTAAGTTGCTGGAAGGGCAAGTTATTATCTTACGGAGGAAGGCTGGTTCTTGTTAATTCAGTGTTAACAAGTATGCCTATGTTCCTTCTATCTTTCTTTGAAGTACCTGTAGGGGTAAGGAAAAGATTGGATTTCTATCGGTCCCGTTTCTTCTGGCAGAGTGATAAGGGTCGGACTAAATATAGGCTTACTAAATGGGATATTATTTGTCGGCCTAAAGATCAAGGAGGTTTAGGAATTGAAAATTTAGAAACCAAAAATAGATGTCTACTCAGCAAGTGGTTGTTTATATTATCTAGGGAAACCGAAGGGATGTGGGTACAGATTTTGACGAATAAGTACTTACAGTCTAAAACATTATCGTAGGTCACAGCTAGGCCTATTGATTCACCCTTCTGAAAGGGGTTGATGCGGGTAAAAACTTCTTTCTTCAACATAACTAGGTTTATTCTAGGTAATGGTGAATTGACTAGATTTTGGGAAGATTCATGGCTAGGGAATAGTCCTCTAGCCATTCAATGCCCGCGGTTGTACCATATTGCTCAACGTCGACAAGCGTCTGTTGCTGCAATATTGCGTGAGGTACCTCTAAATATTCAATTCCATCGGTCCTTGGCGGGTGATACATGGAATAACTGGTTGCATCTTGTTCGAAGTTTAATGGATGTTAACCTCTCGGACAGAGCCGATCGTGTTCTTTGGAAGCTAACCTCCAATGGAGTTTTCACGGTCAAATCTATGTATGTTGATCTCATAGATTCGTCACCTATTCCTAAATCGGCACATATCTGGAAGATCAAAGTCCCTCTTAGAATTATGATCTTTATGTGGTTTGTTCATAAAGAAATTATTCTTACAAAGGATAATCTTGCCAAGCGAAATTGAAATGGGACGCTTAGATATAGCTTTTGTACGAGGGAAGAAACTATACAGCACCTCTTTCTAGATTGTCCCATGGCAAAATTGGTTTGGAGCTCGCTTCACATTGCTTTCAACATCACTCCTCCTAATAGTATTAACTCGTTATTTGGAACGTGGTTAAAGGGAATGGATGTTCAATCTGCTAAACTTATTCGGGTTGGAACATGTGCTCTGTTGTGGGCTCTTTGGAATAGCAGAAATGACTTAGTTTTTAACAGATTAAGCGATATTCACTTTCTGCAGGTTATCTTCAGGGGTACCGCACTGATCTGCACGTGGTCATTACTCACTCCTGTGGCAGCTAGGGAGCTTTTGGATACTGGGTGTGTCCGATGGGAGATGGTAGCACAGGGTATCTTCAAACAGTTTGGATGGCGTCATATTAATAGAATAGGTGTTTAGTCACCTAGATCTTTCAGTCATCCCGGGTTTGGGCGAGTGTGTCGCCTTGTATCTTTTTGTTTTTCGGCCATATGGCTGTATTATGACTTGTACTATGCCGGATTTTGGCCTTTTTTAATATGTGGCTGCATGCATCACTCGATGCAGAGGCCGGGGCTAAGCCTCCTTTTCGAAAAAATGAGGCATATCTGCAAAGTAGTAGTACCACAATGAGGAGGTAGGTACATCTAGAGAGTTAAACTAGCTCTAGTAGAAATAAAAGAAAGGACTCATGATGAGAATTGCTTGAAACGGCCTATTACCTTTGTTTGTTTTTCACCTGGGTAATTTTGCCCAATTCTGGCAATTTTCTTGCCCACATCTTTTCAGATTTTTTGCCTGGTCAATGTAAAGAGTTGCAAAGAAGGCCGTGTTCTTCATGATTTGTTGCCCACAATCTTTTTCAACCTCTTGATTTCCCCACACCATTTTTTCTATCGTGTTTTTGTTGTGGGGGGAGGAGCTCCCCACTGCTAGGACATGGCGTGCCACGGCGGGTGGGGGAAGAAAGAGAGCTGCCATGAGGGGGGTGGGTGGGAGATCACGTGAGGGAAGGGGAGTTGTTGACGTGGGCATGCGAGGGGATGGCAATTGCCTTTTTTGGCACATGGGGAACCGACACGAGACAACTTTCCTAAATAGTCGGCCGCGAGATCCTTCCTCATAGCGCCCGGGCGTTGCGTAGCAGCGTCCTTTTATTTTAGCCTTTGTAATTTATTCAAAACCTCCTGTCATTTTTATTTGCAAAACTCCTTAACTCAGAGAGGACAGAAGCCAAGCCAGCCCTGTTTCTTTTGGCCTAGGTCCACCAGCGCGTCCCTTCTTCCTCCTTTCGACGTCACCCTGTGTACGAACACCTGAGCCACCACCGATTCCCCCTTGGCCTCGATCAGACGGCCACCAGAGCCCCCCCCCTCCAGCCTATTTAGCCAAGCCCTTCACCCTAGGGTTCCTCCTTGCCCCTTTTCCTTCCTCGTCTTCCCCTAGCGCCGTCGGGGTGAGCCCTGAGCATCACCACCACAACCATGGCCGCTTCCTGCAAGGGCTCGACACCATGGTGATCCGGTGTCCCCTTCTTCCCATGTAGCACCAGAAGCCTGCGGACGAACGTGGGGTTCCATTTCCATGGAGAAGTGCCACAAGGGTCGACGCCCTCGCCTTCCCTGATGATCGCCACTTCTTCCACCTCGGGAGCACCTTCTGCGGTAGATCGTCTCTGTCGTTCCCCTCCGTTGCCGAGAGCCCTTCTTCTCTACGCCCTAGGTGAGCACCGCATCTCCGCTTCCGCACTTTGTCCATAGTCTCGTCATCCCGTGTTAGGCGTAGCGCCACCGTTGTTGCTCGCCGTCGTGTGCTCTGTCGCATGGTTGTAGTGCAGTAGCAGCAACAGCAGCCTTGGTTAGTTGCAGAAGCAGCGCAGTGGTTCTTAGCAGCAGAAGCCTAGCTGCAGTAGGAGTAGACCGGCAGCGCGTGCCCGTGCTTGCCGTCGCCACGTAGCGCGTGTAGCTGTACGATTGCAAGGGTGAGAGCCGTCGCCGGCATTTCTCGGCTACTAGAGGAAACGCCCTTTGCTATATTATCCTGATTGAGCACCCCAACTAGAGAAGAATCACCTACCTAGCCTACTGGTTCGAAACCCCTCCCTTTTAAATTCTGCATTTTCGGTCTCTGGTGTAGTCTGTGATATGCTTATCTGAATTGGCGCCTCTCTTCTAGCAGAACCCGCAGCCTACCACAGTGGCAACCGAGCCACCGCCGCGCCTGTTGGTTGTGTGTTCGAGTCCCCTAGCGCGCACCCCTTTTGGGTTATTTTTCCTTCTGTTGATTAGTACGCAATGACTGGTTGATGTAGCCCAGAGGCATGGGGGCATGTTTGTGTTGGTTGAGGTGGTTGGTTCGATCCCCACTTATCCCATTTTCATCCCCACTTATCCCATTTTCATTTTTCCTGTTGCAAGTTGCTGAGTGGTGTAGTCGTGCCACTCAGAGTGGGCCACAGGGCCCACCTGTCATGCACTAGAGCCCTAGTGCGTATGACTAGTGGGACCCCCCGCTGTTTAGTTATATTTTGAGGGAATTTATTTTTAATTGTGTGTATTTCCATATCTGGAATATTCCAGAGATGGAATAAGAGAAATCTGGCATATGCAAAATCAACCTGTGATTTTGACATATAGTGATTATGATTCTGGGTAGTTTTCCTTTTCTATTTTGTGGTGTCTTTATGCATGCAAGTATAGCAGTATGATATATGGATTTGGGGTAGAAAAACCTAAGAAATCAATTGGTGGCACTGGATTTCAATTTTGAGCACTTCTGCAAAATTGCCATTTTGTGATGAGGTGGCACTTTGTCATTTGAGTAGGATTATTTCTGTACATGCTTTGAAGTGTGTGCCATACATGCATCATATTGTATGTCGCATCTGTCGCATGATCACTTGCTGGCGTTTATTGGGTGATTATTTCTTTTGGGTAGCAACGGGTGCGGGAAACGAGTTCGAGGAGTCCGGTGAGTCCATTCAGGAAGATCAGGAGCAGTTCCACTCTGAAGATTTCACACGCAAGATGATCGTGACCTTGACACCGTTTCTAGCTTTGTTATGCATAGTTGATTCATTTCCATCGTTATTCTCCGCTGCCTACCACCTCATATATAGGCCATCAAACATTGCCATGAAACCTCTAACATTTCCCCTCCTAGCAAATATTGTTTGGCTAAGTTAGGCTTCCTCAACTTGGGTTATTTTTCCTTCTGTTGATTAGTACGCAATGACTGGTTGATGTAGCCCAGAGGCATGGGGGCATGTTTGTGTTGGTTCAGGTGGTTGGTTCGATCCCCACTTATCCCATTTTCATCCCCACTTATCCCATTTTCATTTTTCCTGTTGCAAGTTGCTGACTCGTGTAGTCGTGCCACTGACAGTGGGCCACAGGGCCCACCTGTCATGCACTAGAGGCCTAGTGCGTATGACTAGTGGGACCCCCCGCTGTTAAATTATATGTTGAGGGAATTTACTTTTAATTATGTATATTTCCATATCTGGAATATTCCAGAGATGGAATAAGAGAAATCTGGCATATGCAAAATCAACCTGTGATTTTGACATATAGTGATTATGATTCTGGGTAGTTTTCCTTTTCTATTTTGTGTTGTCTTTCTGCATGCAAGTATAGCAGTATGATATATGGATTTGGGGTAGAAAAACCTAAGAAATCAATTGGTGGCACTGGATTTCAATTTTGAGCACTTCTGCAAAATTGCCATTTTGTGATGAGGTGGCACTTTGTCATTTGAGTAGGATTATTTCTGTACGTGCTTTGAAGTGTGCGCCAAACATGCATCATATTGTATGTCGCATCTGTCGCATGATCACTTGCTGGCGTTTATTGGGTGATTATTTCTTTTGGGAAGCAATGGGTCCGGGAAACGAGTTCGAGGAGTCCGGTGAGTCCATTCAGGAAGATCAGGAGCAGTTCCACTTTGAAGATTTCACAAGCAAGATGATCGTGACCTTGACACTGTTTCTAGCTTTGTTATGCATAGTTGATTCGTTTCCATCGTTATTCTCCGCTGCCTACCACCTCATATATAGGCCATCAAACGTTGCCATGAAACCTCTAACATTTCCCCTCCTAGCAAATATTGTTTGGCTAAGTCAGGCTTCCTCAACCATTTCATTAGCGTTGCTAGTTGCAGGTGCAAGATGGTCCATGTGATAACATGGAAAATTTGATTATCATCCTACTTAAATGCTACTTAATTAGGGCACCTATATACTTGGCAAAAGGCGGGAGGTCCGTCCTTTTTACTAGGTGATTTGTCCGCTTTTGCCGCCTTAGTTCCGGCTACCGGTGTTTTATTCCATAACTGAGCGCTCGTGACACATTCGGGGTTCTTATGGGGACCCCCTTGGTAAATCGTTTAGCGTTAAGGCTTGTCCGGCAAGACCCAAATTTGGTGTTAAATTTGCTAATAAATTAATAATAAGGCATAGGGAATAGCTACCCCGAGGAAACTAATCAACCCCCTGGGCCGGTGCTCCTCATGAGTGTTGGTCCAAACTAGAGTCGTGTGTGGGGCCAACCTGGGGCAACTTGGGAGAGCTCTATCAGGCCACTGTATGCCGCGCTCATCCGGTGATGTCCTGAGACGGAGATACGCTGCTCTTATCGGGTTCGTCGACACGTCGGGCGGTCTTGCTGCACTTGTCTTACGTTAATGATATATCTTGTGCACTGGGTACCCGGCAATGGCGTCTCCCCTACCAGTGTGGGCTACCTCCGCGCCTGGCCATGCCTCGGCCGAGGGACGAAGGCGCCATTGAGACCTGCACGACCCTCGCCTCGGCGAAGGTGTTCTTCTTCTTTTCCTCGTTGCTGCTAGGGAGTCTGCACCGGGAAAGAGGCAGTCTGAGAAGACCGGTTGCAAAGGAATAGCGCAAGGGTAGCCTGAGGTAATTACTCGTCGCCGGTGGCCCACTTCCTATTCTTCTTGGTTGTGGGAAGAGCATCTCTGCAACCTTTGCGTGTTACCTCGCTAGCACGGGGAGTGTGCTTAACGAGGTCTTCAGCAGACTCGTCCCGGCCTTCCTCCTCACTAGGAACCCGAGGGAGCCCGTGGGGGAACACGGCCTCCGCCGAGGGAGGCGTGGCATGATACGTCTCCAACGTATCTATAATTTTTGATTGTTCCATGCTATTATATTATGGATTTTGAATGTTTTATATGCATTAATATGTTGTTTTATGTTATTTTTGGGACTAACCTATTAATCTAGAGCCTACTGCCAGTTTATGTTTTTCCACGTTTTTGAGTATTGCATATAAGGAATATTAAACGGAATCCAAACGGAACAAAATCTCCGGAAAGATTTTGTTTGGACGAGAAGACACCTAGGAGACTTGGAGTAGGGGCCAGGGCACCTACCTAGAGGCCACAAGCCTGCAGGGAGCGCCCTAGGGGGGTGGCTGCGCACCCCACGCTTGTGGGTCCCCTGCAGGCCTCCTAACCCTATTATCTGTCCTATAAATTCCCAAATATTCCGGTATTGCCAAAAAGAGGAACGCAAATACTTTTCCGCCGCCGGGAGCCTCTCTTGCTGAGAGATCCAA